>NC_092804.1:91125861-91463361 GCF_040954645.1 Diabrotica undecimpunctata
AAATGAAGAAAGAAGTGGTGATAAAGCCTTCTACGAGCCCATGGGTCTCTCCGGTGGTCCTGGTTAAGAAGAAAGACGGAACGACGAGGTTCTGTGTGGATTACCGTTTGCTTAACAACGTTACCAAGAAAGATAGTTATCCTCTGCCTCGGATCGACGATACATTGGACACATTGGCTGGAAGTAAATTATTTTCTACTTTGGATTTGAAGTCTGGATACTGGCAGGTAGAAATGTACCCAGTAGATAAAGAGAAGACAGCCTTCACCACAGGATCTGGATTCTGGCAATTCAACGTTTTACCATTTGGGCTCGGTAATGCTCCGCGACATTTGAGAGGCTTATGGAAAATATGTTGAGAGGGTTATCTTGGAAAACATGCCTGGTTTACCTAGATGACATAATCGTCTTGGGGGAGACATTTGAAGATCTTCTGAAGAATTTAGAAAACGTTTTTAATCCACTTAAAGCTGCCCTATTGATGTTAAACCCCAAGAAGTGCCAGCTATTTCAAGGTAAAGTTAATTATGTGGGTCATATAGTTAGTAACGAAGGAGTGGCCGTGGATAAGGGAAAAATCGATTCCATTAAGGAATGGCCAGAATCTACTGACCAACATCAAGTGAGAAGTTTTCTTCGACTATGTACTTACTACCGAAGGTTTATTAAGAAGTTTGCAGATATCGCTAAGCCATTAACGCGACTCACAGAGGAAGCAAGAGATTACCGCTGGGATAAAGACTGCCAAAATGCCTTTGAGACCTTGAAAAAGCATTTAATAACAGCACAAATTTTAGGGTATCCACTGCCAGAAGGAGAGTTCATCTTAGATACAGATGCAAGTAATGTGGGAATTGGAGGAGTGCTGTCTCAGATTCAAGGAGGACAGGAACGAGCCCTCGGATATTTTAGTAAAGTTCTCTCAAAACCTCAGCGGAATTATTGCATCACGATAAGAGAACTTCTAGCAGTAGTTAAATCAATAGAGCACTTCTATCAATACCTCTATGGCAGAAAGTTTCTAATCCGAACCGACCATGCCGCCCTTAAACGGTTGATGCAGTTTGAGGATCCAGAGGGTCAGATAGCTAGATGGATCGAACGACTCCAAGAATATGATTTCAAGATTGAGCACCGGGCCGGAGTTAGCCACAAAAACGCTGATTCTCTTTCCAGAAGGCCATGTCCAGCAGAGTGTTCCCACTGCAACAAAACGGAATCCAAGCGAGCAGCAGTGCTAAGAAAAACGATGGTCAACGACGACTGGACGCCTACTAAGATCAGGGAAGAACAAGAAAGAGATCCAGTTATACAGAAAATTCGAAAATGGAAAGAGGAAAACCGTCGACCACCTTGTCAAGAAATATCAAACCTATGCTCAGTAGTTAAAACGTATTGGGCCCAATGTGACTCATTTATCATGGAAGATCAACAGACCAACAAAAGCTCTAACTTCCTTTTTATTTGTAGGTGCTCTTTCATTGGCTATTGCATCCACTTTCTCTTTCGTTTTATGTCTACCGGTTTGATCGATTTCGAAAAATTGACATTTTCAAAATTTACCCGTACATTATGTTCGTGTAGTCTGCTCAGGACTAGTTCCAACCTCTAAAGGTGTGTAATGTCATCTGGTCCCGTAATCTTGATATCATCCAGGAATACTGTTCCCCCTTATATATCTTGAAGTAAGTTTTCAATCTCCCTTTGCCAAATTGCTGATGCGCTGGCTAATCCATAAATTAATCGTGTACTTTGGAAAAGCCCTTTTGGAGTACTCACTGTCAACTATTTTTGATCCTCTTCTCTTACTTCCATTTGCAAATAAGCCTGTTTCAGATCAATTTTTGTGATTTTTTCACCTCCCGCCATGGAAGAAAATAACTCCTCAATTGTGGGCAATGGGTACTCATCAACTACTATTTATTGGTTTAATGTAATATTAAAATCTCCACATATTCTAACAGATCCGTTTGCTTTAATCACTGGTACAATTGGTGTTGCAAACTCAGAGCTATTTACTTTACACCTTCATTTTGTAAATGTTGTATCTCTTTTTCTACTTCTGGTAGTAATGCACGTGGTACCTTTCTTGCTTTAATAAAAAATTGTTGAATATTGGATTTTACCTGAAGTTTTGCCTGTAGGCTCACAATCTTTCCTATATCTTTTTTAAAATTCTACTGTATTTTTCAAATAAACTGTAATTTTGATTGCACATTTAAATCTACTCTAAAGATTTTATTTTGTAAATTGAACTGTAATTGCCTAATCCACTCCCTGCCACTCCCAGCAGTGGATGTTTATTTGACTCTACTACATAAATGTTTAAGTTTTTAATTACTTTCCTGTACTTGACTTGTACCCCCGCCATGTCTAAAATATTTAGTGGCTGACTTCCATAAGAAACTAATTTTAAATTTGTATTGTAGGGTTGCAAATTTGGAAAATAATATTGATAATCTGTATTATTTATTAATGTAACTGCTGCTCCTGAGTCAACTTCAAAATTTAAATTAACATTATTGACCAATTTTATAATAAATTTTTCTCTGTATTGGGACTGTTCGCTTGAAATATATAAAACTTCATCCAATTGACTTTCATCTACCTCATTTACCTGATTAGTATCGTTCCTCCTCATGCATACCTTGCTCAAATGTCCCTTCCTCTTATATCTATTGCATTGTAACTCTTTTTAGGGCATTTATTTGCTAAGTGTTGCTCAAATCCACACCTAAAAGAGTTTAAGACTTTATTTACATGATTTCCATTATTTGACACGTTTCTTGATGTTGTATTAGCTGATTTTTCAGTCCTCTTTTCCACACTAACTTTATTCACCATCCCTGCATGTGATTGATGTAACTGGGCAGCATCTCTTGCTGATGTTTCCATACTCAAGGCTACTTCAATGGCCCTTTCGATGGTTAGATCTTTTATCGGTACTAGTGTAATAAGCTGGAACCATGTCTACGGAGATGAAATTTATATCAATGAATTTTGCTTCACTTACTAATGATTGTGCAATGATTTTTATTCGGTGCAAAACGTTCTTTTTTATGTAATTTCCATTTAAAATATGCCCGATTTTTAAAAGCCACCGCCATTATTCACCATTATTTACCATGAAACAACTGTTTCTTATGGCCAAGAAGGGTAATTTTAACCAGTGTTGCCATAGTTATTCAAAATTATGTTTTCTAATGAAAAATAAAAATTTACCTAAAACGTAAAGTTTATAAATTATTACCTACTTTTAACTGAAAATTATAGCTTTTTTACAAGGGTCAGGTTAGATTTGGTTACGTTACTTTACGTTCATTATCACGTTTTCTTATGAAAAATAAAAATTTTGATTTTTAATTATACAAAATTTTATTCTTAATACTGCTTTTTTACCAGCGTTAGGTTATATTTGGTTACGTTGGTTTTAGTTTTAATTTCATGTTTTCTTATGAAATATAAAAAATTTTATTTTTAATTATATTATAACATTTTATTCTTATTACTGCCTTTTTTTACCAGTGTTAGGTTAGATTTGGTTTATTGGTTTACATTTTTAATAATAAAATAAGACGATGGTTAACGGGTACTCGTTTTGCACGTGGTTATTAAGATCGCATCTACCTGTTTTAATTAAGGTAATTTTCATGAAATTTTTAGATCTTTTAAAGGTTAAACCTGGCAACAATGTCAAAAGTACATAAAATTTAACTTCTTGCGCATGGCTGCCATATTGTTCTGATATGTTAAAAATCTTGATTATTTTAAACAATTTTACCCATTTTTTCATAATTTAACAGTAAAAAACAGTGATATTTAATATGTTTTAGTTACGTTTTTTTTATTAAGACATGTATATATACTTTTCTTTGCTTTTTATGTAAATTTTTTTTGATTCATAGTACTTTTTTTGTTATTATTTCTGTATTTTAGATTATTTGGGCAGTTTTACTAGTTTAAAGCAAAGACAACATTAAAATTTGAGGTTTTTTTCACTTTTCACAGGGCTAAGTCCACAAAAAATTTGGCATTTTTAAGGCGTTCCGGCTTACTAAATAATTACCCTTTTATCTCCAGCAATCTACTCTGTATACATTCATTACATAGGCCAAATACAAATTGATTTCGTAACGCTTTCTTTTGGTACTCATCAAAGTTGCAAGTAATTGCCAATCTTTGTAGGACTGTTAGGTAATCTTTTACACTTTCCCCTTCAATTTGTTTTCTCTGTACGAAACAAGAAATTTCTGCTATTTCTAGGGGCTCTGGATTGTAATGCTCTTTCATAATATTCACTACTTTATCATATGATTTCGCATCTGGTGTTTGAGGAGATAACTTATCACATATTATATCATACGCTTCTGGTCCCATATAATGTAATAAGTAAACTGATTGCTTATCCTGTGGGATGCCGAATACTTTAAACGCACTTTCCAACCTCATCAGCCATCTATCGAATTTCTTTGATACGTCGTACGATTCTATGGAAAATACGGTCTGTACTGTATGATGGACCGTCTCAGCTAGTCCGCCTTGGTTTGGGGTAATCGGCATGTCTACACTATTTGGCATTTTCCAGGTTGTTTCGCACTGGGGTAATTTATAAAAAATATAAACGTAATTCGCTCCGTCCTCGTCGCCAACTGTTGTGTCCGTACACACTTTGTAGATATCTTGACTATCTTGGTTGGCGTCTTCAGGGTTGAAATGAATGTACTCGTAATTTGTAAATTACATCTTATATTTTTTTGATAAATAATGTAGTACAATGAATATAGGTTAACTCCCCCGCAGAAAAATAACAGCATGTCCTTTTATGACATTTGGTGTGTTCCGTAGGTGTAGGTCGGAACAGCAGTTTGTAATGTTATAGAAGATATAACAATATAGCTCCTTAAAATGCAGTTGACATGTCTCTATAGGTACTCCCTGGGTCTGCACGAACTCGTTAACTGGTTTTTTCCTGTTTCAAAGCATTTTCCATACTTTCTTTTGGGCACCTTGTAGGTCGTAGTCCATGTCGCTGGAGAGTTTAGCCCAATGTTCTCTTTTTATTGATTTTATTCTTGCGTTTACTTCGTTTCTTACTTGGACATATTCTGCGAGAGCTTCTTCCGATTGTGTGCTTTTATATCTCAGGTAGCATTTGCTTCTTAATTCAGAGAGTTCTTTTACCTCTTGACAAAACCACAGTTTGGTGTGGTTTATCGCCCTCGTGTTAATTTTTCGCTTTAAAATTGCTTCTGCTGCTGCTTGGTTGATGCATTTCCTGATTTTTTGCCAAGTATCTTCTACTCCCCATCCTGGTTGTAACTCGATCTCTTTTAGTTTGCTGGTAATCCTGTTTTTATAAAGGAGTTTTGTACTCTCTGCTTCTAGTGACTCTATATTGTGTTTTTCAATGAGCATTGGGGGTTTTCTGTTTCGTTACGGACGTTGTAGTAGCATCTTGCATAAAACAAGGTTGTGATCGGTCCCCAGGTTAGCAGATGTTAGGGCTCTATCAAGTACTTGTGACAGTGTTATCACTCGATTTATGATTATAAAATCTATCATTGATCGCTGGCCTCGATTATTGTTAAAAGTGTATTTATGTTGGTCTTTATGAGGAAAATATGTGTTGTTGATTCTCATTTCATTTCTAGCGCAAAAGTCTATTATTTCTTTACCGTTTTTATTAATTATTTCTTCGTTGTACTTTTGTTTTATACCTGGTATGACATCGTTTCCGATCCATGCATTAAGATCCCCGAATACGATAATTTTATGTTTAGAATTTATGTTATCTACGGTGTTTTGTAGTTGCTGATAGAAATTTTCAGTTTCTGCTGTGGGCTTAGATTTGTCTAAGTCATATATGCTTATCAGGTGTGTTGTGATGTTACGCATTTTTATAGAGATAGAGATTCTTAATAACCTATCGTTGATGTATTCGATATATTCGATGCTTTGCGTGTATTTATCGTGCATCAAAATTCCGACTGCTGAATGTGCTCTTTTTTGTTTAGCTTCTCCGCTGTATATGAGTGTAAACTCTCCATTTTTTATGTTCCTTGGCCTTTTTTCTTTGTTTCGGAGATTGCGCAGATGTCAATATTGTGTTTCTTTATTTCTATTATGATCTCCTGGTCTCTTCAGTTCCACGATATTATGTTCCAGCATACGATTCGTGTGATGGGGTGTTTAGGTTTTCGTTTACCAATTCGTTTTTCCGTTGTCATAGAGCGTGTCATCATCTGATAGTTGTAACCGAGGCTGTATCTTCAGTTCTGTGAGCCAGTATGGATTCTTTACCCCAGGTAGGTGGCTAACCTCACCTTAGGGACCCTCCTCCTTTATCCGGGCTTGGGACCGGCAGTTTCATCCGATGAGCTACTCAATCCACCCATCAAACAACTCAGGCGGAGTTTAGACGAATATAGACTCACCTTTTGAAATATTGATGTATTCGTAATTCGTAGCCACTGAAATATCGTTGGTACCACGTCGCAACGCCCGGGAACGCCGAGGTTCGATAGGACGAGAACCGACAAAACTGAGTGAGTTTCGTTCGCTGTCTCTGAAGAAGTCGAAGTGTCGTTTTGAGATCGTCAGAAAACACCCTCTGGTCACACTTCGTGGTGGTCGGTAGCAAGAGGGTATACCAATAAATCACTCTATTGTGTTGCGATTTTGAATGGCGATAATTTAAGTTAACTGTCACAGTAATATAATACTTTAAATCAGTTTCTACATTGGTCACAAAAAATACAAAAGAGAAAGTAAAATTCTATTAATTTAAAACAAAATAAATGAGCTAGCCAGTTTAACAATGCGATTATCCGCTGGTATGCCATCGAACCCCAGGGATCGATGGTATACCAGCGTATTCTCTAAAAGCAATGGGCGAGATTAGCGTAGATATAATACTAGATACATGCAGCATGATACAGATCTCTATCCATAAAGTCACTAACCATACGAAGCAATTACAAAACCATTGCTCTTATTCCTCATGCAAACAAAATCCTGCTATATATAATCATTAAACGGCTAAAGAACTTTCTACTTCCAGAGATAGCCGAAGAACAATTCGGATCTGTACCAGAAAAAGGGACGCGAAAAAAGTAGTAGGGAGGAAATAGCGTAGGAGCAGAGGAGCACGGAGCACCTGCATACACCTGTCCCTAATTTGCATACACCTGCCCTAATTTGCATACAGCTGTCCCTAATTTGCATACACCTGCCCTAATTTGCATACAGCTGTCCCTAATTTGCATACACCTGTCCCTAATTTGAATGTGCTCCCTAATTTGCATACACCTGTCCCTAATTTGAATGTGCTCCCTAATTTGCATACACCTGCCCTAATTTGAATGTGCTCCCTAATTTGCATACAGCTGTCCCTAATTTGAATGTGCTCCCTAATTTGCATACACCTGTCCCTAATTTGCATACAGCTATCCCTAATTTGCCATACCAGGGGTCATGCTCCCTAATTTGCATAAGCTTGTCTTCCTAAATATAACCTGGTGTTAAAAGTTAGCCAACTCAAAGTAAAACAATTCCAATTGAATCAAGTTTCAAAATAATAAAATTAACTTATGGTACCCTAATGACACTAGTTTATAAATATCCAAAATTACTAAATGATAAAGTCCTTAAAGATATAAGACATATAGTTTCAAGAAACCCACTCAAAAATTATTAATTTTTACTAGTAGTAAAACAGAGAAATATTTTTTGTTTAATATACTTAAAGCATCAAAAATAATACTTAAATAACCCAAGCCCCTGGAATTAATTTATAGATAAGCAGGAAAACATTCATATCCTTAAAGTCCATGTATGCAGCTATTTTGTTATAAAGATATCAAGGACTATTTAATGGTCAACTTTAACGAAAATGTCCGTATCCACTACGTTGAAGAAAATTGTCCATGTAGAACCAGGTACTGGGAATTTGTTGCTTTGGCCGAGTAAGCTTCCGACTTAGAATAGAAAAAACCGCTAAAATATTAATCATGTACTAAATATAAAACAGAAAAATAAAATACATTCATTAAACATTTTTATTTATACTACTCCTTTCACTAATTTTGAGACAGATTTTACAAAGAAATTTAGAAAAAATTTTAATCACAATTAATACTGTTTGTATTAATTTACTACATAAATTTTAGACCACAAATATAGTATTGCCGAAAAGCCTCATATCTGTTTCATAAAGTTTCAAGAATAAACAGCCAAAAATCATTAATTTATAAAAAATGCATTCATAAAAAAACATTTTTTATTTTATTCTTTCCACTAATATTTACTGTATTTTAACAAAGAATTTGGTCACTATATAGCTATAACAACACATGTTAATTTTTTAAACACTTTGTACTTGTTCAGATGGGTCTCAAGGTGCAGGGACATTTGTTTTCAATTAATATTGTGTACTGGTACAGTTGCAACTTCCAATAAATGAATCTTGTCTTTTAAGTAATATTTTGTTATATGGGTAGTATAAATTTTGCAGCCTGCAATAATTAAAGTGGCACCTTTTTCTTTAATTAGTATGTTATATGGGTACATATAAATAAAGAAGTTAGCAAATTAACTACTTATGTTGGTACCAATGAATGTGGATACAAAGAGAATTAATTGTAGTAATATATGCACAGATGCAACTAGCATCTACCTTGTCTTTAAGTGAGTAGGTATATAGAGGTACTTATAGATAAATTGTACAACAAGCAATAAATAAAGTAACACCTTTTCTTTCAATTAGTATTGTGTAGTTGGATAGGGGTACTGAATGCATAAACTTTGCAGTCTGCAATAAATGAAATACCCTTTTTCTTTCAATTAGTATTTTGTAGTTTTATATGGGTACATATGTAGCTGCTTGAAAGAGGCCTGGAATTAAGTTAATAAACTGCTGGTAGCACTACACAGGTGAGGTTCTTCAAGATTTAATTGATGTGGGTAGCAGGTATTGAGACACAAAGAAAATGATTAAAGATTATGTTTGTAGAAATTACCTTTAGTAAGAGGTAAGTAGGGAGTGGGTTGGGTCTAAGAAATAAGGTTTATTTTTCATTGGTTACACCACTACATAGCAATTCAGAGAGGGGTATAGGACTGTGAGAGGGATTAGGATCCTATAAAACCAATACTTGCTCCATTATATGATTATTTTTTAGTGACAAACCCAAACAATTCAAGTTAAAAAGTTTTAGTTTTCTGTGAAAAAACCAAAATGAAAGTATCCAAGTTTAGTGTTCCTATTAATGGAAGAAAATCGGTGAAAATTATTTCGCATTTGCAAAAATCTCCTCATTTGGAGGATAGTGTTACGGTTCTGTAACGATAAAATTTTTAAATAAAATATAATATTAATAAAAAGAAAATAAAGCACGCCGCTGTTCAAATGTTAATAAAGGAATTATTTCTGTGGTCATATCAAGGGGTCTTTTTCTAAAGTGTAAGAATAGTTATCTATTGCGTATGATACGAATTAAAGCGAGATGGACATGTCTCGCCCAAATATCAGAACTAGTTTTGCAGCGTTTACAAAAAATATGGATGGGTTCGTCCAAGGTTACTTAATAGCAAGAAATGAAAAACAAAAAGGGATTCGAGAGAAGACTGGTGAAGTGAAATGTTGTCATGTTGATGAAATGGATTATGCCGCAATTCCGGCAGTTAAAAATTACTTCTAATAATCGTTAATATTAGTGCTAGTGTAACGAACTTAGTATGCACGTTCTGTGTAAAAAGTTAAAGTGCTGAAGGTGAAATGGTAGATGGTTTTACAACAACTTTTGGAAAAGCAAGGTAAATTTTACCCAATATAAAATGCAGCATAGGGCATAGCTGAAATCTAGGCCAACGAATAATTCGACACCTAATAAGAGTCCGAAGAACATCAATAAGTAGACTATTGTGCTTTCTTTTTCTTTAAAAAACCTAGGTTTCGGTAACGCGCTAAGGCCTTTAAGAAAATAAAAAATATACAATATGACTGAACAAATTTCTCATTAATCCGCAGTTTTTAGTAGTTTTATTCAATCATTTTTGCAATAAATCGTTTATACAGATTAGATTTTACTAAGTTCTAATATTGCATTTAAAAATAGTATTCAGTAAATAAGTTAGTATTAACATTAAAATTCAACTATAATTAACCTAACTAAAACCTTTAGGGTTTAAGGATAGGATAGAATTGTCCAGTCCTATCGTATAAATAGGTTGGTACCAATCCTTAGGGTATGTAAATGTTTATTTCTTTATGTAGGTATTTAATGATTGAAATACATTATGTCATTTTACCTAATCTACACAAGAATTTGTTATATTATTTTATATTAAACCGACTTTCATAATTTATTGGATTTTATTTCTAGACATAGTTTGTTGTTGGATTTACAGGTTGTCCTATTAGAATATAAAAATTTATATTCAATAATACAGGGTTTCTCAGGGTACCTAGTGATTCGTTAACATTATCAGTTGGTCGTAATTACTGAAACTCTGGGTGGTCCACTAAATCGAAGGGTCTTCAAGCGAAGAAGTAAAAATCGCAAGGAACTGTGGGACAGTGAAGTCTTTTTCTGGGTTTAGAATTTTACTAATCACCGGGGTTGGCTTGGTATCACTGTTCTCCCACATTTTTATGGTTCTTCGACCGCGGATCCTCAATTTTAGGGCACAAAGAGCCACGGATCTGTTGTTCCTTTAATCTGGGCACATTAATGTTAATATAAAAATTAATAAAACGAAAAGCAAAGAAAATAAAAAATATAAGACCGAAGAAACCAACAGCAGACAGTCTAGAAAAATGGTAAAAGAGCTAATATGGCAGCAGAAATAATTTTCCAAATAGAAAAACAGTAAAAAAAAAATATTAGTACTAAAAAGAGTACAACAAATTTATTTATGTTTCTATTAGTTAATAAAAACTATAGAATTCTCTTGTCTAAAAAAAACATTAGGTTATGTAAGGTACTTAATAATTTCTAAAGCACTGCATCAAACCCTTTGTTTGCTTACAACAGACCAAGGGATGTCAAGTCCTTAAAAAACCAAAATTAAAAGTTTTTCAGTATTTAAATAATACATATTATACATGAGTTTGTAAAACGTTTTATATACCTAAGACGTTGAAATCAATTTTCAAAAATAAATAAAGTTTAAAAAGATAAATTCAAAATAAAGTTCTTTTGTAGGAAAGATAAAGTTTTTGCAATAATTCTTTAGAAATAAACTTTAGAAAGAAAGAATATTCAAAATTTAAAAAATAATTTGAAACAAATATAAAACATTTTATTTAAAAAATAAAAACCATTTGGTAATATCCTATTTAAATTAACATATTAAAATAAAATGTCTAACCACAAAGCCACCCGTGCAGCTTATAAAGGAAAAATTAGTCAAATCCTAAATCAAGTAAAAAATTCTATCTTAGAGGTTGATCTAGATATTTACGAAGAGATTTTAGGAAAATTGAGGACGTATTATGAAAAATATAATGAAGCATATTTTATGTTGCTGGAAGATGAAAGGTTCACAGATGATAAAGACAATGAAATGGTGGACCAAATTTATTATGAAGCTATAAAATTAATAAAAGGGACAATGCGGAGGTTGAACAGCCAACCAAGTGAAGCTGAACCGATGCTGCAGCCAATGGCGATGGAAGCGAAAGTGAATGTCACTCTTCCTAAAATAAACATACCTGTGTTTTCACATGGAAATGAAGAATATGGTCCATTTAAAGAGTTATTCAAGTCACTCATCATGGAGAACGAATCAATACCGGAAGTACAAAAGCTGCTATATTTAAAAACGTCTGTAAAAGGCGAGGCTTTTAAACTACTAGAAAACATACCCGTAAGTGGTGAAAACCTAAAGCTAGCATGGGAGGTGTTAGATTCACGATATGCAAATAAAGCGCAATTAATAAAAAATATAATTAAAACCCTTTTAAATAATAAACCTATACAGCATTCAAACAATTTAACGAATGACCTACGGGAAATGTATACTAACACTTATAATAGTTGGAACAAACTAAAAAATTTAAATTTAACACCCCAACAAATATTGGATATTCTTATGATCAATATGGTTGAGCAACGATTGGATTATGGTACAAAAAGGGCACTCGAATTTGGGTCGCATGCCGAAGAAATACAGACTTTTGAGGAGTTTTTAGACAGTGTAAAAGTACACTGTGAACATTTAGAAAATTTGAACCATTTCAAAAAGACAGGACCGTCTTTAGAAATAAAGAGGAGAGCTAGTTTCCATATTTCCAACGATAGCAAAGCCGAGGAATGTACTTATTGTAAATTAAATAACCATAAAATTACCAATTGCTATAAATTTAATAATCTTCTTAACGATCAAAAATATCAATATGTTAAAGAGCATAAGCTTTGTATTAAATGTCTAAAAGGACATACAGATAGTTGTACAAGCGATATAAAATGTAAATATTGCGCAGAAGACCATCATAGTCAAATGCATTTCAGAACTAAAACGGAGAGTTCTTCAAATATAAACGTGAAAAAAGATTCAAAAAATAATTATTTTACTAATAATAAAAATAAAAATAGTGCCAATAATGGCTATAAAAATAAAACAAACAGTAAAACGGATGTCAATGACAATGAGGCAAGTACGTCCGCAAATACAACTGTTAGTTCTAATAATGCTTCTAGTAATCAATCAACAGTTGTGTTGCTTGGTACTATCCAAGCGTACGTATATAATGTAAAGGGTCAGAAAAAGGTCGCCAGAATCCTGCTCGATCAAGGCAGCCAGACTTCTTTCTGCACAGAGCAATTTGCTGAACAATTGAATTTGAAACCTATAGATGCTAAACTGCAGATAAGGGGCATCGCGGAAAAGGCTTCGGTGTCAAATAAAATGTTAAAATTACGTTTGACAACTTTGAATAATAAAAATAAATTTAAATGTCATATTTTGCCAAAAATCACTGGCGATTTGCCACAGTTACGTATAAATAAAGATAAGTTGCGATTGCCGGAAAACTGTAGCCTGGCAGATATAGAATTTAATATACCGGGGAGGGTCGATATCTTGCTCGGAGCCGATTATGCTTATGATATATTGCTAGAAGGCATTATAAGACTTGGTAAAAATTTACCGATATTACAAAATTCCAAATTTGGACATATCTTGTGTGGTTCGGTTCCTCGATATGCACTGACGGATGCGAATTCTTTTGTAGCTTGTGTAAATAATGTTCACTCTACATTTTCACTCCATTCGAATACGGAATCTTCATTAGAAAAATATGTAAAGAAGTTCTGGGAATTGGAGAGCATCCCTGAAGTGATGATGGACCGGACGCAGGATGAAGTACTGGAGGAGCACTTTCAGAAAAATACAATAATACTACAGGATGGTGCCTATCAAGTTACTCTACCAGAAAATGATCAAATAAAAGATTTAGGAAGTTCAAGATACCAGGCAGAAAAAAGGTTTCGTGCATTGGAAAATAAATTTAGAACTGCTCCAGAAGCGTTCCTGGAATATAAACAAGTTATACAGGAGTATATAGACAGCGGACATGTTAAAAAGGTAGAGACTCGTGAAAATTCGCAGGAGTATAAAAATGTACATAATGTACAAAAATACTATATGCCACATTTTGCGGTAATAAAAACAGAAAGCTCCTCTACGAAAGTGCGCGTCGTTTTTGACTGTTCAGCAAAAACGAATACTGGTTTGTCCTTGAATGATGTCCTATACAAAGGAATGCAAGTACAACCCAATTTGTATGAAATACTATTAAGGTTCCGTACATTTAGTTATATTTTAATGGCGGATATAGAAAAAATGTTTAGACAAGTCCGTGTCGATCCTAATCAACTGTATTTATTAAATTTTTTGTGGAGAGAAAACCCCACAGATAATTTTGAACACTATCAAATGAATAGGCTTCCTTTCGGTCTGACCTGTTCACCCTGGTTGTCCACTAGGGTTTTAAATCAAATCGCGGAGATTAACAAAGATAAACATAAAGGAGCCTCGATTAGCCTGCTTAACCAGACTTGGGTTGACGATATACTTACAGGATGTCAACATAAAGAGGATTTAAAAAATATATATACCGGTCTTAACGAAATATTAAATAAAGCCGGTTTTAACCTTCATAAATGGGGATCGAATGATCAAGAGTTCATAAATGAAATTTGTACAACTCCGATAAAAGAATATCACTTACATACGGAGGAAAATATAGAACAGGTGAATAAAGTTTTAGGTACCAAATGGTGCGATCCACGCGACGAATTTGTGTACACATTTTCTCTGGAAAATTCAGAGAAAAACCTCACAAAGAGAGGCATTTTAGCTACTATAGCTAAATGGTACGATATATTTGGGTTAAGCAGATAGTGTTAACTCAAGCATAGAGTTTGTTGAAGGCGATATGGAAAACCATTGTCCGTTAGGATTTAAAGAATTCCAGCAGAAGGTTTCCTGTTCATCCACACCAGGCCAATCAATAATGGATTCAAGATATGATAATATATCTGAAGATAGTGCTTCCGAAGATGAAGAAGTTTTAAAAGTGTCAATGAGTGAATTAAACGGGTCAATAGAGGAAGGAAGTGCGCTTAATGCGACAACGGAGTACGATGGTATTGATAAAACGGTAGTAACTTCCGATCATGATTTTAAAAAAGTGTTAACAGAATTTGTAAGTGCAAATGAAAAATTTTTAAGTGACTATAAAAACCAAAGGGATATTATTTTAAAAAAACTATCCAGCTATGACAGGAAAAAAAAGAGGGCTCAGCAAAGTTTACAAATTTTGAACCAAAAAATTGCTACATCCAACAAATTATTAACAAGTATTCATTCATTGTGCGAGTGAAAAGGTAAAACCAATACTTAGGATTTCAAGACTTGTTCAAATTTAATAGTGAAATTTATTTTGTGAGTGATAATCAAAAATCAATGTAATTTAATCAATCAATGTAATTTTTATTATAGAGTTTAATATTTATCTAATGACAATATAAGGTACATATCTTCCTTGATGTATTAACTGTTATAATTTTATATAAAACCCAAAAAGACTTTTTAGGCTACTATGTGTTTTTATAAAAAACACATAGTAGCCCTAAAAGCCTTTTTGTCTTTTATATGAAGTTATAGCTGTTAGTACATCAACAAAGATAAAATATTTCTTTGTTTTCAAAAGAATACAAAACTTTTTTAAACTTGAACTGATTTATTTTGTAAGCGATAATCAAAAATCAATGTAATTTAATTATTATAGAGTTTAATATTTATCTAATGACAATATACGCTACATATCTTCCTTGATGTATTAACTGTTATAATTCCATATAAAAGACAAAAAGACTTTTAAGGGTACTATGTGTTTTTATAAAAAAACACATAGTAGCCCTAAAAGTCTTTTTGTCTTTTATATGAAGTTATAGCTGTTAGTACATCAACAAAGATAAAATATTGCTTTGTTTTCAAAAGAATACAAAACTTTTTAAACTTGAACTGATTTATTTTGTAAGCGATAATCAAAAATCAATGTAATTTAATTATTATAGAGTTTAATATTTATCTAATGACAATATAAGCTACATATCTTGCTTGATGTATTAACTGTTATAATTCCATATAAAAGACAAAAAGACTTTTAAGGGTACTATGTGTTTTTATAAAAAAAACACATAGTAGCCCTAAAAGTCTTTTTGTCTTTTATATGAAGTTATAGCTGTTAGTATGTCAACAAAGGTAAAATATTATTTTGTTTTCAAAAGAATACAAAACTTTTTAACTTGAATTGTTTGGGTTTGTCACTAAAAAAATAAAAATATACACAATAATCTGCCTTTTATTTTCTTAGTACCTAGGTTAAAAATTATCTGTTTGATAGACTCTGATAAAACTGATAAAACATGAAAAATACATATCTTCCTTGATGTACTAACTGTTACAATCTTATATAAAAGACAAAAAGTTTTTTTGTCTTTTATATGAAGTTATAGCTGTTAGTACATCAACAAAGGTAAAATATTGCTTTGTTTTCAAAAAATACAAAACTTTAGGGTGTTTCATGGTCTAAATTGATAAAAAATGAAAAATAATGACTTTTTATGAAATTTACATGAATTCTTTGACCCAATTTGACAATCGAAATCATGTTTTTGTATAAAGTATAAAAAATACTGTTAATTTTTAAATAAACCAACACATGAAATAATTTTTGTTTTGACTTATAGTTTAAAGCAAATTTCAAATACAATATTTGTATTATATTACAAAGTACTATCTATAAATCCATTTTGATTGTTATTAAACATGAAATAATAATCGTAGATTACTTACTTTTTGACATAATTTTAAATAATCCAGATATTTCACAAACACCCACAAACAGACACACACACACCATTTTTTTACGAAAACAAACAGAAAAAACACCAGATTTTATTCAAATATATCAACAAACGAACCGCCATTTTATGTTACATTACTTAAGCGTCTATATTCTTTGCTAAAACAGAGATGACCAGTAAAACATTTATTTATTATTTGAACACTTTTCAGTCATTTAGCTCCATCTATAAATTAAAACGATAACCTCTCCTTCACGTTTGAATGTAATCTTGGAGAGTTTCATTATTAAAATTAAAGATGGCGCCAGCAGTACCCTACCGTACTTCATGAATTATTTCAAATAAAATAGGCCAGGATTTTAACGAAATTTTTTAATTTGTCATAATTTTTAAAAATAAAAGGTTTTAGATAAAAATTAAATGTTTTCGAACTTGGAAATTAAAAGAAATGTTATTGGGATCTTATTTATATTATAGTTAAAGTCCGAAAATTGGATTTTTTAGTGTTTTTTAACATTTTATATCAAATATCTCTGGATCCTTAGAAGATAAAAGGCCCAAATTTTTACAGTATTAGTAGGTAGATAATATTAAGTTTCTGGTAAAGTTTTTTTTTGAAAAATACGAAAAAACAAGTAAAACAAAGTTTTTTGGATTTTTTGCAAGTATTTTAAAAAATCTCTGCGGAACTAAACAATACATTTCAAAATAAAAAACTGCTTTGGGTTCAGAGATATGGGACATTTTGCTAACATTTTCATTAAATAAAACTTAAAGAATTAAAACAACACTTTTTTAAAAATTTATATATTTGTATAACCAAGTATAGTACCTATTTAATTGTATAGTCTATGCATTACACAGAAGACAGTGGTTTATAAACACCACGGAATATAGTTTTGTTTCACACACAGCGCAATGATGTCCAGATATTTCATTATATCTCCCACTAACATGGCGGCTCACATGGGCAGATAGGACTTCGCTTGGTAGTCCTTGCAATACACTAAAAAAACAAGATATGCACAGTGGAGTATTGTCCAAAATGTAATAGTGTTCTGTAACGCATATAGGGTAACTTTGTTGATTAACTAAAAACCATCTATTATCAATATCACTAATATTAACAATTTTTTCGTCAATTTCGGAATTATCTACTTCTAAAAATTCACTGTCAATTATTTCGTCAAGATCAATTGTTGATGCCTCACTACTTAAATCGTCTTGTTCCATGATTTCTCTGTCTGCTATGGTAAAAGTTTAACTGACCGAATAAGTGTCTTATTTTATTTTATAAAGCCGAGGAGCACCTCTCCTATATCTATTATAAGTGGGGAACTTGTGTTTTTAACCTATCCCCATACACAAAGGGTTAGCATATAACTGTCGTTTACCTATCAAACATCTGCTTCCTGATTTACATTCACCCATCACTAGTTTGCAGGTGTAATTTACATACAGTTGCCACCACATGATAATTTACATACATACGGGTCTCATTTTTATAAAGAAATGTGGAAAGCAGAACATCTGTTAAACAACTGCTGCCTATTTTATATTTAACTGTTTTTAATTTGTGGGTGCAATCTGCGTATATCAGCCCTTACAATATAATTTGCAAATATACGGGTCACATAGTCGCAGCTTTTCATTTGTGTTATTTATATAAAGAAAGGTGGAAAGCAAAACATCTGCGCACCCACATAGAGGCTATAGCGCAGAAGTAGGGGTAAAAAAGGGTATTTAAGCTCGGGTGAATCATTCTAGATGTTTAAACATATAAGATGAATCAGTGTACGTGCGGTAAAACTTTTTCGCGGTCTTATAACCTTCGTAGACATATGACTGTATGTAATAAGAGTCACTCGCGTGTGTTTATCTGTAACAAATGTGGAAAGACTTTCACACGAGGTTCTAATTTACAACGTCATGAAGTTAGTTCGTGTTACGCCGCTTGCCCGATTCCGAGAAAGAGACTAAGACCAATAGGTGTTGAAGTGCTTGAGAATGATGTTACTAAACTAACACATGCATTTAAAAATAGAATAGCATCATACCGATTTATGAGTAAATCTAACAAAATTTCCTATTCCGGCTTCATGAATGAGGTTAAACCAAAAGTAATAAAAATTCTTAGTGACTATCTTCTTCAACACACGGCTCTTAAAGTTAACTGTGAACTGTTTGCGATGTTTTACAAACCCGAGAATGAGATGTCAGATATTAAGTCAATTAATACATCTAATAAAATCTTCACTTTGAGTAGTCACATATCCGACATGTATGATGACTTTGCTGAAGCGATAATGACACAAGCATCAGAGTTCCAGGAGAAAGATTCCAACTGGGCACTTCAGGAAATTCTATTCCTAGATGTCAACATTAACAAATTCAGTACTGTTTCTGCATCAGCATATATTAATCTTCCATCGCAGATTAAAAGAAAAGGTGCAATTTTAAATATTTAAAACAAAGATAGCATGTGTTTTGCTTATTGTGTGATGGCTGCTATATTTCCTGCTAATGGTGATCCAACAAAACCAGAGTCATATCCTCCTTGTGACACACTTCTAAATTTTGATGGTATCGGGTTCCCGGTTAAGTTAAAGGACATTAACAAGTTTGAGATTTTAAACAATATATCAGTTAACGTTTACGGTCTTCAATCATATTTTAAAGAAAACAAGATGCAATATGAAGTTGTAGGACCACTTCACTATACTCAACAACGTTAACTTATACATGTTAATCTTTAATTAATAAGTGACAATAATCAGAGCCATTATTGTCTCATAACAGACTTGTATCGCTTAGTAAAAACTCAAAAGACAAAATATGATGGAAAACAATATTTCTGTGAGGGGTGTCTTCAAACTTTTTCAACCCTTGAAAAGCTGAAAAATCACCAAGAAAATGATTGTTTACACATCTCTACAATACTCCCAACCAGTGAATTGAGAGTTAACAAGTGTGGTGAAACTCTTCCATCCAATATTCTAAAATTTATCAATATTGAAAAGACAAGCCAACACCCGTTTGTAATTTATGCTGACTTTGAGTCGATTCTTAAGCCAATACATCATTGTGATCCATCAGATGGACAATCCTTCACAATCAAAGTTGCAGAAGACCAGCAGAACACAGTATTTATCAGCTATTGCACAAACTAAAGAAAAGTATATTACATTTTCAAAATCTGTTCTAGTACACAAGAGTGATGATTCAAAAAACATAATGTTTATTTAAAATTGAGGTTTGTAGATTCATTTAAATTTTTAGCAAAGTCTTTAGATAAATTAAGCCAAACAGTAGAGTCTAGTCAATGCAATAAAATAAGGAAATATTTCCCAGGTGAAAAAGAGTTCGTTTTAATGCGCCGTAAAGGTGTATTTCCATATACATATATTGATAGTTATATCAAATTAGAAGAGAAACATCTACCATCTAAAGAAAAATTTTATGATAATTTAAGGGGAGAACATATTACTACAGAAGATTATAACAGCACAGGAGGTCTGGGATCATTTTAACTGCCAATCTATGGGGGATTATTGAATGCTGTATTTAAAGTCAGATGTACTTCTACTAGCTGACATATTTGAAAATTTTAGAAAGGTATGTCTTAAAGATACAAATTGGATCCTGCACATTATGTTACAGCCCCATCTCTAACATGGGATGCTATGTTAAAATATACCGATATCGATCTTCAGCTTTTAACTAATGTTGATATGGTACACTTTTTCAAAAAAGGGATCAGAGGAGGCGTGGCTACCTGTACGAAACGTATGAGTATTGCAAACAACAGATTTTTAAGTAATTTCGATCCAACAAAACCGGAAACATACATAATGTATCTAGATGCCACTAATCTCTACGGCGCCGCCATGAGCAAACCTCTTCCTTGGGGAAATTTTAGATGGTTAAATGAACAAGAAATTGACCAATTTAATGTTTTTAATATTGATGATGATGGTGAAAAGGGGTATGTGTTGGAAGTAGACTTGCATTATCCACCCAATATGCATGATCAGCATAATGACCCACCATTTTGGAAGGGTTGGAGCAAAATCTTTAATTGCCAAACCAGAATTTAACTCATTATCAATATTCAGCGAAAATTTAGTTGCAATTATTACCAAAATAACCATTACCAATAAAACCAAAATTATTTACAATAAACCTTTATATATTGGTTTTTCTATTCTGGATGTATCTAAGACATTTATATATGATTTCTTCTACGGGTATATAAAAAACAAGTACCACAATAATGCTAATCTTCTATATACAGATACTGATTCGCTCATTCTAGAAGTACAAACACCAAACTTTTATGACGATATGAACAAAAATCTACGTTACTTTGATACATCTAATTATTCGGAAAATAATCAACATGGGGTAGACAAGACAAAGTCAATTCTTGGAAAGATGAAAAATGAATTTCCAAACACCACCATTAAAGCATTTTATGGTACTGGAGCTAAAGCTTATTGTATTGTGGCTGATACAATTGTGAAAAAAGCGAAAGGTGTTTCCAGACATGTTGTTAAAAACCAACTACATTTAAATGATTACGTAAGAGTTGTACAAAACAAAGAAACAATATTTAGAAAAATGTATTTTTTTAGGTCAGAAATGCACACTGTTTACACCGAATTGCGAAATAAGGTATCACTAACATCCCGTGACGATAAAAGATATGTTATTCCTGGTGATGTCTCTACTTTGGCTTGAGGACATTTATTAATTAATCAGCATGAAGGTAATATAGATGACCTTTTATTTTTTGCGAATGAAATGATAGATGCTCCTACATTATATGACTTAAATAATATCCCCAATGAGGAATTGTTCCAAGTTGCACCTTTTTATTATGACTCCTACTTATAAATTATTGTTTGTTATCTGTAATTATATTTAAGAATTAAGTATATGTATATTTTTGTGTATTAATAAAACACTTGTATATTAGCATATTTTTTTATTTAAAACTTTAATTAATTCCTTAAACTAAAATTCCTAAACCTTTTTCATCCTTAGGACTTTCATTATAAAGTTCTAACCAGCCGGAATCAGTGATTTTTTCACTAAAATGTCTAAAACGCAATTTATATTTGGTACTGTTCAAAGCTATTTGAGCTTGTAAAGTTGGTAGAAAATTGTTTTCCGGATACGATTTCATTCTTGTCCATTTCGACGGCCACGTGTCATTTAGTACACCATTACTATCAAAACACACAAAAGTTTCTCTAACATTGATTGGTTCTTGAATTAAGAGCAAATTTCCCACAATTGCTTGTAAAACAATAAAGTTTAATGATACCATCATAATAATAGCTGTTTAGAATTTAACGTCTATTTATAGTAAATCTAACTTTGGACGTGGGGAGTCCCATTTATGTGGTGGGGATTCCAATAATCCATCACGATAACCTACAGAACGATGAGATAGTCCCATAGGTCTAGTCTCACTACAAAATGCACAAAATTCAAATACCAATTTCCATCCTTTAAATATTAAGTTTCTTCGAATAAGTCTAGTTCCAGACATTTTACGACAAACGAGACAAAGCTTTTGTCGTACAATATAAAAAGGAAGTCTCGAAAATGTTTCCCATTCGTCACTCCTATAGCTAAGTAGATTATCACAATATCTATATGGTATGTTCCCTTCGTTTATTATACTTGAACACATAATTAAAAGTATACAAATTAGATTTTGTGAGGGACTCTAACGAACTGGTTTATGATTTAGCTTAACAAGCTTCAACAGGAATGAGTCCCCGCTAGCTGATAAAGTCTTACACACCTTGCTTGGTACACTCTAGTGTTAATATATTATTATGAGTGGGGGTAATGAGCAACACACCTGCAACCGGTGTCAATGGGGGTAGGAAGGATATAAGGAAGGACCATCGTTAATTTAAACAGTATGGACTCAAGAAGGTTTCGTGAACGGCTTAATCAGTTTAGTATACGCATTAAAAGGATAAAACGTGATATTCTATTTTACAAAAGTCAGAGATATATCAATCATATAAATAATCGTATTAACCAGTTAAAAAGTGAATACGAAGATAAACAACTTATGTTTAAACAGTTTTCAAAGCTGTGTTTGAGTGATGCTCTTGCGTAGTGGTAAAGTTTACACAACAAAACCAGAAGCAGACGTAAGACTATTTTTTCTCTCCAGATACGAAGAGCAAAAGTGGATAGACTTGGTCTTTAAGAATATTAACCGATTTACTAAAGATGGATTGTTGCCTCCGGTCTCGCATAATGGCAGAGCATCCAAAAAAACCGTTGTACAAGTTCACGACCACAGAATTGGAATATTTTAGCCTAGCCTACGTAAGAAAATTTGTAGACCCAATTGAACTTCTCCGTTCATGGTCTATACTACCCAGAAAATTTTGCCAGGATTTTGAAGTTCAAACTCGTCTCCCATGTTTTGTTCATTTCAATCGTCCTGAGTGGAGAACAGAGTTAGAAGGATTCGCCCCAGCTCAATCCAGTTGTCATTTGTGTAAACTTGCACTTCAAAATATAAATTGTAACATGTAATAGTTATTGAATAAAGTACTATTTTTTTAATAAGGTTTTTTATTAATAAAACAAAATGTAAAAAAAATTTATTTCATTATAAAAGTATCATAAAGTTGAAATACATTACTTAAAGCACAAACACTTCCACTGTTTGAATGATATGGACATCTTGGCTCCATTTTCTGCAGAGCTGGTTGTTCATCAAACTCCAAAACTGGGGATAGACTATACTTTTTGATGTACTGTGACTTTTCTCGCCCCTTAACATAAACCGCATTAACGCCTTTTGTCAAATGTTGGATAATATTATGGAACTGGTGTACTGGTGTAAATCCATGATTCCAGTTCAATCCATGATGGTTATTTATCAACCAAACAGCTTGATTATAATATTTAGAACCCAATAATCGTATCGGATATGGTGGTTTAAAAAAAAATGACTAATTTTTTGACCATCATAACTTGCAAACTCTTTCACGATAAACTTATTTTTTTCGGTAATAAAACCTTGGACATCTACTATTAAGCACATGATTACAGACTGAGTTTGTGTAGTGCATAATTTGTATTTTTAAAAGAATTTTCAGTCATGCGCATGAGAGAGTTCGCATATAATGCCATACTTAGCACCTGACCCTTATACAGTCCTCATACTGGAAGTCTCTCATTAGATACAATTTTACAACACCTGTACTTGCTCTTTGCATACAGCTGCTCCCTATTTAAAATAAACTCCCTAATTTTCAGGTGCTCATTAATTTGCATACAGGTGCTCCCTAATTTGCATTCACCTGTTTTGTATAATATAAATATTTTACAATTGTTTCACAATTTTTGTTAGAGGGTTATATGTGAATTCTTTCTCGTGAAGTATTAGACAATAGGCTGAGATATCAGAGGTTGTTGGTTCATCTGTCTCAAATTCTATACGAAGCACAACAGATCCGGATTGAATTACTTCTTTTTGACGAGAGCAGTCAATGTGTATAAGTGGAGCAATTGTTTTAGTCAGTCAGCAAGTCAATTGGATTAAATATGGGTTGGTTTAAGGTCATGTGATAATAACTCTCCTGGAAATTGGCAAACATTTCACATAGTTTGGCAAACCTATTAGTCTTAAAATCTAGTTGAAGATCATTATAGGGATACCTCTCAGAATTTAAAAACACTTTAATATTCTTTAAAGTGCAATGATCAAATTTACTCATATCTTTTGTTAATTTTGATTTTCTATTATTTTGAAAAGCAACAACAATGTGTCGTGGAGTTTCTATTTTGGTACTAGTCCGCACTGACCATGTGTGACGTGTAGAGTTATTTAGGGCTGGATATTCAATCATTTGCCAACTTCGAAATTTAATAGGTAGTTCTTGGTTTGTATGTGAAATTTTGTTTAGTCGCAACTGTTCTCGAATACTAGGAGTTACATGTGGTACCTCCCAATATAATTTAGTAATGTCAATTTTTGGACGCTCAGTCTCATCTTCGCTTACTACTGCATCAATATCATCATTTGATCGAATAAGTATCAATTCTTGTTTCATGTTCATAATAATTTTTCTAAAATCTTCAAAGAATCCGGATAATAATCTTAAAGGTATACACACATTAAAGTTTCCATTTGAATCCACCAAAACATTGTTTTTAGGGACTTCACTATTATTTTCCATTCTACTCATTTTTGGAAACCAACCAGCATTTTCCAATAGCAAGCTTTGATTTTCGTTAAGGCTAAGATAGTTTTTAATACTTGATACTAATCCTACATCACGTACTGAGTCAATTATTACCCCATTTAATTCAAAACGTAGTTCACGAAACAAGTAAGCTATACTATTATTAATAAATTTTATTTTGGTTGGTGTTTTATTGTCATGTGTGGCTAATTTGCCCTCAATATAGAGGAAACTATTTGCTGGAAACGTCAAACTATCCAAATCTTGTATTGAAATACGGATTTCATCATTGTATCCCAATTTTCCAGGAATGTATGGTTGATAAGTGTGGAACTGATAATCTTCAATAGTGTTATCATTAAAAGGTTGACCACTAACGTGAAGAATTTCCATTATACGAAGACTTTAAATCCTAACGATTGAAGAAAGCGACGATTAGATGGGGTTATTTGTTTAAAAGGTAATCTACTTTTATATGATTTTGGTAGAGATGGAGTTATTTTTTTAGAAGGTAATCTCTTTATATATGTTTTTGGTTCGCGAGAAAAAACTAAAACCATTATATACGTTTTCTAAGATGTAGATTTACAGTAACCGCCTCCCCTCCAAAGTCAACAAGTTTACCTGCTTGGTTGATAATTTTTACTGTAAGGTTAGAGATTGTTTTAATACTCACTGGATAATACAAAATATTTTGGGGTACCTCAACTATTTTATACCCAGTTGGTACGGTTGGGAAGAACTGATGGATAATGTGAACTGGATTTCCGTTTAAATAGGATCCTGATGCTATGTTACAGTCAATACATAATGCGTTTGCACCCCAAATCTCCACTGGATTGTCTGAGATATGTATCTGGTTTGCTGCTAGTAGCCCTGATTTAAATCCAAATAATTTCCCAATAGAATTCGCGGGAAGAAATGAAATTTCTCTATTACTATTAATTATAATTTTGGAGGATGATAACTGTGGAGTAATTTCTATAGTCGCATCACTATCTTTCTTTTTCATGTTTTCTTTTATAAGTTTTGTAATATCATCTAATTCATAAGACCCCTTTGGTAATTTATAGGTATAAGTAACATTTCGTATATTCCAGAGGAAAATGTTATTGTTTTCATCGATATTTGGAATACTATTAAAACTATAAAAACTAGTTAGCCCAATTTCGTAATCGAATTCATCTTCAAGGTAAATCGGAGGATTAAAACTATAACTCAGATTTGAAGCGTTCCCAGTAAGCGTAAAGTTGAAAGACATTGTTTTAAAACATAAACAATCAATGTTTGCTATTTATAGTAGTTGTATAGAAAATCTAAGGAGTAATGACCACACCTGTATGAGTCGTTTTGGATTTTATCATAATTGTAATATATTTTTACATCGCCATTACTTAAAAAATACTTTATTATGCTTTTTGGAGGGGGTAAGTCTCCATAAGAATCAAAGTAAATTAAGTTAGACTTAGATTTTGCGTAAGCTACCCAGTGGGTTCCGACTCCACGATTAGAATCTAAATTTATAACACCACACTCGTTTTTATGAATTTTTTTTGGCATATTATTTCTCATATACACACCTCTAAACAAAGGAAGAGCTTTACCATGCTTTATTATATCAGTACTTGTTAAAGCATGATGAGGAAGATTTAGTTTTTTGAATAAGGCTTCAAGTATAATCCATAGCCCTTATAAGGTCTTAGATATAATCCTTTGCCTTTCTGTTCCATGGCTAGATTATGGCGTTTTTGTTCTTCAAGACTAATTCGATTAGCTTTCGCATCTCCAATAGTCTTGTAAATAGTAGTACCAAGGCCCCCAACAGCAGATAAAGCACCGATTAGTGGGAGAAGTAGGGGAAGGAATCCACCTTTCTTTGGTGTTTTAATGATCCTTTTTTTCTTATTTATTCTTTTACGAAGAGAACCACCTTTTTTGCGTCTAAGACCCATTCCCAACTTACGTTTTCCTTTCATAGCTGTTGTAACAAACCAAGCAGCTGCCTTCTGTCCAAACGGTGTGTCTTTAGATTTTACAATATCCCAAGCTTTGTTTTCTAAAATCTGATCCGCCTTGTGTCTGGTTGATAAATCAGTACTTGTAGAGTATGCAATATCGTGGTGTTTACAAGCCTCGTCTAGTTTATTAATTCCCTTATCTCCCCGCTCTAATCTTTGTTGTAAACGAGTTCCTGGTCCACAATATGAATATCCTGGAAGATGGAGTTCTAATGGAAGCTTATTTATAATTTTGTTTAATAATCCACGCCCTTTTCTTTTTATATGCCCTTGAATCTTTTTTTTCATGGTGTCTCACTTATATATCCATAGTAGATGGGCTATATATACCCCAAAGTTTTAAAAACATTTTATTAATGAAGATTGAAAAGCAGAAACTCCCTCTTCCTATTTCTAACCATGATGAGGTTACAGAGGAACAACATGTAAAACATGGTTATCTTTTTGGTGGCAACAGAAGGTTTTTAGTTGTTGGACCAAGTGGTTGTGGCAAGACGAATGTATTATTGTCTTTAATTGAGCATCCAAATGGTCTAAGATTTGAGAATATATATTTATATTCCAAGTCGTTGTATCAACCAAAGTATGTATATTTGCGAAACTTGGTTGAGCCAATAAAAGAAATTGGCTTTGAAGGATATAATGATCCCAATAATGTACCATCTCCTGATGATATTAAAGAAAATTCAATAGTTATTTTTGATGATATTCCATCGTGTGATCAAAAAATTGTACAAAGGTATTTTTGTTATGGGAGACATAAAAATATAGATTGCTTTTATTTATGTCAAACATACAGTGCTATTCCAAAACAATTAATTAGAGATAATTCTAATTTACTTGTAGTTTTCCAACAAGACTTTACAAATTTAAAACATATTTTTGACGATCACGTTAATATAGACATGACTTTCCAACAATTTAAAGATTTGTGCTCAATCTGCTGGAAAGACAGATATGGATTTCTTGTCATTGACAAAGACTCTCCCAAATCAATGGGTCGATATCGATATGGGTTCGATAGGTATATAAGGCTTTAAACTAACATTCCTAGTACACAATGGATCCTAAAGTTACGCGAAAACTGCTTTTATCACGACAAGCGTTGAAGAAGAAGTATCGTAGTTTAAAACATGACATAGCTCAGTCTCAATCTGCTTTAGAAAAAAATTATAAACCTATTACACAACCACTTAATGAACTTTTACATAAACTGGAAACTGTTCCGTCTATTAAACAAGAACCACAATATTCGTTTGATAAACCAATCAAGTTGAGTACATCAAAAGACTACAAAATGCGAAAATCCAATTATCGCTTAGCATTTTCTTCTCCAAATACGAGTGTACTTCCTGGGGGATCAAAAACACCTACCAACTTTGGTGATGAATCTATTATTCCAAGGGAAAGACAACCAGAAGAAACTTTTGAGTCAGAAGGACAAACTAATACCACGGATGAGGATATTAATCGGTATTTTGAGGATACGCTTAGAGAATTTAATCAAATGATTACAAATCCAGATATAATGAATCAATTTTATGAGAATTATACATCACCTTTACCAAAGAAATATATTAAAGCTAACATTGAAGACACAAAAGGTAATTTTGACCGTGATTTAGGAGTTTACCATGATTTGGAAACTGAAAAATTTTCTATTGGAAATTCTCTAATTGATTTTGATGGCGCGGATCTTATTATCAATAATATAAGATACAAGGGAACTCCAGGGCTCTACGAGCTTTTATTTAAAACGAATCCAGTATCGTTTAAAAAAACAGATGTTAATGAATATGTTGATATTTTACGTAGAACAAATGCGATATATAGAAACAATAATCCTGACTTACCTATAAAAAGTATTCCCTCAAAAATAAAGGATAAATATAATTTTATTATTAAACCAGCTTTGGAAACGAGACCACAACCATCTAGAGTTCGTTTAAGTTCACTTCCTGGAAATTTAGCGCAGGGACCTGTTACCCGAAATTTAGCTAAACATTATAAAAAAAGGGGTGGTGCACTTTTCAGAAAATATAGTGGGAAGCCATTAGAGTATAAATACTTTGATAATTTTAATGAAATAATAGATAGATTAAGGTTATTAATCGCATCACAAGCTGCGGGAAACGACGGACACGTGAATAAAATTATATCTATAATTGAAGAACTTCGAGAAGGTGGAATAATACAATAATGCCAATAAATCGTTTCGGAACTCACTTTTTATCCGAGTCAAAAACTTGTAGTGATGACATTTCGGTACCCTTATATTTTACAGCTAATCCAGAAACTTTTTTTAGCAAATGTTTTTATCGTATAAGAGGACATGAAAATTTAAAAATTAATAAAAATTATATTTTTATATAAATTATATTTTGGAAAACATGGAGACCACTTTTCCATTTCCGTTTAGTTGTAAAATTGAATCCGTTTTGAAAGTACTTTATTTCGATGGATTTGTTAAAATTAATTCTAAAACATATAAATTGAATGAATTGGTTGGTGTTCAAATAAAAAAGGGAGATACAATTCAATTCAAGTTAACTAATTTACCTTTAATAATTGTAGACTTTATTCTCCAGTGTCCTTTAGAAAAAGATATATAAACACGAAAGTGTAGATATAATTATCAAAATGCCTGTAAGTAAATTTGGTAACCATTTTTTAAAATCATGTAAAAATTTATCAAGACCGAGTAAACTATATTTTGTTTGCGACGCTTCTACATTTTACAGTAAATTCGTTTTAACACTAAGAGGAGAAAAAAAATTAAATTTGAATAAAGAATACTACGTTCTTGAAAATGGTGGAACAGCTTATGTCTTCTCCGTAAATGGAAAAATAGAGAGCATACAACATTATGCATTTGACGCTCCAGTAATATTAAATTCTGTACAGTATAAATACCATGAATTAATAGGTAAAACTTTTCAGAAAGGTGATAAGATTTCATTTCAATTAGGCACTCATCCCAACGTATTGGTGCATATAACTATCCAATGTCCTTTAGAAAAAAATGTCTAAAAGTCAAGTAATTGAAGAGATACATAGACCAGCGAGAAAAAATTATAGAAGAAGACATGTAATCATAAAAGGGTTAAATGATTTGGTTCAAGCATATTTAGCCGTAATGATTCCTTATGCCAAAGTGAATAAGGGATACCAATATATTCTTGTTGTTATAAATGCATTTAGCAAATTTGTGTGGGCAGAACCTGTTAAACGAAAAACGGGAATTGAGATAACAAAAGCAATGGAAAAAATTTTGAATCAAATGAAAACATTTCCAAAAAACCTTCAAACAGATTTGGGAACTGAATTTTACAATTCCAATTTTAACTCTCTTATGAAATCACACAATATTAACCACTATAGTACATTTTCCAATCTAAAGGCAAGTATCGCGGAAAGAGTAATAAGAACCATAAAATCAATGTTGTGGAAGCAGTTTAGTTTACAAGGGTCTTATAAATGGGTAACCAATCTTTCTGATATTGTAAAAAAATACAATAATACTAAACATTTAACTACAGGTTTCGCACCTAGCCAAGTCAATGAAAAAAATGCTGGGAATATAACTGCCTATAATTACCTTAAAACCATTGATCCCAGGAAACATAAATTAAAAGTTGGTGATTACGTCCGAATTTCAAAACATAGGAGTTTGTTTACTAAGGGTTATTTGCCCAACTGGACAAATGAGATTTTTAGAATAAGAAAAGTTAAGCAAACCAATCCAGTAACTTATTTGTTGGAAGATTCACGAAAAGAAGAAATTCAAGGTGCTTTTTACAGTGAAGAATTACAAAAAACCCGGTTTCCTGATATTTATTTAGTGGAGAAGGTGTTGAGGAGGAAAGGCAACAAGGTATATGTAAAATGGATGGGAATGAATAGTTCTCATAATTCTTGGATTAAGAAAAATAATGTAATAAATTAAAAGAATGTAATAAATTAAAATATATTTTTTAAAAATGTTTTTAAATTTTGTTCTATATATTACAAAGTTCCTTATCAAAATTTGTCCTAATATTAGTGAAACAAATAAAAAACTTTTTATGATTGTATTTTATTTCTATGTCTTATATCTAGTACAGGATTAATAATTTTAGCAGTTTCATCTATCCTACGTCGGAACCTCATTCTGTCAGCAACCATGAATTCCCAGTATCTGGTTCTGCATGGACAATTGGCTTCAACGTAGTGAATACGAACATTTTCGTTAAATTTGACCATTGAATAGTCCAGGGTATCTATAGAGTAACTCTAAAGCTATACCATAAGTCGTCTTATTTATATTCTTAATGGGCTCCATAATCTTAAGCCCGGATTCAATCGGGTTGTTGGAATCCACCCCAAGCTTTAATATTTCTAAGGAGTTGGTAAATTCTTCCTTCTTTAGGGTTTCTAAATGGTAATTAAGAAGCGGTAGTATTTTCCATATTGATGTTATTGAATTAGCACCCAACATGATCTGTGAATCACCTTTGATAATTTTTACAACTAACATGCATGGAAGCTGCATGAATTCTAGCAGAAAATCTCCATCTTTAATTGGTTGTTGGTGATTTCCCGCCATAAAATTATCGATTACATTTTTATGGGATAAAAATTTGATCCAATCGGTTTGACTGAATAAGACACAATCATGTTTGTATCCACTGATAATAACACTTGGTTCAAAGTTAAATTCGTGGGCTAAACAGATGGACACATATTTGGTATTTGATGGGTTTAAGTAAAATCGACGTTCACTTAAAAACACGTTAGACATCTGCACTTTACCACTCATTGTTAAAAACTAAATAACACACACAATACAAGACTTCTTATACACCTTTACATGTGTTCACATATCTAGGGTGGGAGGTGTACGCAAATTAGTGAGCACATGCAAAGCTGTATGCAAATTAGCAGCACCTGTGTGCAAATTATGGACAGGTGTATGCAAATTAGGGAGCACATTCAAATTAGGGACAGCTGTATGCAAATTAGGGAGCACATTCAAATTAGGGCAGGTGTATGCAAATTAGGGAGCACATTCAAATTAGGGACAGGTGTATGCAAATTAGGGACAGCTGTATGCAAATTAGGGCAGGTGTATGCAAATTAGGGACAGCTGTATGCAGGTGCTTCGTGCTCCTCTGCTCCTACGCTATTTCCTCCCTACTGACATCGAATACCAGACAGATAATAGACCAAGCGAGGGAACACAATATACCAAAGCTGCTCTGTTTCGTAGATTACACAAAGGTTTTCAATTCGATAAAATGGGATCCCCTCTAAAGAGTATAATGGAAAATATGAAAGTACCTAAACACCTAGTTAACGTAATAAGAAATCTGTATAATATGTAGCATTTGAAATTTATTGGAATCCCCTCGTATATGTGTTAATTGAAATCCCCTTATATATGCATTATAATAACGAAGAATTTTTTCAATGTTTCTTAGTTCGTAATCTTTCAATTTAAAACCCCAATAATCTTTCGTTCTTTTTAGGTCGCCGCCGTTGAGAATAAATTATTTTACTATTTATTTATGTCACAGGCGCAAATTCTTCTATATTTCTTTGTTCAAACCGCCCGATATTGCGTTTTCAAATTAATTTACGTCTTATTTTCCGTTGTGTTTAGTTTATACCCTAAGTGCTTTGTTTGTTCTAAGTTTTGCGATCAATTTTTTAAGATAATTTCGTCACTCTCAGTGGAGCCGCTGTTACAGGCAGTGGTTTCGGTGTTAGTCTGAGTTAGTCTTAGTTGAGTTTTAAGTGCAGTTGATGAGGTTGACAGAGATAACGGAAGAATGAAGACGTTTTAGAGGTCGGTCAAAAAGAAAACCGACAAATATGTTAGAGAAGTGGTATTTTACTCAAGTAATGTGTTTATAAAGATATCAACATTTCCATTGTCCAGTTTTTAAGAAGCGTTTACATGCTGTGTCCAATGTGCTAGTTTCCACCTCAAACCTCAATGTCCTAAGCAGCCGTTTAGGGATATTTTTTTTACAGTTTGAAGATGTAGTTTTTTGTTCCAGTTATTGAAAGTTATACAGTGAAACTCAGGTAACTTTTTTTTTGTGATCAGATTTTAAAAGTACAGCAGACATTTTTTAAATAAACGTAATAATTACTTTCATAACAAAAACGTAATTGTAATATTTAAAGTAGTAAATTTTATGGTTTTTTACTTTTAGCTGTCATTTTATTTGTTCAGTTTTGTTTTAAATTTAATGTTAACATATGACAGCTAGCTTTATTATTTTTGATATTGATTTGTTTTGTTTTCTTTAAAAGAAAGGTTAACTTACATGTAAATTTTGTAAGTTTTTGTAGTATCTCCAACTCCTGGAAATTGTAAACAGATGACACATGTAAGTTTTTTTTGTATTTTCGTATTTTGCAGCTATTGCTATAATATTTTGTATTGTCTTTTTTGAGCATTCTTGTGTTCTCTATGTCTTGTAACTGTTTGTGGTGACACAAAAATAAATGTTAAATTTTGTTTCTTAACATTTGTTTATTTTTTTAACTATCCTTTTTTTTGAGCTTCCATTTGGAAAAGATATGTTTTTTATGTTTAATAATTATATCTCCAGTTACAACTACCTGTTGTAATAAGTATAATTAGGTACCTCAAGTGGCGCCCTATATTAAATTTCTTGAGGTGTTTCCGATTTATTTTCATTCTGTTTGTCCCAAGAGATTTATGACCCTTTATTTCATTTTTCTGGTAGTTACCCCAATCCGACACCCTGTCTTTTACTTATCCACGATCCCAGCTCTCCTACCAAAACCTGAGTGCCGTTTGCATATGTTTCGATTATTTTGCTTACCCTATCTCCACCCCCATAGTTTCTATTCCCCAATCTTCTACCCCCAAAATCTTATCCTATGGTAGGCAAAATATATTGTTACAAATAAAAAAAGCCAAAGATAAAATATATGGAATATATTCAAATGCATTCAAAACAAAACAAAAAAGAACTAGACAGGGCTGCATATTATCACCATTATTATACAACATATTATATTCTGAATATATAATGAGAAAAGTACTAGACGAATGGGATGGAGGAATCACTATAGGAGGCAGAAAAATTAGTAACTTCCGATACGCAGGTGGCACACTTACACTAGCAGCGAATGAAGTCGAAATGATTACCATCACCAAACGACTAAGCTGAATAAGCGAATAATTAGTAGACAGGTTTGTATACTTGGGCTTCCTGATAACCAACAACGACGACTGCTCCTCAGAAATCAAGTGCAGACTAGCAATGGCACAAACCGCAATAGCTAAATTAATTAAAATATGGAAAAACTTAGCAATAACAAGGAATACTAAGCTCAGGTTGGTCAATGTCCTTATTGTTTTTCTGAGTTTTAACTTATTTACAATTTTTGTTTGAGATTTTTTATACAGATAAGCATGCTATTTGCAACAAAATTAACCAACTTATATTTGTTCCTCCTGTTATAAATTATTAGATAGTTGATGCATAAATATGAATGTCAAAATAGAAAAAAAATAATATTATATTCATATTTATAATCAGTTTTACTTACTTCACTTTTATTGACAGGATTAGGTACACTAAGTTCATGATTAAAATATCCGACAAAACCGCTCCAGTATCCAAAATGAGAATCGAAACCTCTTCTAGTTGGAGTGACCTCTTCACAAGCAGCTCCTAAATGCCATTTACCAACTAAATGGGTACTATATCCTAGTTCTTTAAGTCGTTCGGGTATCGTACTGGTATGTAATGGCAATGAACGGTTTTCTCCCGCGTCCAGAGGAATTCCTTGAAGACCTAAAAAAATTTAAGAATTAAAAAAAAAATGAAAATATCCTATTTTTATGTTTATAACATATTTTACTGGTGTACTTATGAAAGTATGGGAAAAGATATAAGCAGGGGAAAGCTGAAGAACCAAAAATGTCAGAACTACAGTTTGGTTTTATGCAATGCAGATGAAAAGGAAAAATACAAAAGGTTTGTGATAGTTACTGAATAATTTTCTTCTGCTGCAGAAATAAAATGTATGAAGGATATGTAAAAGTAATTCATAAGTGATTGGATGTAGAGTGACTATCGGTGAGATATTTTTTGAGTGTAAAGCATTGGACTAGGATTTCACAACATACTACTATTGACTTATTAAATTTCAAAATCTTATCCGGGCAATACGTTTTACTTACGTAACCGGGCAACTCGGTTCCGTTGGGCCCACCATTTTCCTTGAATGTACTATTCACATTTACCCATATATTTATAATACTCTTTTTTGATTTTTTATTAAAGTTAAATTTAAATTGTCTAGATTAAACAACAAGGTGCTACTATAGTATGCGGACTACCTCGAGGGTGCGATCTACCTGAAGTATTTGCACAAAATAATGAAATGCAATAAAACTTTTGTAGAAAAAATATTTATTAACAAGCAATAAACATTTGGAGCAAAAAAAAAGTTAAATATATAAATAAAAACTTTTGTAAATTTACCAGGCCATTTGATTTGAAAAGAGGGGTTGATGTTTACGCATACCCTGGAAAAATTTTACGTTGTTGTTGCCTTTCAATATTGTGTGAAAACCCTTCTGAGAAAAGATTATGGTAATTAGCTGCTCATGTATAAAGTACCGACAAAAACAATCCTTATAAAATGAATAAAACGCAAAAGTCCAGAAAAATATTATTATTTTACTTTTACAAATTAACACTTTGTCATATCAATTTACTATTTTAGTTGGGACTAAGCTACAAGATTAGCTTCTTCTCAATTAGAGTAGCAAATTGATATGACAAATTAAATTATTATTAAGTATTAGATTAAAAAAAACAAAAAAAAAATAAAAAACCATAGTCATTTATTTTTCTTTATTGTGAACTGTTTTTATAAATTTAATATATTAACTTTATTTATTATAAAATGTTCTACACTTTACAACACTTTATAAGTTTATTTACACACATTTATATATTAATTTACTCTACATAGAAATACCTTAATATTAATTTATTTACACTTATATAATTTATTTAAAACATTCACATCGGTTACAATTTAAATAGCCGCGCGAACAATTTATTAATCGACACTTGTTTTCGACTGTCCTTTTAAATCTCAGATCGACCTTTTTATACCTGATTTGTTTATCTAGAAGTTTCTGCCGGCTTCGATCGGAATGCTGGTGTATTATTCGAAGTTCCTTCCTTGGTCACTATGGATCTCGAAAAGGCACTCCAAATCGGCTGATACATTCTTTGATCCACTTATCTGCAATAGTGGCGGCCTTCTGGTCTGAAAGTGCGTAAATCTCGACCCACTTAGTGAAGTAATCCGTTGCTACCAACATGTACTTACCTACATTTTCACTTTCTGGAAATGGCCCAACAATGTCCAAAGCTATTCTTTCAAACGGGCTTCCAACATTATATTGTCTCATAGGAACTCTCCTTCTTCGGTAAGGCCCGTTACTCGGTGCAAAAGTAGTACATTTCTTACACCAGTCCTTTACGTTGTCGTAACTGTTCATCCAATTTAACCGTTCCCGAATTCGCTGAAGGGTTTTCTTTACACCGAAATGCCCTCCTGATGGGCTATCGTGAAACTGACGAAGTTCTTCGGCTATTCTGCTCTTTGGGATCACCAACTGTCTTCTCTTCTCTGAATCGTCATCATTTTCCAGGACTCGTTTGAGAAAGCCATCTTCCATAATAAACGAGTCCCACTGAACCAAAACGTCTTAAGTACTGAGCATAGGCTTGATATTTCTTGCCCAGGTGGTTTCGGTTTTCCTCTTTCCATTTTCGAATTTTCTGTAAAACTAGATCTCTCTCTTGTTCTTTCCTTATTTTAGTAGGCGTCCAGTCTTCGTTGACCATCGTTGTTCTTAGCACTGCTGCGTCCTTGGATTCCGTTTTATTTCAGTGGGAACACTCTGCTGGGCATGGCCTTCTGGAAAAAGAATCAGCATTTTTGTGACTCTCAGGCTCGGTGCTCAACCTTGTAATTGTATTCTTGGAGTCATTTGATACATCTGGCTATCTGATCCTCTGGATTCTTAAACAAAGGTCTCACGATTTCAAGGTCTCAAAGGCATTTTGGCAGTCTGTATCCTAGCGGTAATCTCTTGCTTCCTCCGTAAGTCCAAGAAAACTTCTCACTTGATTTTTGTCAGTTGGTTCTGGCCATCCCTTAACGGAATCGATTTTTCCATTATCTACGGCCACTCCTTCTTTACTGACTATATGACCCAGATAATTGACTTTACCTTGAAATAGCTGGCACTTCTAGGGGTTTAACATCAATTGGGCAGCTTTAAGTCGATTAAAAACATTTTCTAAATTCTTCAGATGATCTTCAAATGTCTCCCGCAAGACGACTGTGTCATCTAGATAAACCAGGCACGATTTTCAAGATAACCATCTCAACACATTTTTCATAAGCCTCTCAAATGTCGCAGGAGCATTACAGAGCCCAAATGGCATAACGTTGAATTGCCAGAATCCAGATCCTGTGGTGAAGGCTGTCTTCTCTTTATCTACTGGGTACATTTCTACCTGCCAGTATCCAGACTTCAAATCCAAAGTAGAAAATAATTTACTTCCAGCCAATGTGTCCAATGTATTGTCGATCCGAGGCAGAGGATAACTATCTTTCTTGGTAACGTTGTTCAGCAAACGGTAATCCACACAGAACCTCGTCGTTCCGTCTTTCTTCTTAACCAGGACTACCGGAGTGACCCATGGGCTCGTAGAAGGTTCTATCACCCCGTCTTTCTTCATTTTCTGAACAATCGTTCAGCTTTCTCTTTTTTCGCCTGTGGTAATCGTCGAGCTATTTGACGAATTGGCTTAGCATTACCAGTATCAATTTTATGCTTAACAACGGTAGTTCTTCCCGTCTTTCCTCCTTTCGGTATTAAAATATCACGATACCGCCGAAGAAATTCCCTTAATTTCCTTTTCTCCATCTGATTTAGAGACTGTCCAGCAACTGCAACCATTTGGGCGAATTTGTCGTTGGAATTATCAGTTGTCTGACGGATTATGGATGTCACACGGACACAAGTTCCTACTTTTGTCTCTTTCTTAATTGTTACTGTGTAGTCATTGACATTGATAAGTCTCACAGGTATTTCTTTAGCCGAAGTCTCCAATTCCTTTCCAATTATGATTCCTCTGGCAACCTCGTCGTCATGGTTCCAAAGCTCCATCCACAATTCCCTGTAACCTCGTAGGCACGACTGTATCTTCTTTAACGGCTGCTTGCACAGTGTTGTCATCATGTGGATGAAGAAATACCTCCTCGTTACCAGCTTTGATTACCTTATTCTTAAAATCCAATTGGAAGTCATGCATATTCATTACGTCGATTCCTAATATAACATCCTCTTCGAGGTCAGCAACTGTAACAGTATGGAGGAACTTTTCTGCTCCAATTCCTAATTGTACCTGGATTTCTCCATGAATGTTGGCATTTTTGCCTGCAGCGTCCCGAATTCGCAACCTCGTTGGTAACAGTTTCTTACGGCTGTTTATAACTGTCGGGCGTATAATGGTTCTGGTCGCTCCGGTATCCACCAGCAACGTATGCCTTTTACCATTTATTTCTCCATCTACATATACACTATCTTCACGACATTTCAAAGAAGCTATTAGCATGAGAGGGTCTTTGGAAAAGTTCCGGGTCAAAGCTGTCGTAACAATTGCAATAGTTACAAACTCTTTTAATTATACAGTGATCGTTACACATATTTCTACTGCATATTTCACAAATTTGTTTTTGTTTTCAGTCCTTTTTTGTGGGGCACACCTTTTCCTTGTTATAATTGGAGGTTTTTCTAGTTTTTGCTTTTTATTGTGTGGCTCAAGCATTTTTCAATACAATGTTTTGTTTCCCATTGTAGTTCCCTTGATATTCTTCTCCAAATTTGAGGCAACACTAATTGTTCTGCTGTCGTAGGAAACAATCTTCGCTTTTTATTTTTATTTTCGTTGCATTTTAGATGTAAATTTGTCCAAGTAATTAATGAGGCTACCCCACCCATGTCTAAAATATTCATAAACTGGTTTTTTGTCAACATTATCTGCACAGTAAGCATTGTGATGCATGGTAGACAGGACTGGGACACTCCTTTATTTTTTCGGAACGTAAGAAACAAGAGATGCTTTTGGAGTGAATTCGAAAATTAAAGATTTCTCTAAACCGTTCTTGTTTGCTAGAAATTCCCGAGGAACAAATTTCTTATTTTTTTTTCACTGTGCTCACAAGAGATAGTGAATTTGCCAGTAATTTATGTGCAAGAGCAAGATCGGTGAAATAGTTATCGCAAGTCACATTCCTCTTGGAATTAAAATAAGGCTCAACGAGTTGCTTTACAACTTGAGATGCAAGAACTTTGGCTACTGTATTTCCGTTTTTTCCTGTACCACTCCACCTAAAGGGTAATACGTTTCCGAGTCACAGGCCCACCATATTTTTATGCCATACTTATCTGGCTTTGAAGGCATATACTGCTTGAAAGGACACCTACCTCGATAAGGAACAAGTTGCTTATCTACCGTTATGTTTTTCCTGGTAAATAGTATTTCTAAAAGTTTTGGTTGACCTGATTCCACACATCGCGTATTGCTGCTAATTTGTCGTTCCTTCTTCGTTCAGACCTCGTGTCCTTATCGTTAAATCGAACAAACGCCATGGTAGCTTTAAATAAAGTAGGTCCATAAAACTTACTCCAAAGTATATCTACATTATAAATGCTGGCACTCTAGCATATAGCTATGTAGAGTCGCAATATTTTCAGTTCTCTATCCCCAGGACTTTTTTGGCTTTTTTATGTCTTGTCGGTTGTAATTGACTCTTCCAGTTAACTCCATTCTTAGTTTCAAAAAACACTCTGAAATCTGGGAATTTCTAGCTACACATTCTTCTTCATTATCACTCAATACTACTTCCTGATCATACTCTTCACTTGCTTCCGAAATATGATCTTTAATTTTAAAGTCACTTTCAATTCTAGCTACTTCAGAAGATTCTTCATCATCGGAATACCATAAAATATCAGCAATATCTTGCAGTTCTGCAGCTCATAATGGTTTTCGGGACATTTTATTCGCACTATCTACTTTCTTTGTAATTCAATATAATTTTAGGAGCTTAGTTATCGACACTAACATCGATATCAAACGACTGATAGCAAGATGCATTATTTATTTCGAAATATGTATAGGTACCTACCTAACAATATTATTTCATTCGAACAATGATTATATAATCACATTCGAACAATGATTAAATAATTTTAAAATTTATTTAGAATAGATATAACACATATTGTAAGCATCTCTATGATGTTCACATCAAAGAGATGTTTACGTCGTTTGTTACACGTTTAGAATTTATTATTGGATTTCCGGAATCATAAAAGTCGTTTAGATAATCCACAAAAACATTACCCGATTGCCAGATTAACTTCTGTAACAAAGATTTAAAATTTAGGTATAAATACAAATAGGGTTTGACGGGCCCGTGTTGTCTCTTTACGTGACAAAATTCTTTCAACGCAATAATTTCAAAAATGATAATGAATATTTTAAATAGCTTTAAATAGATTTAAATGTTTAAGAAAACATACTTCTAAACAAATTCAGTAATGATAAAAGAAAAGGCGTCTCGGGCCCATTGGACCCACCTTGCCCGAATAAGGGTTAATGGTGTCTTCTGTAAACAAATGTTTGGTAGCCCTATGGTCTCTAGTCTTTTAATCATTCTAAGTAGCTACGTAATTGGTAATGTTATCAATGATTGTATCAACAATTGCACTTTTTCATTCCTTTTACTAAAACATATGTGAATGCTTTAGTTTTGGTACTTCCTAGAGACAAAAAAACAATTTAAACAATCATAATCAACGTATACAATTTACACTTGAGGAAGAGGTGGCAGATTCTCTGCCATTCCTTGACATGAGAGTTTTAAAAACTACAGAAAATACGTTGAAAATTAGATGGTTCAGAAAACCCATGTGTAGCAATTTATAAGCTATTACTCACATCATCCATACAGGATGAAAATGCACCTTATAGCAGTATTAAAAGAACGTGTTATAAGGCTTTCTCATCCACATTATCTAGAGGAAGATCTTCAATTATTAAAAAATATTTTAATTAAGACCTATTATCCTCCGGTATATGTTACATAATACGATGCTTTTTTCTAATACTCGTAATATGAATAACAACACCATTTTTTGTGAAATCTCAGAACATTGTTTCTTACGATCAACACATCTTTTATCATTGAGTTCCGTCTAAGCTTTTAACGAGAGTAGACGTATTTACGAGCAGTGCAATGGTGACGACAAAGAATATTTTCTGAAATGGAAGTGAGGAAGGAGATAGATGATCCTAGTGAAAAAACTATATCTGGTGAGTCGTTTCCAATAACAGACGATTATAAAAATGATAACGATCCGAGTCTTATAAAAAAACATTACGACAAAAACATCTGATATCGCTTATGTGACACGGGCCCATTCGTTGTGTACGTGAAGTCTATCGATAAAAATATCGGTAAATTACATTCGATAAGAGTTGGTCATTATTTACATCTAGATAATTTTAAAAATAATATTTCTGAAATTAAATCTATTGGTAGGAATAAAATTAAGGTAATTTTAAATAATGCTTCATCTGCTAATAACATTGTAAGTGGCAATTTTTTAGAAGCCAACAATTTAATTGCTTATATCCCACAGTTTTTTTGTGGAACGGCGAGGTTTAGTTCGTTCAGTTGATTCAGGGTTTACCGAAACATATCTACTGGAAAAACTTAAAAGTGAGAGTCTAAAAAGTAATATTAAAGAAATAAAATGACTAAAGCGTAGTCACTACAAAAACAAATGAAACTAAACTAGTACCTAGACAATGTGTATGTATAACATTCATCGGAGCTTCTTTACCAAAAGAAGTCATAATTAATAGTTGCATTTTTCCAGTGGAACCGTATATATATATATCCTGTTATACAGTGTGAGAAATTCTTGAGATATGAACATATGATACAACAATGTAGTGGGAAACAGTGTTGTAAAAACTGTAGTGAAAATCATAGTAATAAGGATTGCTCTGTGGGAACTAAATGTTTAGACTATGGTCAGCAACATTCGGCACTATCAAGAGAATGCTCAGAATATATTAAACAACGTAAAGTTGAAGCAATTATGGGAACAACAATACCTCGTTTCAGGAAGCTGAGAAAGTTCAAAGTAATCCAAATTATTATTCAAACATATTAACTAATAATAGATTCTCGTTACTAGCTAATGATTCTAGTAGTTTTCCTCCCCTATCTTCCAAAAATGCTAATTTACCTTCAGTGTGCAGTATCTCTAAACCGAGTGTTGTGAGAAGTAATTCCACATCAAGTAACAGTTCTGAATCATTTAAAAAAAGAAAAGTGAATGAGAGTTTCATATTGATAATGAAAGGGTTGAGAATAGTATGGCTAGTTCGCCAATATTACCAAATCCTTGCAGGGATGAGTTCATGAGACATAAAGAAAAAATAGTTGAAGGTATTACTAATATAATATTTAGCTTTCTCTTTGATGTTTTAAATTGCAACGATTATAATATATACAATGATCAAAATTTAATTCAAAAACACATTTTAAATTTATTGGAAAATTTATCCACATCCAATGGATTATAACAGTTCAAATAATTTAAATTTAATTCAATGGAATAGTCGTTCTACTATATCTAATGCGCAATATTTTAAACAATTTCTATATTTGAATGCTATTGACATTGCAATTTTATCTGAAACATGTTATAAGACAAAACACAACATTGTTTATAAGGAATACCAAATTATTAGAAAAGATCGTCAAGGTCGTAGATTTGGAGGTGTAGCTATATTTTTAGATCTACGGATAAATAAGTATAAGATATTGGATGTTATAAATGTTGGAACATTGTAAATGTGTGGTGTAAAAATTGATTTTAATGGCAGAATAATTAAAATAATCTCATTATATAAACCTGACAAGAATATAAGCACCCGAGAATGGGAACGGCTTTTTAATTGGTGTTCCTCACTCGAAGGAGAGACGATAATAGAGGTGACTTCAACGTTCTTCATACGGTATGGGGTTCTTCAAAGAATGATACTGATGGCAATACAATAATTGATGCATTAACTGATATGGATTTAATATTTCTAAATGATGGTTTGGCGACTAGAATTACCCCTCCAAACTCTACAAAATCAGCTATAGACTTAACGCTAATAACTCCTGGACTAATTGCACTAACTCATTGGCAAACATTGGATATAACTCTTGGATCTGATCATTATAATATTTCCATCAAGTTGAATATTGATGTACCCTCTTCTGTTGTATATCCAACAAGGAAATGGAAATTAGAGAAGGCCAACTGGGAATTGTTTCAGAGCACTTTTAAATGGAACTGAGCAATTAATACAAGCAGCGAAACTTCTATCCCCAAAAACGTACCCTTCAGTCCTAAACATAGACAAAAATTAATTTGGTGAGATGATTAATGTAATATACAGTTATACCTTAGGAAAAATGCTCTTAAAAAATAGAAAACCACATCTACACTAAATAACTTTCTTGAATATAAAAAGATAGAAGCTACAACTTTTCTTTTTCTCTTTCTTAACTATCTCTTTTTGTTTTTAAATAACTTTTGTTCTTTGTCTCTTATAATTTTCATATTTTTGTTGTGTTTTGTCTTGTATGTGTTCTTTTCATAATTTCTTATTTTCTTTTATTTCTCTTTTCACTTCATCGTTCCACCAAGATGTTCACTTCCCTCTGTTGTTATTTTTTGTAGTTCCACATATTGATTTAGCTGTTTTTATCCTCGCATTTTAAATTTTCTTCATTCTTCTTCTATTGTTTCTGTTATTTCATGTTCATTGTCCATCTCTTTCTCTAGCCCTTCTGAGTATCTTATTTTCGTTGTTTCTTCCCTTAGTTTATAAAGTTTTATTATTTCTTTGTGTTTTCTGTTTATGTTACCATTTCTTTTTATTTCTTTTCTTTTGCTTTTAAATGTGGTTTCTAGTAGATAGGGGTCACTACCAATTTCATAACTCCTTTTTACCCTTACGTCTATTATCCAGTTTTTCTCTGCTTTTTGCACTATAGTATAGTCTATAATTGATTGTTCGTCTCTTAATTTGACTTCTCTTGTGATCTTGTGTATCCTTTTATGTTGGAAGTGTGTGTTTATAATCACCAGGTTATTGTCTAGACAGACGATGACATTGTTCCATTTTTGTGCTTCTTTCCCCACTCTACTGTTCATGTCTCCTGTGATCACAATTTTCTCTGTACAACCATTTATCACTTCTTGTAATTTGTCCAAGAACTCATTCTTTTCATTTTTTGTTGCGTCTTCATCTGGTCCATAGCATATGATTAGGTTTGTATTGGTTTCCTTTGTATCCATATCTATGTCTACTCTTAGTATACGTTCGTTGTAATATATCCAATTTTTTACTTTGTTGATACTGTCTTTCTTTATCATCCACACTACCCCTGCCTGAGCTCTCTTCGTTTCTTCGACTCTACTGTATATTAGTAACATTCCGTTTTCTAATATTATTGATCCTTTTCCTTTTTTCTTTGTCTCTGTTATAGCTACTATTTCAATGTTTTTATCTCTAATTTCTTCCTCCACTTCTATTTCCTTCCCATTTAAACCTGTCACATTCCATGATGCCATTTTCAAAATTGTTTTGTTCTCTTTTGTGTTTAAGTTATACTTCAATTTGTTTTTTCTTCCGTTTGTGTTATTATCTTTAGATCTGCTCATGTCCCTGTTTTGTTTTTCGGTCCGTCATGCTGTTTTCTTCAGCTAGTTTTTTGAAGTTGGTCTTGTCTTGTATGTTACTTTTTCTATCCGGCTTGTTTTTTGATTCCATTTCCACTTATTGCCTTTAATAACTATGAAACCATATCCAATTTTTGTCCTTTTCCCATTAGTCTTTTCATCTGCTGCTATCTTCCTAAGATTTCTTTGTATTTGTGTCCCTTTTAACGTTAGTTCACATTCTATATATACTCTATGTTGCTTATAGTTCCTTAGTTTACCCTCGGCTTTCAGTATTTTCATTTTATCTTCGAATTTTTTACATTCGATAACACACATTCTTTCATTTATCTTTTGTACCCTATTTATTTCTGATTTTACTCCCATTTTTGTTTCTATAAAATTCTCTAGTTGTTGCGTAACAACAATATTTAATATTTTTATTCTATTTTGTATCTTATTATTTTATATCACACTGTATATTAGTTTAAGATTTATAAAATTCTTTTGTACCATCTAATAATCTGTACGGCGCCGATAGCTTGCATTCAAATAACTTTCTAGACATAAGCTTCTAAAATCGTCAAATAATCATCATAACAATGAAGGGATTAATGATTTCCAAATTATCGGTTTGAATCATTCGAAAATTCCCAAAATTAACGAAAGTTGAAAAATACCCTTCTCAGGTAATTAATTTTACCAATGAAAGGAAAGTCGAAGGTATTTTAAATGTAGTAAACATATCCTTTACATCCTGAATTTTAAGAAAATATTTACGAGCGTAGTGATTCAAAAGTGCGGATCAGTTCGAATTCAGCATTGGATGAGCGCCAGGCTCCTGTCCGCGCTAGCCGCACCTCGGAAGGTTTAACACAGTCGGTATATTAATAAGTTTATTCAGTTCGTGTCAATATTGTAATCCCGACAAGTTATCTAGTTTTTTGCACATAAATTCAAACTAAATTTCTTAAATGAGCTATCGTAAGCAAGTTATCGGCGTCCAAAATACGTTGTTGTAATATTTGTTTAAATAGACTTGTTAAAACGTTCTTTTCGAAACTTTCATTTGTCCCAGTTTTCTGGGTGGTCCTTCAAAAAAGTATACAAAGTGAACCTATTTCCCTAAGGACAAAACTTGTTCCCCAAGGGAAAAAACCAGCGACCTATGACTGGCGCGTGAAACAAAGGCATCAGGACAAGGTGTAATGACAAACACACCTGCATCTTCGCTTATGTTCCTTCGGGTATCCTCACATTTCAACTTTAAATCAGAGATCTTCGCATGTCTCATCTTCAAGTTAGACATCAACGCAGCATCTTCAGGATCTTACAGTTGGACGCCTCCAGACTCCTTCATCCTGGTAGCTCATTTAACACCTGGCATCACACTTACAACAAACTGTAAGTTTTTTAATTTTAGTAACATTTATTGTGTTCAAAAAACTCTTTTTGAACATTTATTGAAGATTTTCGTTATTTCGCTATTCTTTTTATAATTATTGGACATTATCATATTTTCGATTTTTGAGTGGGACTTCTCTCTCATATTTTCTCTATATCTAGGTGTTTATTACTATTCTACTGTTTTTTAATTTAAAGATCAAATGGTCTCGCATATTTCTCGCTCATCATATTTTTTTATCTAATTCACTAAGCTAATCATGAATAAAACGGTTAATGATCTTGTTAAAGTAAAAGAGGACCTTGTTAAGGCAAGAGGTCGAAGTAAAGCTTCGATAACTAGATTGGATAATTGATTTAAAGAAAATGAAAAAATTAATATTTCAAAAAATGAACTGATTTCTAGAAAAGACTATTTATCAAAAGTTTTTGACAAATATCTCGTGGTTCAAAATCAATTAGAAACAATAGATGATGCATTTTCTGTTGACATGGCAGATGTAGAAGACAGATTTTTAACCTTAGATTCAGCTCTAAAGGATAAAATTGATAAAATTTCAGTAAACTCTGTTGTGAGCACCTCAGCTCAACAAAATCCTACATATTCAAATAACCATCATATCCGCCTATCTGAAATACAAATTCCACATTTCGATGGAAATATAGCAAATTGGCCTAGTTTCATCGAGATGTTTACAAAACTTTTCGTAAATGATTCAAATCTTTCAGATATTGAAAAACTAATTTACTTCAAATCAATTCTCAAGAACGAGCCTCTACAACTAATTGAAAATTTGGAAGTTGCAGGCTCAAATTTTTCCGTTGCTCTCGATACATTTAAGAATAGATTTGAAAACAAATGTTTAATAATTAATACTTATGTAAAACAACTTTTGAACTTTCCTTCATTAGCAAAAAATACTGCTCCAAACTTGCGAGAATTTTTAACTTACATAAAAAAGAATCTAAGTGCACTAAATAATTTAAATATCTCCAACAATCTTGCAGATTTAATTTTAATTTATATATTCATACAAAAATTAGATTTTAATATGAAACGATCCTTTGAATCCGAAAGAGATTTCAACGAACTTCCTACAATAGATGAGTTTTTGAATTTCATTGAAAAGAAATGTAAGATATTGGAAAATTTGATCTTTGAAGAAAAAACAGTTTATAAATTAAAACCGTCTCTTCATACTTCTGTAAATAATAGAGATACACCTTTTAAATGTTTTGTATGCAATTCTAACTCACACAAAGTATACTCTTGCCAACAGTTTTTAAATTTGTCCGCTCAAGAGCGTATACAAAAAGTAAAAAACAAAGGTTTTTGTCTCAATTGACTTGCTAGTGGTCATATATATATATATATATATATATATATATATATATATATATATATATATATATATATATATATATATATATATATATATATATATATATAATTCTTGTTCCTCATCTTCGAATTGCAAAACCTGCAATAAAAGGCATCACTCTTTGCTTCACATTTCGCATCCGTCGGAAAATACTTCACGGCGAAGTTCGTATAGGTCGAATTCTGAAAGTCAACCCGCCCATAATCAATTTGTTCGTAATTCACGTCATCAACGTCCAAATCAGCATTCGCCTCAATCCCAATGTAATTCCTCAATATTTACCAGATACGCAAAATCTTCCAGGTCCAAACAACATTTCGTCCCACTCCGTATATTCGAACAATCTACAAATTTTACTCGCAACTGCTTTGGTAACTGTCTACGATGTTCAAAATAATCCCATCTCTATTCGTTGTTTAACAGACTCCGGTAGCCAAGTTTCGTTCATAACAGACAGGTTAGCCAAAAAAATTTGTTATTCACCCTATACAGGAAATCTTCAAATATCAGGTATAGCTCAAACTTCTTTTGTTTCAAACAAGATGGTAGACCTTAAAATCTATTCAAACACATCTCCTGGTAAAAACTTTATTCTGTCCTGTGCTGTCCTCGAAAGAATTACGTGTCAGCATCCATAAGTCGCGCTGAATTTAGGTTTATTAACTTGCAGATCCACATTTCTGTACCCCGTCGGAAGTAGACATCCTTTTAGGAGCTGATATTTATTTCTACCTAGTTACCTATGGCTTAATAAAATTAGGCCTCAATCTTCCTATTCTTCAAAACACTCATTTGGGTTATATTGTAGGTGGAAATATCCAATACGCTCGTTATGCAATGTTAGGATCAAACGCGACTTCTTCAACGAATAATGCACACTCACTTTATGCAAATATTTCATTACATGCACAAACTGCTGATCTTGATTGTCTTTTCAGCTAGTTTTTTAAGTACTAGGTGCCTTAAAGAGTTGGCAGTTCGCAATCTAAAAAAATACCCATTAGCTGCTGACGCTCTAGAAAATTCTTGTGATATGATGATATTTTACATGGTGCAAATGATATCGATACTTTGAACAAGACTTATAAGCTTTCTACGAGTCTAAATTCCGCTGGAATACCACTCCAAAAATGATGGAGTTCGAATTCTTCCGAGTTTCTCGACTCTATTTCCTCTGAATCTCAAAAATCTAATTATGTAGTAAAACCCGGTAATTCGTCAAGTAAATTTCTTGGAATATGTTGGAATTCTCAGTCTGACATGTTCTCTATCTCTCTTCATGGCAGTTCTAGTGAACCAAAATACAGAAAAAGAGAAGTTCTATCAATTATCGCCCCTTTTTTTGATTCGCTTGGTCTAATAAATCCGATTGCTGTATCTGCAAAGTTGTTAATGCAAAAAATTTGGATATGCAACTTAAATTGGGATGAAAAACTCACAGGAGAAATTTCATCAGAATGGTTGAATTTTCTAGGTCACATTCCTAATCTCGCAAAACTTACAATCTCAAGACCTCTGCTCAATCCTCTCAATATTTCTCGAATTGAAATCCATTGTTTCTGCGATGCAAGCATGAAGGCATATGGTGCTTGTATTTATTTACGGGTTTAACATGAAAACGGAACCGTTTCGTGCAACTTAATCACTTCAAAGAGACGTGTAGCTCCGCTAAAAACCATTTCCCTACACAGGCTTAAATTATTAGGGTTTGTCTTGCTTTCTACTATTGATTGATTTAACAGATATCCCTGAAATAAAAGGTACTCTATACGCTGTAAATAATTCGAAACCTACTCTATGTACAACTTTTTGTAAATTCTCATCTTTCACTCGGTTACAAAGGGTAATTGCATATTGCAATAGGTATATTTACAACCTTAAAAATAATGAAAACATTATGTCAAATCAAGTCAAAGATCTTGTACTCTTAGTCGACGATAACGCTCCTCCTCTAAAATGGCCACTGGCAAGAGTAATTGAAACATTGCCAGGTAAAGACATCATGGTTCGAACTGTAAAACTAAGAACTAGAGACGGAACATTTATAGGATCTATTGTTAAAGTGTGTCCTTCACCTCATACTCATTTAGATGTAGGTCACATCAGCGGGGGGACTATGTTGTGTAACAACCATATTTAATATTTTTATTCTATTTTGTATCATATTATTTTATATCACACTGTACTTTTGTACCATCTAATAATCTGTACGGCACCGATAGCTTGCATTCAAATAACTTTCTAGACATACGCTTCTAAAATGGTCAAATAATCATAACAATGAAGGAATTAATGATTTCCAAATTATCGGTTTGAATCATTCGAAAATTCCCAAAATTAACGAAAGTTGAAAAATACCCTTCTCAGGTAATTAATTTTACCAATGAAAGGAAAGTCGAAGATATTTTAAATGTAAACATATCCTTTACATACGTCGAGGGTCAGAGGGGAGATTTCTGAATTTTAAGAAAATATTTACGAGCGTAGTGATTCAAAAGTTCGGATCAGTTCGAATTCAGCATTGGATGAGCGCCAGGCTCCTGTCCGCGCTAGCCGCACCTCGGAAGGTTTAACACAGTCGGTATATTAATAAGTTTATTCAGTTCGTGTCAATATTGTAACCCCGACAAGTTATCTAGTTTTTTGCACATAAATTCAAACTAAATTTCTTAAATGAGCTATCGTAAGCAAGTTATCGGCGTCCAAAATACGTTGTTGTAATAGTTGTTTAAATAGACTTGTTAAAACGTTCTTTTCGAAACTTTCATTTGTCCCAGTTTTCTGGGTGGTCCTTCAAAAAAGTATACAAAGTGAACCTATTTCCCTAAGGACAAAACTTGTTCCCCAAGGGAAAAAACCAGCGACCTATGACTGGTGCGCGAAACAAAGGTATCAGGACAAGGTGTAAGGACAAACACACCTGCATCTTCACTCGCTAGTTGTTCTGCTTCTATTGTTTCTATTGGTAAGCCTCTCATTATTAGGTTATTTTTCTTCTTTTCTTTCTGACATGCTTCCAAGGTTATTTTTAATTTATCTATGTTTTGTGTTATTATAGTCATTTCTTTTTTTAGATTTTCATTTTCTCTTATTATTTCTTTCATTTGCAATTTGCATTCACTATTTTTCTTCCTAATTTCTTTAAAAACACATTTAAAATAATTCTAAAATTGGAAAACCTTAAGTTACCTTCCCACAATGTACAAATTGCAATCCTCCAAATAACTAACTTACGGAATAAATACTATCGGCTATTCTATTCCCAGTCACAACAAAAAATCCGATATTTCCCGATCCTCTAGTTATTCTTCAAATAGAATTCAGAATAATTTACCTCGAGGTCACCGTTCCCCTACATCTCACTGAAATACCTTTAACTCCCGTCAGCGAAAACAATCGATTAAAAACCGGGACTTTTCATATATAAACTCCTACCGCTTGACCGAAAATGAGTAGAAAAATGATCTTACGCAAGTTAGAAACTTCTACCGTCGTCTCATATTAAAGTCTGTCCGCTTGTGATCCCTAAAAATACTGATAAAAGACCTTTCATATCTGTAAATATCTACAATCAGGGTTTTACTGTACTATTGGATACCGGTTGTTCCATTACGTGTGCCGGACAACAAGGTCTCGATTTTCTTATTCAAAATAAGATTCCAATAAATAAATCCGTTAACACGAAAGTCTCTCTAGCAGACGGTTCCAATAAAAAAGTAATTGGTCTCATAGATTTACCTATTTTTGCCGATAACGTCTTTAGAGTAATTCAGGGTCTTGTAGTGCCTTCTTTACCGCGTTCTTTTATCCTTGGAAGTAACTCTGCTGAACAATTTTGTCTCTCTATTGATTTTAATACCAACAAATGGAATATTAAGTCCGACAAACCAAACCATCCTTTTTCTATGGCCAATCCAGGAGCTATCTTCCCGCAACTTTGTTCGTTAGAATCTCTTAGTCCAACCGACCGTACCTTAGCGGACAAAATTATTAATAACTTTAACGTTATAATAAGTTGGCAGCGCTGAAGGTATAGGTCGCACAGACAAAATTCAAATGACGATAGATATCGGCGACTCAAAACCATTCAACCGACGTCCTTTCCCTATGTCTCCATATATGTCGAATATCTTAAATAAAGAACTGGATTCAATGCTCCAGCTAGGTGTGATAGAACCCAGTTGTAGTTCTTGGTGTTCACCCATTTTGTTGGTTAGGAAGAAAAATGACGAATATCGTTTTTGTTTTAATGGTCGTACTTTAAACGATGTCACTAAACATGACACCTACCCGCTTCCAAATATCGATAGGATTCTTTTTTTTACGAGCTGCAAAATTTATCTCGTCTATTGATCTTAAGAAAGCTTTCTGGCAAATCCCCTTGGAAAAATCATCTCGTGAAAAAACTATTTTCGCCGTGGTGGGTCGAGGGTTATTCCAAATTACCGTTATGCCTTTCGGTTTGTGTAACTCAGCACAAATACAAAAAAGGTCTAGTCGATGTAATTTTTGGACCTGAATTCGAACCTTTTTTTTGTTATCTTGACGATATAATAGTATGTTCCCCTATCTTTGAAGAACATATCTCTCTTCTTTCTAAAGTTAAAGAAAAGCTAAAGGACGCCAATCTTACCATTAACGTAGATAAATGCGAATTCTCCAAAACTTCCCTTAAATTTCTCGGTTATATCGTTGGTGATAATTCTCTTCGGTCGGACCCCAAAAAATATCTGCTATGATAACCTATGCAGACCTACAAACACTACCGAAATTAAACGCTTGATTGGACTTGGCTCTTGGTAAAATAAGACAATTTAAACATTGCACTTTTGAAGTATCTAATGTCAACAGAATAAAACGTAAAGTAGAAAAAATTACGGATGAAGGTAAAATAGTAGAATATGTACCCACAAAGTCTTGCATGGTTATTTTCAAATCACAAATATTACCAAAATATATTTCTATTAATTAAGTTATTTAGGAAGTAGAGCCGTATAACCAGAAAGTATTATTATGTTATAACTGCCTCCGTTTTGGTCATCTGGGAGGTCAGTGTCGAAGTAACCCAAGATGCAGCAAATGTCAGGACTCCCATACCACACAAGATTGTAATAATTTAGATTACACACTACGTTGCTTTAACTGTCAAGGAAATCATCTTACTACTAATTTGTATGCTTGCCCAGAATTTAAAAGACAAAAAATTATAAAGGAAACCATGAGCTCTTGCAATAATAATTTCTTTGATGCAAATAAACAGGTCCCAAGAAATACGTACGCAAAAATAGTCGCTCATAATACCTCTGCCATGGAAAGTGGTCAAATATCCTCGACAAATTATTCCCAGTGGCTTCAATCTGGATACTAATACAATACAGTATCATTACTCTCAACCTCAGTACTCACAGTCCCACAATTTACAACCCAAATCCTGCAGTAACAATTTTACTAATTATATGTTTCCCTCCCTTACAACTTCAAATCCAAACAAAAGGCACAGGCCAACCAGCTCTGATCCCATTGAAATTTCAAGAAAAAAAATACTTACACAACCAAACACCTCTCTTCTCTCAGGAGGAATTTTTAATAGTCAACATTATTTAAAAAACTCAGTTGGAGTAAAATTACAATCAGAGGAATTAAATTCAACAATAAGTTTAGTTTTAGAAGTAGTTCTCAATATTATAAGTAATATAAAATAAACAAAAAGTTTGTAAACGTAAACCATACCTTGTCTTCCAATTAGCAGACACAAACGCAAACATAAATTTGCTGCAATGGAACTGTCGTTCAGCAGTAGCTAATTAAGTAAATCGATTATAATTTTAAAGATTACAATTGCTTTAAATCAGATTGGGCAGACGGATATGGTGGAACTGCCATTTTATTAAAATCAAACTTAAGATGCGAAGAAATAAATCTTAAAAATAGATATCCTTTCACTCATAAATGTATTTCAGTTAAAATTTTCCGAGGTAAAAATCCCATCAATATTGTGTCAGTTTACATTGAACCAAAGACCAAGATATCTGCGTGTCAATGGTTGGAATTCTTTAAAGACATACCTAAACCGTTTATTATTGGTGGGAATTTTAATTCCCACAGTATCGCATGGGGCTGTGAAATTGAAAACAGTTATGGTAAAAAACTTTTAGAATGTATTGATCATTGTAATTTGATACGTCTGAATGATGGATCGCCCACGTTAGCAACTAGTAAGAATCCATCTGCTATTAACTTAACCTTTTGTACACAAGATATTTCAAAATTTTTTACTTGGAGAGTCCTTCAAGACCCTCATGGATCCAATTATCTTTCGATTATTATAAACATGGAAACAGATCATATAACTTCATTTCCAACTCAAAACTGTCACAAGATCTGGAATCTTAACAAGGCCGATTGGAAACTATACACATCTGTACTAGAAGCTGAAAATTCTCCTGGAAACTATCAAACTCTAATAGTAAACATTAATAAAGCAGCCAATTTAGCAATACCAAAGTTTTCATCTAACGGAATACATAAGAGACGAATTTCGAACCAATGGTGGTGTGAAAGTTGCAAAACCACCGCTGGTAACCGAAAAATTGCATATGGAAAATATAAACAAGATCCTACAAGAAATAACTTAGTTGAATTTAAGAGACTAGAAGCTGTCGCAAAGAAACTCTTCAAACAAAAGAAAAAACAGAATTGGGTAGAATACTGCGAAAGCCCAAATTCAAAAACACAAATCAGTGAAGTATGAAACAAAGTAAACGCTTTTAAAAACCGCAAAAAGTCCAACAAGATTCGAATAGATCCAGAATCCAGCTGGCTAGATGAATTTCATAAGAAAATATCTCCACAGTGGGTACCTTCACAACATTTTCCAGAATATAGCAAAACAGTGTCAAGAGTCAGGAGATATCAATATATTAAGAACAATTTATGAACATATCAAAAATTGTATATATATTGTATATATATATATATATATATATATATATATATACAAAATAAAAAAAAAACAAAAAAATATTAAAGAATTAAAAAATAAAAAGGAAGATGTAAGCCTCCGAGATGTTGAATCGGGTTATGTCTAAGCGTAAGAAATAAAAAAGAACAGAAAGAAAAAAAAGAAAATAAAAAAAAATTGTAATTAATTAAAAATTGTACGGATGATTGTATGTTTATTTAATTCCTCTGATTTTAAAAATTGTTTGTCTTTAAATTTGTCTGGCTAATTGGCTCGGCCAATGCCATCAAACTAAAAAAAAAATTTAATCGGCGAATATCAAAATTATTTAAGAATGGGTACTACGACTACAACTACAATTAGTGAAAGAAAGAAACGGAAAACAGTAATTAACCCTTAAATCAACAAAACAACCAACAAGCCACCATGTTACAACCTCAGTTTCAGGCGCCTCTTTAATTAACTCAATCAAGCAATGGCAACTTTGAACAAATAATTCAAAAAATGATGAAGCGTATGGACAAAGTAATTGACATCCTGATGACTCTAAACTAAATGTTTAAAAATTTAAAGATTGGAGTCTGAAACGCCAGTGGCTTAACAAACCATAGTCAAGAAGTAAAAGCATTTATTTCTCAATACAATATTGGCGTCATGCTAATTTCTGAGGCAGATATGACAAATAAAAATTATTTTAAAGTTCAAAATTATCAAACCTACTCCACTGACCATCCACAAGGCAAAGCTAATGGCGGGACTGCAATAATAGTAAGAAATAGTATTAGGCACCACAAAACAAGCAAAACTAGAGAATTAAACATAGAGGCCACCTCGATATCAATAGAAGACTGGAATGAACAACTAATCTCATATGCTGTTTGTTGCCGACTCAACAAACCAATAAAGGAAAATTATTTCACTACCTACTTTAAAACACTTGGAGCAGAATTTATCTCTGCTGGTGACTTTAATTCTAAGCATCATCGATGGGGATATATGATCATAACTACACGTGGCCGAACTCTACTAAAAAGTACCGTAACGAATAAGCTTAGCACTCTATGCACAGGTTAACCTACATAGGTTACCTATTGGCCTACTGACTGATTTGTCTTCTGATCACTCTCCCCTCTTCATAATTGTAAACATGGAGGTATGAGACATTAACAGACTGCCAACATTAACCAACAGAATGGTAAGCTGAAATATATTTAATAAACTAGTCTCTCAACGAGTCAATAAACTTGATCCTACCACTTAAATCCACAAATGATGTTAACGATGTAATACAACACATCTTCTTCTTCTTCTTCTTCTTTTTATATAGACATGACTGTCTGTTTTTCAATGTGCCTCCAGTAAGTTGTCGTTCCATCGTTTTCGTGGTCTTCCTACTGATCGTCTTTCTATTGGGGAACCATTCTTGCCATCTTTAATACTCTATTTGGTGTCATTAGGCTTATATGATCGTTCCAATTTATTGGTATATTTTTTACCCAGTTTTTAATGTTCTCCACCTTGCATCTACGTCGTATATCTGTACTTCTAGGTCTGTCCCATAGTGTCTTGCCATCAATTTTTCTAAGTGCATCTCTGCTGTTTCTAACATCCTTTTTGTCCTCTCTGTATCAGCTCGTGTTTTTGCCGCGTATGTCAATATTGGTCTGATGACTGTTTTGTAGATACTAATAAATATTTAAACTCCATCACTTGTCCTATACTTCGACCTTCCAGCTCCAGCTTCCATACTTTGCCATCAGACAAAAAGGTTATAAAGCAGTCAAATATTTTTTTCATTAAGTGATAGTAGAGAGAAAACATTAACAGGACGTGAGATGTTCTTGTCTATCATTCTTTTAATTAGGTTGTTGGTTGGTTGTTTATACTTCTGGCATTCAAAAAATACGTTGTTGAGTCACTTTTAATCTGATTGTCACTTTGACAAATATCCGAATCTAATATCCATCCATCATCCAGCCTCAAGAGTCCACTGCTGAACATAGGCCTCTTCCTCATGTTTCCAACCCCGTCTATCTAATCTAACATATTTATTTTAAATAAATGTACAGGATAAGCTGCATTTAGAGGGAGAAATTCGTATACCAAGGTTTTTTTGGAATAATTGGTTGTATTAAACTGTATTGTGTTGTTGAAATACTATAGTACTTTTCCCAGTGTATTTTCTAGTTGTTTATTTATTTAATTCTTGAACAAGCCAGAGCATCTAAAATGTAAGGCTGATATTTGGTTAGTAGAGCAAGTAGCAAGAATAATGGAATTTTTAGCTAACTGGTCTACGTGTTCATTATATTTAAATCCTGAATTTGCTTTGATCCACATCAATTGTATTTTTTGGGTGTATTTATTAATTTCAAATAAGCATTTTTTAATTAAAAATGGATTAAAAGTACTGCATGGTAGTTGCGATTATTGAATAACTGTAAGTACAAATAATGAATCAGAAAAAATTACTGCTGAACTGTATGATGCAATTTAAAGTAAATTAAAGCCTCATATATAACCGTAACCTTGGCACTAAAAATAGAGAAATTTGTGAGCAGCTTAAACATTTTTTCAATATGTGTATCTGGAATATAAAAGGTACAACCCGTACCATTTGAACTCTTAGATTCGTCGATAACTCCAGACAAGATACAGACCACCTTGTCTTTATTCAATGAGTTTGATCTCACTTACAGTACACTGTTGAACTTGAGGATCCCATCACAAATAGTATTTTCTTCTTAGACATGCATGTAATCAGAAAGGGGGACAATACCTTAACCACAAGTTGGTGTAGGAAACCAATGGTTTCTAATCGGTTTCTCAACTACCACTCTTGTCATCCTTTTAAATATAAATTAAACCTTATTAAAGCTTTAAGCTGCAGGCTGAATAGGCTAACACGCCCGGTTAATCGAAGGGAATTCCTTCAACTGCTCAGGAAAATATTGATTAAGAATTCCTACCCATATTCCCTCATTAGCAAATACCTTTATTTACAAAGTTATGGTTCCTCATTAAATGACATACCCAATGGTGACCAACTTAGAGTAATATCAAATAATACCATTAATCACACTGTTCTGCCTAAATGACTGAAGCTTGGAACACAATTTGCCCAGAGTACACTAGAAAGTTGGTCGAATGAATGCCTAGAGGACTGCAGGCTATACTTGAAAATGAAGGAGGACCTTCAAAATATTAGCAATAATTTTTCAATGCGTAGAGTTTATTTACTTTATTAATTTTCTTTTATTTCTATTAATGTTAACTTAAAGAAATTCATAATAATATGTTTCATTTAATTTGTATAAATGCATTATAAAGAGTTTTTATGAACATTTGTTCGGAACATACTGTAACTGTAATCGAACGAAGGTGAAATTTTGGCATAAATCGGTAAGACGTATTTGACAGTTGAGTTGTTGACAGTTTCGTTTTGTTTTTATTATCTACTATTAATTAAACTATGTTGTTTTTTAAACAAGCGTCTCAAATTTTTTTTAACAAGATTATTTTTTAACTCTTGTTTTTTTTCTGTTTATTTACATTAAATATTAATTTATTTTGTTGTATACTGTTGTTGTACACTTTTGCAATAATTATGTGAAATATTTGATTTAAAATGGATTTAGGAATTTTTTATACTTTGGCAACTATGTCAACTTCGATCTCTGACGTGCAACGGTTTGTAAATTAGATGGACTGTATGTATATATGTATATATGTATATATGTATATATGTATATATGTATATATGTATATATGTATATATGTATATATGTATATATGTATATATGTATATATGTATATATGTATATATGTATATATGTATATATGTATATATGTATATATGTATATATGTACATATGTACTTATGTATATATGTATATATGTATATATGTATATATGTATATATGTATATATGTATATATGTATATATGTATATATGTATATATGTATATATGTATATATGTATATATGTATATATGTATATATGTATATATGTATATATGTATATATGTATATATGTATATATGTATATATGTATATATGTATATATGTATATATGTATATATGTATATATGTATATATATATATATATATATATATATATATGTATATATGTATATATGTATATATGTATATATGTATATATGTATATATGTATATATGTATATATGTATATATGTATATATGTATATATGTATATATGTATATATGTATAGATGTATATATGTATATATGTATATATGTATATATGTATATATGTATATATGTATATATGTATATATGTATATATGTATATATGTATATATGTATATATGTATATATGTATATATGTATATATGTATATATGTATATATGTATATATGTATATATGTATATATGTATATATGTATATATGTATTGATACGATTAGGGTTTATAGAAAATAATTTATAAGTTATATACTACATAATATTAGATATTTGGTTGTTTTTAATAAGTTATATACTAGAGAATTTTATAAAAATATTTTTATGTGAGGGCATTTTAAGAAATTAGCGTATAATAATTGTAAAAAGTTGTATTTTAATGTTGTAAATATATTTAAGTGAGCCATGTGCATAGGCAACCAACTATACAGTGAGTGATAGACAGATATACTTACTCTCCAAGTGACATTTTAGAAAATAATTGGGAATATAAAGTGGGGTTATAATAATATATTGTTTGAAATGTGTATTTTATTAAATTAGAGTGTTAGTTACTAATTTGAATGTTTATTCTGATCTGAAAAGCCTAAATGTCAACAAAATTATCAATGGAACATTAACGAATTCTCCAGAGTGCAGAGTGTGACCATTGTTTACGGTCGAACATTCTGGAATAATGATTATGTCGGTGGATATAACAGATATTTTTTCGAGAACATCCATATCGAAGAAATAGAACGAAATCGAACATGATTTCTTAAGCATCCAAAAAGATATAAATACCCGTGATTTGGATTCAAGATGGCAGTTTTTAGTTAGAAGTCAGGCCAGTTCATTATGAAAGTTAGTAGACACATTTAGTAAGTGAAGAAAATTGTTCAGAATTTTCAAGAAGTCAGTCAGAAAAGTTTAGTAAGAAATATGAAAGTTAGTTGGAGTCAGTGAATCAAGTACAAATAGTCCAATTGTTTAATATAGTGAGTTAAATGAAGATTAAAAATTATGCATATAATTTAATGCACATTTAAAATTATACACAAATAATTATTGAAGATTAAAAAAAGTATATTGGAAGAAATTAAATTATATTATGGTTGGAGATTAGTATAAATCAACTTATAATAATTGGATATTGGTATATTGAAAAGAAGAATAAATATAAATGCTGTTTGCTGGTTTGCTTGGTGGTGTATAAATGCTGGTGAAGAAAAATATATCTTAAATTGGTAGAAGCTGATAATTGGAAAAAGAAATTTCACAAAAACAAGGATAACCGAAGTACGAAGACATTCAGTGGTGATTAGAATATATATAGTGGAAAACAGTTCATTTAGGCATTCAGTGAAAGAAAGGTACAAAATTTTGTTAATATAATTTAGTTAGTGTTATAACAATTTCAATTTTGAAGATAGTTTGTTTAAATTTAACATTGTCTATAGAATTTAATTAGTTTTATAAGAACATCAATTTAAAGATAGTTTATTTTAAATTTACATTGGCTAGGTTAGATATATATGTGTGTTTCATAATAGTTATAATAAAGATAATTTAAAAAAGTACTTACAAGCTAATTCTTTGAGAACCGCGATAAAAACCCTATATATTATATTATTAAAAATACTCATTGCTCATCATTCAAACAAAAAACACATCATAACAGTATATATGTATATATGTATATATGTATATATCTATATATGTATATATGTATATATGTATATATGTATATATCTATATATGTATATATGTATATATGTATATATATGTATATATATGTATATATATGTATATATATATATATGTATATATGTATATATGTATATATGTATATATGTATATATGTATATATGTATATATGTTTATATGTATATATGTATATATGTATATATGTATATATGTATATATGTATATATGTATATATGTATATATGTATATATGTATATATGTATATATGTATATATGTATATATGTATATATGTATATATGTATATATGTATATATGTATATATGTATATATGTATATATGTATATATGTATATATGTATATATGTATATATGTATATATGTATATATGTATATATGTATATATGTATATATGTATATATGTATATATGTATATATGTATATATGTATATATGTATATATGTATATATGTATATATGTATATATGTATTTATGTATATATGTATATATGTATATATGTATATATGTATATATGTATATATGTATATATGTATATATGTTTATATGTATATATGTATATATGTATATATGTATTGTTATGATGTGTTTTTTGTTTGAATGATGAGCAATGAGTATTTTTAATAATATAATATATAGGGTTTTTATCGCGGTTCTCAAAGAATTAGTTTGTAAGTACTTTTTTAAATTATCTTTATTATGACTATTATGAAACACACATATATATCTAACCTAGCCAATGTAAATTTAAAATAAACTATCTTTAAATTGATATTCTTATAAAACTAATTAAATTCTATAGACAATGTAAAATTTAAACAAACTATCTTCAAAATTGAAATTGTTATGACATTAACTAAATTATATTAACAAAATTTTGTACCTTTCTTTCACTGAATGCCTAAATGAACTGTTTTCCACTATATATATTCTAATCACCACTGAATGTCTTCGTACTTCGGTTATCCTTGTTTTTGTGAAATTTATTTTTCCAATTATCAGCTTCTACCAATTTAAGATATATTTTTCTTCACCAGCATTTATACACCACCAAGCAAACCAGCAAACACCATTTATATTTATTCTTCTTTTCAATATACCAATATCCAATTATTATAAGTTGATTTATACTAATCTCCAATCATAATATAATTTTAATTCCTTCCAATGTCCATCCAATATTCTTCTTATATACTTTTATAATCTTCAATAATTATTTGTGTATAATTATAAATGTGCATTAAATATATGCATAATGTTTAATCTTCATTTAACTCACTATATTAAACAATTGGACTATTTGTAAGTGATTCACTGACTCCAACTAACTTTCATATTTCTTACTAAATTTTTCTGACTGACTTCTTGAAAATTCTGAACAATTTACTTCACTAACTAAATGTGTCTACTAACTTTCATAATAAACTGGCCTGACTTCTGACTAAAAACTGCCATCTTGAATCCAAATCACGGGTATTTATATCTTTTTGGATATTCTAGAATCATCTGGTAAGAGATCATGTTCCATTTCGTTCTATTTCTTCGATATGGATGTTCTCGAAAAAAATATCTGTTCCATCCACCGACATAATCATTATTCCAGAATGTTCGACCGTAAACAATGGTCACACTCTGCACTCTGGAGAATTATTTAATGTTCCATTGATAATTTTGTTGACATTTAGGCTTTTCAGATCAGAATAAACATTCAAATTAGTAACTAACACTCTAATTTAATAAAATACACATTTCAAACAATATATTATTATAACCCCACTTTATATTCCCAATTATTTCCTAAAATGTCACTTGGAGAGTAAGTATATCTGTCTATCACTCACTGTATAGTTGGTTGCCTATGCACATGGCTCACTTAAATATATTTACAACATTAAAATACAACTTTTTACAATTATTATATGCTAATTTATTAAAAATACCCTCACATAAATATATTTTTATTAAATTCTCTAGTATATAACTTCTTAAAATAATCAAATACTTTTTAGTATCTAATATTATGTAGTATATAACTTATAAATTATTTTCTATAAACCCCAATCGTCACAGTATATATGTATATATGTATATATGTATATATATGTATATATATATGTATATATGTATATATGTATATATGTATATATGTATATATGTATATACGTATATATGTATATATGTATATATGTATATATGTATATATGTATATATGTATATATGTATATATGTATATATGTATATATGTATATATGTATATATGTATATATGTATATATGTATATATGTATATATGTATATATGTATATATGTATATATGTATATATGTATATATGTATATATGTATATATGTATATATGTATATATGTATATATGTATATATGTATATATGTATATATGTATTTATGTATATATGTATATATGTATATATGTATATATGTATATATGTATATATGTATATATGTATATATGTATATATGTATATAAGTATATACGTATATATGTATATATGTATATACTACATCCACGTACCGTACATTGGTGAAACTGGAAGGAATCTGTCTAGCCGTATCATTTCTCATAAGAGTGATTGTAGATTAAACAAACCTACTTGTGCTTTGGCAGAGCATACTATCGATCTAGACCATAAGATAGATTTCAACAATGTAAAAATATTAGCCAGAGAGAAAAATAAATTTAAGAGAACTTTCTTAGAGATGGTACATATCAGCAAGAGTGATAATAACAATCTGAATAAAAGATCTGAGATCCAGAATTTTAGCAAAATTTACAATTTTATATTGACTTTTGACTGAGCTATTTTGCATCTCAGAGTTTTCTCCTTTTTTCTTTTCTCTTTTTCAAAATTTCATTATTAATTGAATATTTTTTTGATCAAACTTCAGTTAATAATTCAGTTTTGTTTTGTTTGAGTTATTATTTTATTCTAAACCTATTTACTAAATACTATTTTATAGTATAGTATACTTATTATGTATATATGTATATATGTATATATGTATATATGTATATATGTATATATGTATATATGTATATATGTATATATGTATATATGTATATATGTATATATGTATATATGTATATATGTATAAATGTATATATGTATAAATGTATATATGTATATATGTATATATGTATATATGTATATATGTATATATGTATATATGTATATATGTATATATGTATATATGTATATATGTATATATGTATATATGTATATATGTATATATGTATATATGTATATATGTATATATGTATATATGTATATATGTATATATGTATATATGTATATATGTATATATGTATATATGTATATATGTATATATGTATATATGTATATATGTATATATGTATATATGTATATATGTATGTATGTGTGTATATATGTATATATGTATATATGTATATATGTATATATGTATATATGTATATATGTATATATGTATATATGTATATATGTATATATGTATATATGTATATATGTATATATGTATATATGTATATATGTATATATGTATATATGTATATATGTATATATGTATATATGTATATATGTATATATGTATATATGTATATATGTATATATGTATATATGTATATATGTATATATGTATATATGTATATATGTATATATGTATATATGTATATATGTATATATGTATATATGTATATATGTATACAGGGTGGTCCTTAAGTAATTGTACAAACAGAAACCGTAGATTTTGCACTTTAAAATATTACGATTTAAGCCAACTTGCTTTAATAAAATGTTGATATTAAGAAAGATACAGGGTGTTAAAGTGGAAATTTAAAATTTTATTTCTCGCTATAACTTTTACGTTTGTAAATATTTTTGGACAAAAGTTTACAATTGGATGTTTTTAAGTAGGATAAATTATAATCTTATATATCGTTTAATGTAACTGATAGAGGGCGCCACATATGCTACATGTGTGGCATACATTTGCGCTTAACTTTTTTGCTCTTTAAGTTAGCCCTATTTTTGTTAAAAATTGTTAAAGGTGCATTATTTTTACAAAGAAAAGGTATTCTTGTTAGTAACCTCAAAATTTAACCGTTTTCGAGATAATCGCATTTTATAAGTCAGCTGCATAATAATTCTTAGTTGTGATATTTGTGCGGTAAAGCACTGAATACATATAGATAGGCATAATTCATAGTTTATTCTTATTAAAACAACTCATAGATGATAATGTAACATTACAAAATTTTTGCTATGGCTGCTAAATGTCTTATTGGAGAAAATATTCTTCATCTTCTTCTTTAGGTGCCGTCTCCGTTTTCAGACATTGGCCGTCATCATGTTTACAATTTCTCTTTTATATCGCTTCTTAAGTTTCTATACCTACTGGCATTGTAATACTTTTTCCCTATTGTAAAATGCTGAAAACCCAAAATATGTGGTTTATGTAAGATGGTACACCACCACATTCTAGAGAGAAGATAGTGAGAACATACTTAAATATAACTTTTCTGAACGTTGGATTGATCGTGGCAGTCATATTCCTTGGCAAGGTGGTGAGATATTGATATAATTATTTAATTTATGAAAAATCCCAAAATAATACTTATTATTCATTACGTAAGTTGTTTACTCATTTTTATTAGGACAATTAGAAACTAAAGCACAGGTATTGAATAACACATATGTGTCTTGTTTCATAATACTTTTGCTACAAATCTAACCTTAAAGACTCAGCATTTTTACAGAAACATCATCGTTGGCCTAATAACCGATATTGTTATAACTATAGTATACACACAGGTAATTTAGTTCAGCATAATATTAGTTCGTTAGTTAATCATACTAGTCCATTTGTTCGGGATGTAATTATAGTTACTCGTAAGCTGTAACGTAATCATATCAGTAAGTAATGTCATCGATAGGTTATTCCGTGTGTATATAAGTAACCAATGAATGATATACATCACAGTTTAATAGATTATTTATTCTCTGCGACAAATAAGGTGTAGTTCCATAATATACCATAAGATTTGGATATGTATCCAAAAGGATATATTCATCCATTATACATTATAGCCACCTCGTACCCCAGAATTTATTCTGCTTGATTTTGGTGTATGGGGCGTATTAAAACAACGTGTCTAAAACAATCCCATAAACATTCGCAATCCACTATGGGAAGAAATAAATACTGCAGCAGTTTCTTTAGAACCAATGATGCTATTTAATATGGGACGATCTTTTATGGAATATATTGACAAATGATTTAAAGAAAATGGCGGACATATCGAACACTTACTTTGACAAAAAGTTATGTTATTTAGTTTAACTATTTCTTAATATGGTTTGTAAACAAAATGTTTTGATTATGACTTTAATTTAACATAAAACGTAAAATGTTTAATGTAAAATCCTATTATTCTGTTTTTTGTCAAATCCTGTTATTAGTTATCCTGCTGATATATTTATTTTATTTAATATTTCGTTAACTATTAACTTTAGTTAAAGGTATTTTATACCAAAATTTAGATTTATTAATGTTTTTGTCTATTTTTCCTTCTTTTCCTGGAGTAATTGCCTTAAATCAGAATTATGCAGTTGATTTGTAAAATGCGATTATCTCGAAAACTGTTGAGTTTTGAAGTTATTAACAAGTATACCTTTCTTTTGTTAAAATAATGTATCTTTAACATTTTTTATCACAAATACAGATAACTCAAAGAGCAAAAAAATAAAGTGCAAATTTATGCAGCATATGTGGCATATGTGGCGCCCTCTATCAGCTACTTCAAAGTTTGCATCAAATTATAATTTCTCATATTTAAAAGTACACAGTTGTAAATTTTTATGCATAAATATTTACAAACACAAAAGTTATGGCGAAAAATAAAATTTTAAATTTGCACTTTAACACCCTGTATCTTACTTAATATCAACATTTTATTTAAGCAATTTGGCTTAAATCGTAATATTTTAAAGTGTAGAATCTACTGTTTCTTTTTGTACAATTACTTAAGGACCACCCTGTATATGTATATATGTATATATGTATATATGTATATATGTATATATGTATATATGTATATATGTATATATGTATATATGTATATATGTATATATGTATATATGTATATATGTATATATGTATATATGTATATATGTATATATGTATATATGTATATATGTATATATGTATATATGTATATATGTATATAAGTATATATGTATATATGTATATATGTATATATGTATATATGTATATAAGTATATATGTATATATGTATATATGTATATATATACATCTAGCGGTTAATGTGAGCTCCGTTCTAAAACGGTATTATACTAACTCCAGTAGAGTATACACCGTGTATATTATTATCTAAGTAGCGCTTTATGTGGACTCCGACCAATATGTAGGATTAAGTGGACTCCACAACAGGATAAACCATTTTTGGGATCCGTATTTACCATTTCGCGTACACTTCTAATCTCCTGAGATGTTGCCAATAATTGTATTAGTAGTAGATTTTCAAATTTTACCGTTGGTGCATTTTGGAACTTGAAATTTATTTAAATATCCGTCAATTTAGTCATGGAGGAATTTCAGGATTATTTGGCTAATGTAGTTAAATATAAATTGGTAACCGACACATAACTTTATTTTACTTTTTAGTTTTAATAAACAAGGCGGTAATTTATATTACTTGTTTTATATATTTTTAAACATAAGAAAGAAATAAACATGGAAAAGTTAAGTTTCCATTTTTATTAATTAGTATTTTTTATTAAAAGGCATTGTCACTAAAACATTTAGTTCATAAATGTACGTACATCGGATAGAGTAATCGTGTAACAGTTTATGAAAGTAGAAGCCCCTTCGGTAGGATTATAATGTTTGTTACCCTATTAATATAATTAAAGAAAACTCAAACAACAGGGAGATCTTTGTAATTTTTGTATTACTGCAGTTTATGGCAGTTTTTTATGGACAGTAATTTAGATCCAGTCACTTTTCAATCATTTATACGACATAAATGGCCACATTATCAGTTTTACTATACAGACGGATCTAAAGTACAAAACAAAGTAGGATGTGCATTAATTAATATTCAAAGTGGATTTAAAAAATTATTGAAATTGCTAGCTGATTCATCGATATACACTGCTGAAATGACAGCGACTCTTCTTGCATTAAGGCATATACTATACATAGTAACGAACCCTACAGCTGCATAATATTTACAGACAGTAATAGTGTCGTCGACAGACTAACAAACGTACATAGCTCCAAACAACTTAATCATATATCTATAACTAGAAATTATGACTATTTACAACAAAATTACAAATTTAGGAAAAAACATTATTATATCATGGATAAAGGGACACGCGGGCATTAAGGGCAATGAAATAGCAGATAGCCCGGAGAAGCTCCCTTGAACTTACTCCCCTTACTCAGACATTTATATAATTAGTAAACGGTATCAAAAAGAAAAATGGCAAACATATTATCGAAACAGGAGAACTGGAAATAATTACAAATAAATGCAGCCTGAACTACTCATAAAAAGATGGTTTCATACTCTATCAAATCGCCATTTCATAAGGGTTATAAACAGATTAAGATCTAATCATGCTCTAACCCCCCTTCATATGTACAAGTTGGGTCTCACGGAGTCACCAAATTGCAAGTGTGAAAAAGAAGGTAACCTATTACATATTTTCCTTGAATGTTCCCACGAATCAGTAAACATAAACAAATTTTATGATAATTTTATTATATTAAAAATTCTACTTCCCGTCTACCTGAACAATTTGATTTTTTCTAGAGATATCAATATATTAAGAACAATTTATGAACATATCAAAAATTGTATATATATTGTATATATATATATATTGAAATGATATTGTTTAAAAAAATTAATTTGTAAGTTATATACTAGATAATTTTAGATATAACAAGTATTTGGTTATTTTAAGAAGTTAAATACTAGAGAATTTAATAAAAATATATTTATGTGAGGGCATTTTTAATAAATTAGCATATAATAATTGTAAAAAGTTGTATTTTAATGTTGTAAATATATTTAAGTGAGCCATGTGCATAGGCAACCAACTATACAGTGAGTGATAGACAGATATACTTACTCTCCAAGTGACATTTTAGGAAATAATTGGGAATATAAAGTGGGGTTATAATAATATATTGTTTGAAATGTGTATTTTATTAAATTAGAGTGTTAGTTACTAATTTGAATGTTTATTCTGATCTGAAAAGCCTAAATGTCAACAAAATTATCAATGGAACATTAACGAATTCTCCAGAGTGCAGAGTGTGACCATTGTTTACGGTCGAACATTCTGTAATAATGATTATGTCGGTGGATGGAACAGATATTTTTTTCGAGAACATCCATATCGAAGAAATAGAATGAAATGGAACATGATCTCTTACCAGATGATTCTAGAATATCCAAAAAGATATAAATACCCGTGATTTGGATTCAAGATGGCAGTTTTTAGTCAGAAGTCAGGCCAGTTCATTATGAAAGTTAGTAGACACATTTAGTTAGTGAAGTAAATTGTTCAGAATTTTCAAGAAGTCAGTCAGAAAAGTTTAGTAAGAAATATGAAAGTTAGTTGGAGTCAGTGAATCAAGTACAAATAGTCCAATAGTTTAATATAGTGAGTTAAATGAAGATTAAAAATTATGCATATAATTTAATGCACATTTATAATTATACACAAATAATTATTGAAGATTAAAAAAAGTATATTGGAAGAAATTAAATTATATTATGGTTGGAGATTAGTATAAATCAACTTATAATAATTGGATATTGGTATATTGAAAAGAAGAATAAATATAAATGCTGTTTGCTGGTTTGCTTGGTGGTGTATAAATGCTGGTGAAGAAAAATATATCTTAAATTGGTAGAAGCTGATAATTGGAAAAAGAAATTTCACAAAAACAAGGATAACCGAAGTACGAAGACATTCAGTGGTGATTAGAATATATATAGTGGAAAACAGTTCATTTAGGCATTCAGTGAAAGAAAGGTACAAAATTTTGGTAATATAATTTAGTTAATGTCATAACAATTTCAATTTTGAAGATAGTTTGTTTAAATTTTACATTGTCTATAGAATTTAATTAGTTTTATAAGAATATCAATTTAAAGATAGTTTATTTTAAATTTACATTGGCTAGGTTAGATATATATGTGTGTTTCATAATAGTTATAATAAAGATAATTTAAAAAAGTACTTACAAGCTAATTCTTTGAGAACCGCGATAAAAACCCTATATATTATATTATTAAAAATACTCATTGCTCATCATTCAAACAAAAAACACATCATAATAATTTGGCACCCAACGCGGTGGCTCTCTATTTAAAAGAATTAGTTTGGGAAGATAAGTGCTCTCATTTAATTAAATTAATTATCAGTAGAAAGGAAAAATTATAGATTTTATTTTTAATTATATTTGAACAAGTAAAGTCTCAAAATGTCTCAAGGAAAGAAAGGTACAAGAAGCAAAAAGAATGAAGAAGATGTGGAAGTAGAAACACAACCTATACAAGAGGAGAGTTTAGTTCAAGTTCCACAAGATACTGCAGAAATGAATCCAGAAAGAGAGGAAAATGTCAATATGGCAGCTTTGATGTCATTAATGATGCAGATGAACAAGACGATGGAAGAGAATTCAAAAGAAATCAAAGAAGACATGAAAAAAATGGAACAGAAAATGGAAGAGAATTCAAAAGAAATCAAAGAAGACATAAAAAAATTGGAAGAGAATTCAAAAGAAGTCAAAGAAGACATGAAAAAAATGGAACAGAAATTGGAAGAGAATTATAGAAAATTAGAAAAGAAAATAGAAGATAATAATAATAAAATTGTAAAACAAATGGATAAAAAACTTGAAGCTGCAGAGAAAAAAGTAGCAAATGAAATAAAAAGTATACGGAATGACTACAAGAAAAGGATAGACAATGATAGGACAGAAGTAAAGAGGATTATTCAAGATAATAAGATAGATATAGAACAGAAAATAGAGTTGCAAAAATGTAACTTAGAAGTAAAAATTAACGAAGACAGGAGAAACACAGAAGAAAAATTAGACGATATACAACAAAATATCCAAATAAATTGTAATCAAATAAGAAATGTGGAACAGAGAATAGATAATATTTCACAAATGAGAGACATAGGGAGACCTTACTTAAATTTAACAAATGAGACTGGGATTAAATTCTCTGGTAATATAAAAAATTTGCATCCTAGAGTATACATAAATAGTTTAAAACATAAATTAAGATTTGTGAATAATATTAATGATATTAAAGATTATATTAGAATGACATTAAATGACAATGCAGCAACTTGGTTTGCTAGTATTGAGAATGATTTAGATAATTTTCAAACATTTGAAAATAAATTTTTAAATTATTATTGGGGTGAATTAGAGCAAGCCAAGTTTAGAGAAATTCTATATTTTGGAAAGTATAATCACAATTTAAAATCAAATATGGTAGATTATGCATTGAAACTGATAACAGTTGCAAAATATTTAGAACCACCACTTAGAGAGGAAGAAACAGTCTTAAATGTATCTAGACATTTTGATGCTGATGTTGTGCAAACCGTAACTGTACAAAATATTCAAACAATAGATAGTTTTATTAATTTTATTCAAAGAATACAAAGAGGCAATATGACAAGTAATAATAACAACAGAAAAAACAATAATAACTTTCAATATAATAAAAATGATAATCAACAATATAGACAATCATATAACAATAATACTAGGTATGGTGATAGTTTACAAAATTTTAATAATAATAACAGTAATCCAAATAGACAGAACTTTAATAATAATACTAGTTATAATAGACAACATTTTAATAATAATACTAATTATAATAGACAACATTTTAATAACAGTACTAATAATAATAGACAAGATTTTAACAATAGAAAAAATACAGAGCGACCTAACTATAACAGACAGGTAAATTGTGTTCGAAGGAATAGAAGCTGCGAAGACAGGAAACGAAGTAGTACAAGGCAGGAAAATGTGAGTAGAAGTCATAGTAGGGAAAGACATAGGACATCAGATCCAAGTGGTCAGATACAATCTGACAATTCTAATAATCAAAATTTTGTGCAGTAAACTTTCTGAATTACAAGTTAGGCCATTGCTATTATGAAAAACCTTCTGAATTTATTTCTTTAGATGAAGAGAAAATTATTGAATCTATTAATTTAATTTATATAAATGCTTTGGCCAAAAATAAAATGATTAAGATTATGATAGATACTGGTTCAGAAAGTACTTTAGTCTCGGAGAATTTTATTTTTAATACATTAAAATTATCAGATATAATAAAGATTCCAAAAATTAAAATTGTTGGTGCAAATAATAAGAAGTTGGGTGAAATTGATAAACTAGCCAATTTTAAAATTAATATTCTTAATAAAGAAATTAATATGCAAGGATTTATTGTCAAGGATTTATGTGTTGATATATTAATGGGAAATGATGAATTGGAAAAGAAGAAAGTAAAGATAGATTTTGAAGAAAAAATGGTAACTTTGGAAGGGCAAATAATTAAACTTATGCAGAAAGATGAGGTGGAAGAAGGAATAAGAGTTGATAGGATATTATTAAAAGAAAATAATGATGTTTATGAAGAAGAAATGTATTTTGATGATAGGGAAATGTTCCAAAAGAATGTAAAGAATAATTATTGTAGTGAATATTTAAGGAATGGAAATTTTAAGCAGATGGATGCCTACGAGGCGGAGTGCGTAAAATTGGAAGAAAGGAATAATGAGTACATAATGAAGAATAATTTTATTTGTAAAGAAGAAGATGTGATAAGTTAATTGCCCTGAAGAATATAAATCAATAGTCGTTTCCATATTGCAGCAACACAAGGGACTTGTCAATAAAGAAAATAGAATTGCACAAAATTATATCCATAGTATAAAAGTTAAAGAAGAAAAAGATTTTAAAACAAAATCATACCCAATACCATATAAATACAGAGAAGAAGTAAACAAAACAATTAATAATATGTTAGAAGATTGGATCATTGAGAAGGCAGACACACGTTTTATTAACCCCATAGTAGTAGTACGAAAAAGATCAGGTGAAATCAGGTTATGTTTGGATGCAAGGAATATTAACATAATTACTGAAAAGCAATTTGAAGCACCAATGAGTATAGATGGAATATTAGGAAGAATTACAGGAATGTCATTTTTCACTAAAATCGATTTACAGCATAGTTTCTGGTTAATACCTCTAGAAAGAAAAAGTAGACAGTATACAGGATTTCAGATAGATGGAGTAGTATATCAATACAAAGTAGTACCATTTGGACTTCAATCATCTTGCAGTGCTCTATGTAGATGTCTTCATGATATTTTGGATCAATATGAACATTTTGTAATTCACTACATTGATGATATATTAATTTTTTCTAAAACGGCTGAAGATCATGAGAAACACCTAAAAATTATAATAAATAGATTAGACAAAGTTGGACTAAAAATAAATCAAGAAAAATGTACATTTTTTAAAAAAGAAGTCATATATCTAGGTTATAAACTTAACGCTAAGGGAATCGAAATGGATCCAGAACGGACACAAGTCATTCAGGAATATAAAACACCACACAATTTTAGAACTTTAAGAGGATTTATTGGAATAATTAATTATTATAAAAGGATGATACCAGATCTAAGTATAAAAGAAATTCCATTACTTGAACTACTGAGAAAAGGTGTAAAATGAAGATGGGATCAGAGAAGAGAACTAGCATTCCAAGAAATTAAAAACATTTTTCTGTCAAATTTGAAAATATACTATCCTGACTACACACAGCCATTCATATTAAGAACAGATGCATCAATAGAGAGATTATCAGGGGTATTATTAAAAATACATGATGGGGTCGAATACCCAATACAATTCATTTCAAGAATTACAAAGCCACAGGAAAAGGGTTACTCAGTTTCAGAATTAGAACTAGCAAGTATAATACACTGTGTCACAAAATTAAGATTTTATTTGTTGGGTAATGAATTTACAATAGAAACAGATCACCAAGCTTTAACGTCTATATTAAATAACAAATATGGAAACAGTAGAATACATCGGTGGAGTCTAATACTTAGTGAATACTGCTTTGAAATCAAATACATTTCTGGAAAATCCAATACAGTGGCAGATGCTTTATCAAGGTTAGAAAATACACCACAAAAAGGGCAGCGAACAATAAAAATTGGATTAAATCAATTAGTAGAAAGTACTGGATTATATTCTAAAGAAGAAATTATAAGAGATCAGATCAATTTGAGTGAAAAACAAAAAGTCCTTAGGAAAGATGGGGTATATTATAAAATAATAAATGGCATAGAAGTATATGTAATAACTAGAACTTTAGCAAAGAAAATATTGAAAAATTTACATAACAATTATATGCATATTGGTTCAAGAAAGCTATGGATGCTATTTAGGGACAATTATTTTGCAAAGAATGACATAAGTATAGCAAAAGAAATTACTACCCAATGCCCAATATGTCAACTAAACAAAGAAAAGAATTTCAAAAACCAGAACACATATAAATCTAATGTTGTATATGAAAAACTAAATACAGTTTCCATGGATTTTATTTCAAATTTAGTTCTCAGTCCAACAGGAAAAAAGCATATACTAGTGATAGTTGATTTATATACAAAATTTATTAAACTATATCCCTGCTCCAGAACAAATGTTAAAACATTAAAATTATATATTAATCAATTTTTTGAAGAAATAGGACCATTTAGAAATTGCATAATAGATAATAATATTTTAACAACCAAAAATTTCGGACATTTTGTGAGAAAAAGGGAATCAACATTCATTTTACAAGTATCAGACGTCCTCAGGCAAATCCTGCAGAAAGATATATTAAAGAAGTTATAAAATATTTAAGGATACTGTGCCAAAATCAACACGAAACTTGGCAGCAACATATACCACAAGTAGAGTATTTTTTAAATAATACACATAATTTGAATACAGAGGAAGTATCAGAATATTTAATGTTTGGCCATATAGGAAACAGAAAGTGGATTAGTGAATATAATCAGGATATGTTAGAACAAGTAATGCAGAAAGTGAATAACCGAATTAGGAGGAAAGCTGAAAAATATATCAGAAGACAAAATCGAAATATAAAAAAACCAATCACATTTCAAAAAGGAGACCTAGTGTTAATTCGTTCACTTAGAAAAAGTAATGTTAAAGAAAATCGCTGTAAGAAATTACAACCAATGTTTGAAGGTCCATATACAATTGAAAATCAGAATGGACTAAATAGTTATGTGTTAATAGATGCAGAGAACAGACTAAGAGGCACATTTCATATCAACGACATTTTTCAATATCATGAAGAGATTGAATAATGTTTTCTATACCTTTAACACAAATATAATAACACTAATAACTTACTGATAGATCCATTTCATAGATAGATGGTAGATTTCTTTGTTGTGAATAAATTTGACATCATACTTGTTGAATTTTGTACATATGGAAATTGTTTGGTACCCTAAAAATCATAATTTGGGGTTAGATACAGAATTGATTGTGTAAATGTCTTTATAAAAAGTGTAAAACTTACCAATTCGTATGGATGAAAGCCTGTTGAATGGAAATAATTCCTAGATTTTGTCTATAAATAAACAGAACACAATATAGATTATATTTTTAATTAAGGTTATATTTTATTCTCTGATATAATATCCATTGCTTCATTTGACATGACAGTTTGACCTTAGAATAGCCGAACTGTGCTCCGTTGTTCTCTGTTTTGACATAGACAGCGAACAGGGATGTATTTGATAGAACAATTAAAATAGGAAATTAAATTATTTCATTTATTATAATTACTAAGGTATGTGGATAAGAAAATTAATATTTAAAAAAATAATAAGTAAATTATTTATTTTAAATTTAATTTTGGGGTGTTGAAGTGATATTGTTTAAAAAAATTAATTTGTAAGTTATATACTAGATAATTTTAGATATAACAAGTATTTGGTTATTTTAAGAAGTTAAATACTAGAGAATTTAATAAAAATATATTTATGTGAGGGCATTTTTAATAAATTAGCATATAATAATTGTAAAAAGTTGTATTTTAATGTTGTAAATATATTTAAGTGAGCCATGTGCATAGGCAACCAACTATACAGTGAGTGATAGACAGATATACTTACTCTCCAAGTGACATTTTAGGAAATAATTGGGAATATAAAGTGGGGTTATAATAATATATTGTTTGAAATGTGTATTTTATTAAATTAGAGTGTTAGTTACTAATTTGAATGTTTATTCTGATCTGAAAAGCCTAAATGTCAACAAAATTATCAATATATATATATATATACATATATATATATATATATATATATATATATATATATATATATATATATATATATATATATATATACAAAATAAAAAAAAACAAAAAAATATTAAAGAATTAAAAAATAAAAAGGAAGATGTAAGCCTCCGAGATGTTGAATCGGGTTATGTCTAAGCGTAAGAAATAAAAAAGAACAGAAAGAAAAAAAAGAAAATAAAAAAAAATTGTAATTAATTAAAAATTGTACGGATGATTGTATGTTTATTTAATTCCTCTGATTTTAAAAATTGTTTGTCTTTAAATTTGTCTGGCTAATTGGCTCGGCCAATGCCATCAAACTAAAAAAAAAATTTAATCGGCGAATATCAAAATTATTTAAGAATGGGTACTACGACTACAACTACAATTAGTGAAAGAAAGAAACGGACTGATTTGTCTTCTGATCACTCTCCCCTCTTCATAATTGTAAACATGGAGGTATGAGACATTAACAGACTGCCAACATTAACCAACAGAATGGTAAGCTGAAATATATTTAATAAACTAGTCTCTCAACGAGTCAATCAACTTGATCCTACCACTTAAATCCACAAATGATGTTAACGATGTAATACAACACATCTTCTTCTTCTTCTTCTTCTTTTTATATAGACATAACTGTCTGTTTTTCAATGTGCCTCCAGTAAGTTGTCGTTCCATCGTTTTCGTGGTCTTCCTACTGATCGTCTTTCTATTGGGGAACCATTCTTGCCATCTTTACTACTCTATTTGGTGTCATTAGGCTTATATGATCGTTCCAATTTATTGGTATATTTTTTACCCAGTTTTTGATGTTCTCCACCTTGCATCTACGTCGTATATCTGTACTTCTAGGTCTGTCCCATAGTGTCTTGCCATCAATTTTTCTAAGTGCATCTCTGCTGTTTCTAACATCCTTTTTGTCCTCTCTGTATCAGCTCGTGTTTCTGCCGCGTATGTCAATATTGGTCTGATGACTGTTTTGTAGATACTAATAAATATTTAAACTCCATCACTTGTCCTATACTTCGACCTTCCAGCTCCAGCTTCCATACTTTGCCATCAGACAAAAAGGTTATCAAGCAGTCAAATATTTTTTTCATTAAGTGATAGTAGAGAGAAAATATTAACAGGACGTGAGATGTTCTTGTCTATCATTCTTTTAATTAGGTTGTTGGTTGGTTGTTTATACTTCTGGCATTCAAAAAATACGTTGTTGAGTCACTTTTAATCTGATTGTCACTTTGACAAATATCCGAATCTAATATCCATCCATCATCCAGCCTTAAGAGTCCACTGCTGAACATAGGCCTCTTCCTCATGTTTCCAACCCCGTCTATGTAATCTAACATATTTATTTTAAATAAATGTACAGGATAAGCTGCATTTAGAGGGAGAAATTCGTATACCAAGGTTTTTTTGGAATAATTGGTTGTATTAAACTGTATTGTGTTGTTGAAATACTATAGTACTTTTCCCAGTGTATTTTCTAGTTGTTTATTTATTTAATTCTTGAACAAGCCAGAGCATCTAAAATGTAAGGCTGATATTTGGTTAGTAGAGCAAGTAGCAAGAATAATGGAATTTTTAGCTAACTGGTCTACGTGTTCATTATATTTAAATCCTGAATTTGCTTTGATCCACATCAATTGTATTTTTTGGGTGTATTTATTAATTTCAAATAAGCATTTTTTAATTAAAAATGGATTAAAAGTACTGCATGGTAGTTGCGATTATTGAATAACTGTAAGTACAAATAATGAATCAGAAAAAATTACTGCTGAACTGTATGATGCAATTTAAAGTAAATTAAAGCCTCATATATAACCGTAACCTTGGCACTAAAAATAGAGAAATTTGTGAGCAGCTTAAACATTTTTTCTATATGTGTATCTGGAATATAAAAGGTACAACCCGTACCATTTGAACTCTTAGATTCGTCGAAAACTCCAGACAAGATACAGACCACCTTGTCTTTATTCAATGAGTTTGATCTCACTTACAGTACACTGTTGAACTTGAGGATCCCATCAAAAATAGTATTTTCTTCTTAGACATGCATGTAATCAGAAAGGGGGACAATACCTTAACCACAAGTTGGTGTAGGAAACCAATGGTTTCTAATCGGTTTCTCAACTACCACTCTTGTCATCCTTTTAAATATAAATTAAACCTTATTAAAGCTTTAAGCTGCAGGCTGAATAGGCTAACACGCCCGGTTAATCGAAGGGAATTCCTTCAACTGCTCAGGAAAATATTGATTAAGAATTCCTACCCATATTCCCTCATTAGCAATTACCTTTATTTACAAAGTTATGGTTCCTCAATAAATGACATACCCAATGGTGACCAACTTAGAGTAATATCAAATAATACCATTAATCACACTGTTCTGCCTAAATGACTGAAGCTTGGAACACAATTTGCCCAGAGTACACTAGAAAGTTGGTCGAATGAATGCCTAGACAACTGCAGGCTATACTTGAAAATGAAGGAGGACCATCAAAATATTAGCAATAATGCGTAGAGTTTATTTACTTTATTAATTTTCTTTTTTTAAAGTTTGCATCATTTTAGCTGTGACATTAAAATCATACATAATATAATTAAATATTTGTTGTTATTTAAGCATGGGATACTTGAAACACAAAAAATAGCTAATACTATTTTAAAAGACTTATAGTAATTTAATTTCAGTATATAATTGTTTTCTAAGAAATATTGAGCCACTGACACAAGCTAGTTTTATTAAGTAGCTACTCCATCATTTAAGATGTGAGTGACTGTATGTATATATGTATATACAGTCCATCTAATTTACAAACCGTTGCACGTCATCGGCGTCATAGCCCGTGACGACACATGATACCAACACGAAATATTTAGGCGGTAGATATGTTCTTTTTTAGAATCACTTTGCCGAGTACACTGGCATTACAGCCACTAGACATATTTTATTATATACGCGTAAAAATAATATTTAAAGATTTCTATTAATGTTAACTTAAAGAAATTCATAATAATATGTTTCATTTAATTTGTATAAATGCATTATAAAGAGTTTTTATGAAGAACATTTGTTCGGAACATACTGTAACTGTAATCGAACGAAGGTGAAATTTTGGCATAAATCGGTAACACTTATTTGACAGTTGAGTTGTTGACAGTTTAGTTTTGTTTTTATTATCTACTATTAATTAAACTATGTTGTTTTTTAAACAAGCGTCTCAAATTTTTTTTAACAAGATTATTTTTTAACTCTTGTTTTGTTTTTGTTTATTTACATTAAATATTAATTTATTTTGTTGTATACTGTTGTTGTACACTTTTGCAATAATTATGTGACCTATTTGATTTTAAATGAATTTAGGAATTTTTTATACTTTGGCAACTATGTCAACTTCGATCTCTGACGTGCAACGGTTTGTAAATTAGATGGACTGTATGTATATATGTATATATGTATATATGTATATACTACATCCACGTACCGTACATTGGTGAAACTGGAAGGAATCTGTCTAGCCGTATCATTTCTCATAAGAGTGATTGTAGATTAAACAAACCTACTTGTGCTTTGGCAGAGCATACTATCGATCTAGACCATAAGATAGATTTCAACAATGTAAAAATATTAGCCAGAGAGAAAAATAAATTTAAGAGAACTTTCTTAGAGATGGTACATATCAGCAAGAGTGATAATAACAATCTGAATAAAAGATCTGAGATCCAGAATTTTAGCAAAATTTACAATTTTATATTGACTTTTGACTGAGCTATTTTGCATCTCAGAGTTTTCTCCTTTTTTCTTTTCTCTTTTTTAAAATTTCATTATTAATTGAATATTTTTTTGATCAAACTTCAGTTAATAATTCAGTTTTGTTTTGTTTAAGTTATTATTTTTTTCTAAACCTATTTACTAAATACTATTTTCTTTCGATTGCTTATGTTATAAATAACATTTCTAATTTCCCGCTTAATGTCAAGTTGGTAATACAGTTGGTAGTACCCAAAATTCATAAACAGTATTTTGTGAGACGTTAGTTTCAAAGTTGTTTTTTGTATTTTCTTCAAACTATTTAAACAATAATTGTCCACCCACTTTCTCTTTCTATTCGTGAAATGTGACTGAAATCAAGTTTGCAACGACGACTGTTTCAACATGTCGTGCCTCATTTTGTTTTTAATTTTTAACGTATTTATTAATTTTAAAGTGTCTTTTTAACATTAACATTTTTAAGTTTATTTGCAACTTCAGTATTATCATGTTATTTAACGTTGTTGTTTATGCCACGAATCTTACATTCGGGTAAGTTTTTTATAGTTTTTTATAGCCTTTTTTGCACCATTCAAATTGTTACAACATAGTAATTTTCTTTGTAGACCTTGATAAAGGTGGCAAAAAACCACCGAAAGCTTGGATTCAGAACAAATAGTACGCCTTAGCAAAGCTCTATTTTTTATTGACTACCACACCCAAAAAGAAAAAAGTATTTACATATATATGTATATATGTATATATGTATATATGTATATATGTATATATGTATATATGTATATATGTATATATGTATATATGTATATATGTATATATGTATATATGTATATATGTATATATGTATATATGTATATATGTATATATGTATATATGTATATATGTATATATGTATATATGTATATATGTATATATGTATATATGTATATATGTATATATGTATATATGTATATATGTATATATGTATATATGTATATATGTATATATGTATATATGTATATATGTATATATGTATATATGTATATATGTATATATGTATATATGTATATATGTATATATGTATATATGTATATATGTATATATGTATATATGTATATATGTATATATGTATATATGTATATATGTATATATGTATATATGTATATATGTATATATGTATATATGTATATATGTATATATGTATATATGTATATATGTATATATGTATATATGTATATATGTATATATGTATATATGTATATATGTATATATGTATATATGTATATATGTATATATGTATATATGTATATATGTATATATGTATATATGTATATATGTATATATGTGTATATGTATATATGTATATATGTATATATGTATATATGTATATATGTATATATGTATATATGTATATATGTATATATGTATATATGTATATATGTATATATGTATATATGTATATATGTATATATGTATATATGTATATATGTATATATGTATATATGTATATATGTATATATGTATATATGTATATATGTATATATGTATATATGGATATATGTATATGTATATGTATATATGTATATATGTATATATGTATATATGTATATATGTATATATGTATATATGTATATATGTATATATGTATATATGTATATATGTATATATGTATATATGTATATATGTATATATGTATATATGTATATATGTATATAAGTATATATGTATATATGTATATATATACATCTAGCGGTTAATGTGAGCTCCGTTCTAAAACGGTATTATACTAACTCCAGTAGAGTATACACCGTGTATATTATTATCTAAGTAGCGCTTTATGTAGACTCCGACCAATATGTAGGATTAAGTGGACTCCACAACAGGATAAACCATTTTTAGGATTTGTATTTACCATTTCGCGTTCACTTCTAATCTCCTGAGATGTTGCCAATAATTGTATTAGTAGTAGATTTTCAAATTTTACCGTTGGTGCATTTTGGAACTTGAAATTTATTTAAATATCCGTCAATTTAGTCATGGAGGAATTTCAGGATTATTTGGCTAATGTAGTTAAATATAAATTGGTAACCGACACATAACTTTATTTTACTTTTTAGTTTTAATAAACAAGGCGGTAATTTATATTACTTGTTTTATTTATTTTTAAACATAAGAAAGAAATAAACATGGAAAAGCTAAGTTTCCATTTTTATTAATTAGTATTTTTTATTAAAAGGCATTGTCACTAAAACATTTAGTTCATAAATGTACGTACATCGGATAGAGTAATCGTGTAACAGTTTATGAAAGTAGAAGCCCCTTCGGTAGGATTATAATGTTTGTTACCCTATTAATATAATTAAAGAAAACTCAAACAACAGGGAGATCTTTGTAATTTTTGTATTACTGCAGTTTATGACATGCAATGTTTGTTTTATAGCGTAGTTGAATTTAATTTACAATAATTAATAAGTCAATCTTTAATAACATACTTTTTTACTGTCTAATTTCAATAGATATGTCGATTTTTAATTCAAATATTTAATGCATTAAAGTCGCGTAGAGATTTTCACTAAACATTTAATTTTAAAGCTATTATTATAATAGGCCAAAAAAAGTATAAAAGTGTAGGGAATTCAATATCCCATTATGGATTTGTTTTATAGATTATCGTAAAGCGTTCGACAGAGTCAAATAGATACACTCATGACTGATACTAAAAGAATTAGGTGTACAACAATACCTAATTTTGCTTATAACTGAACTGTACGAACACACTACTGGACCATTAAAACTAACATTAAAAGAAGATTGAAAATCAAAACGAAATTTCTCAAACGATATTAATATTAAAAGGGACTTTAAAGAGCATCTGACAAAGCATGCTAAACCTTAAGGCGACTAAACCACACAAAATGGTTATTTGAGAAAAATTATAGCTCGTTCCAGAAAGAATTGTAAATATAATAACATTAATGTAGATTAAGAAGAAACGCTGAAGAAAAAAACAGTAGCGGTTAGCCTAAATAAAGAAAGGCAAAAAGAAGATGTAATTTGATGTTTTGAAAAAATCTGATCCGAAAACTGTATGAAAAACATTTTATAGTATAGACATCTATCGCGGCGGTGCCTCTGCCGCCTCCCGGCCTATATCGGAAACTTTTACTACCATTTGACTATTTGTGTACGATTTTGTGTTTGGTTAAGTGGCACACCACAAAAAGTGTTTTTATTTTCTCTTTTGTTCAACAATTAAAATGTATTGCTATACTTCTAGATGTTCCAATACAATAAAGGAAAATAAACATAAAGCACAGGGTAAAAAATTTTATTATTTTCTATGCGCTAGTTATTGTAAACATATAAGCTATACTAAAATTAAAAACTATGACCACTATGAAAAAAATACGGTAGACTATGACTACATTTGTGTTTTAGCACTATAGTAAGAACAAGATAAAAATCTAAATTCCTACATAATTATATTAACGAGAAGTTAATAAAACTTTTGTTCGTATTCAGAATATATTATGGAAAATGTTGTTGATATTACAATATCAGATGATAGGAATACAAAAATAAAAAACAACTTACCTTTTCAAAACAACAATCAATCACTTCATTTTTTCACGAAAAATTTAAAAATTGCAATGTAATTGAACCCATTTTGCAAGCTATAGTTACATTGATACTTATGTGGCAATTAGCTGTAAAGTCATTAGTCTTTCACGTCGTATCATATTTTCCTAATATTTTTTGTAGGCAAGCGGTTTAGTTTGTGTAATATAATATCCCAAATTCGTCTCATAATATTTAGTTTTCAAAACAGCTGTTAATAATTCGTTCTCATTTTTTAAAGCTCTTTGCAGTACATTTGAAAATAAGTCGACAGTAAGATACTTTACTTGTAGATTACTCCTTGTTAAATTAATTAGTTTATTAGGTAAGCCTAGTTCTGCCATGGTATTTCAGAGTTTTATTTTTATGATTATATCAGTGTTTGTTTAAAATCTATAAATAACTAGTTTAATGTTTTTTTTTGTATTCCCAACATTTCTCATTAACTGCCTAATAGTGAATAATTGATCAACGATTTATTTGATAGTTCACCTATTCACTCAATCGTTCCAGGTGTATTAGAAAAAATACTGTATATCCTAATAATTAATAGATATATAGCTTATATATAGCTTATGTCGCTATAGTTTGTGCCGTACATTTTATTATCCCTTTTGTGAATGGTATGCTTTTCAGCAAGTTGGTACTTGCTCTTACTTCTAAATTGACAGATCAGCTGTTTAACTGCCTGTACTGAACTTTCTTCTTCATTTTGCAAATATATATAAAAATTAATAAAACTCTGACATACCGTTAATTAAAATATTGGATACCCTATACTATTCAATCAACGGAAATACTAAGATCACACGGGGAGAATCTATCTCTATCTAATTAGTCTTTTTCGGTCCATCTTTGGACATAGGCCTTCCCAATCCTTTTCCATTCTTCTCTGTCTGTCGGTATAGTCATCCACCTAGAGCCCACGTGCTTCTTGATATCATCTGCCCATCTCATTTGGGGCCTTCCTCTGCTTCGTTTATATTCCCACGGTCTCCAACTTATAAGAATTTTGTTCCATCGGTCTTCTTTTTGTCTTATATTGTGCCCGGCAAATCTCCATTTCAATTTTGCAACTTTTTGTCTAACATTCCTCACTTTTGTTTTCTCTCTTATCCACTCGTTCCTCTTTTTATCCATTAGTCTTATGTGCAACATTTGTCTTTCCATTGCTCTTTGGGTTTTTATGGTGATGTCCATGTTTGCTTTTATAAATGTCCACGTTTGGGAACCATAAGTTAGAATAGGGAGTACGCATTAATTGTATACTTTGGTCTTAAGATGCTGTGGATATCTTTTGTTTTTAAGAATGTAGCTTAGTTTGCCAAATGCCGCCCATGCCAGTCTAACTCGTCTTTTTATCTCTGTTGTTTGGTTTTCTTTGTTAAGTTTTATAGTTTGACCCAGATATATATAATCCTGAACTTGTTCTACTTCATCTTGTCCGATCCTCATTGTGATGTTTTCATCTGTATTTGTTATAATTTTGGTGTTAGATAATTTTTAGACAATTAGTTTAGTGCGGCAACATAGAGCCTGTCACATGTCTGTGCATGCGTCAGTTAACCTTTGAACATGAATCTCAGTTTCCTTTAGCTGTAAAATCCATATTAGAAGACTTTTATGTAGATGATCTGTTGACAAGATCAAACAATTTACAAGAGTTACAAACGAGATGTAATGATATTTTTAAAATGTTAGAGTCTGGAAAATTTATTTTGGGAAAATGGATTTCCAATAATCCTGAAACCATTCTTAACATTAATTGTAATAATATTTCCAACAATGTTATTAACATAGGAGATTCTGATAGTTTTAAAACTCTTGGAATCCAATGGATGAGTCAACAAGATATTCTTTGCTTCAAAATTTCTCTTACTGAAAATTCCAATCATTTATTTACTAAACGACAAATATTATCTATCATTTCCAAAATTTATGATCCTTTAGGTCTGCTAAGTCCAGTCATATTAATTGCTAAAGTAATAATTCAAACTCTATTTCGACTTCAAAAACCATGGGATGAAATAATCCCTCCAGAATTAAATAACAGTTGGACCAAACTGTATAATCAACTACCATGTCTAAATAAATTACACGCTAAATAAATTACACGTTCCAAGACCAGTACGTGGATCAGGTCATAAAATTACAAGCATCCATTGCTTTTGTGATGCTTCAATGCATGCTTATGCAAGTTCTATTTATGTATGCAGCATAGATCCAGAAAGCAAATACCATTCTCACATTCTGTGTTCAAAAACAAAGGTCGCTCCTGTCAAATCAATAACAATACCTAAACTTGAATTGTGTGCAGCTTTGTTAAGTTCTCAATTAATTGACAAGGTCACCAAATCTTTATCAATTCTAAATATGCCGATGTACATGTGGTCTGACTCAAAAATTGTATTAAGTTGGCTAAAACTGGAACCTAGCCAGTTACAAGTATTTATTGCCAACAGGGTAACAAAAATACAATCACTCACCAGTAGTGACAGTTGGCATTATGTCAATACAAAGGAAAATGCCGCAGATATAGCTAGTCGTGGAATCTTTCCTGAATCCTTTCTTAACTCACAACTGTGGTTCCAGGGACCGCAGTTTTTAAGACAACATCCTGATTTGTGGCCTAATGATTCAACTGATGAAGTAATTGAATTACCAGAGCTTAAACGATCTGTTCAAGTATCACTTCATTCCACTGTTCAGAACAGCTAAATTACTAATTTTATTACCAGATTTTCCAGTTTGCATAAAATGAAAAGAGTTTTTTCATATGTAATGCGTTTTATTAGAAATATTAAAAATAAGACAAGAGCCCCAAGCTTACTTTTAACTGTCCATGAAACCAATGATTCATTTCTGCTATTAATCAAACTTGTGCAGGCAGAATCCTTTCATGATGACATTTTATGTTTGTTAAATGATAAACCATTGAGCAAAAAATCTAGATTGCTTCATTTGTCTCCCATATTAGATAAAGGATTACTTAAAGTAGGTGGTAGACTTATGCATTCAACATTGCCAGAAAATGTAAAAACACCAATCCTATTGCCGAAATTTCATGTATTAACCAAGTTAATTTGTACACACTACCATGTCAGTAATTTGCATCCTGGGCCACAGCTTCTATTGTCATTAATCAGACAACAATATTGGCCTATGTCTGGCAAGGTATTAGTAAAGCAAATTGTAAGACAATGTGTTAAATGTTTTCGTGTGAAACCTCCTCACAATTGTGTAAAAATGGGACCTTTACCCAATGAACGCTTTATTCCTGCCTATCATTTTGAAAATGTAGGACTTGATTATGCAGGCCCATTTCCACTGAAAGAAAAAAAGGGTCATGGAAGTAAAATCTTAAAATGTTATGTTTGTGTATATGTTTGTTTTGTAACAAAAGCTGTACACTTGGAATTACTCACTGATATGACAACTGAATGTTTTCTTGCATGTTTTAAGAGATTTTTATCACGAAGAGGAATTTCTACCAAGGTTTACTCTGATAATGGTTCAACCTTTAGAGCCGCTAGTAAAGAGTTGAAGTTTATCAAAACCTTTTTATATAAAAACCAAAATAAAATTAATGATTTTGCTTTAACAAAAAATATAATTTGGCATTTTTCCCCACCTTATAGCCCAAATTTTGGGGGTTTATGGGAATCAGCAGTTCAACAAATGAAGTTTCATATGAAAAGAACGCTTAAGAATATAAATTTGACATATGAGGAATTTCACACCTTGCTTACCCAAATTGAATGCATTTTAAATTCGAGACTATTGTTTGTCAAATCAGAAGATCTATCTGACTTGGAACCAATAACTCCTTCCCACTTTTTGACATTACGTCTTTTAGTCTCCATTCCTGAACCAAATCTCTTACCTATCTCAGTGAATCGACTAAGCAGATTCCAACATGTTTAACAGCTGCATCAGAGATTTTGGAACCGCTTTTCCAAAGAATATATCAGCCAGCTACACCAATCCTATAAATGGCACCACAGTTCTACCAACAACATTGTACCCGGATCCTTAGTTATCATCCGTGATACCAATCTACCTCCATGCAGATGGATTATGGGAAGAATAATTAAATTATTGCCTTTTCCAATTTGTTCCAAACTTCCATTTGTTTCCACTGCCAATAGAAGATTAACAGTGTCGCAGTGTTTTATCTCGGGACTAAGTTTTTTTTTGCTTTGATATTTACTTTTTTCCTACTATATTTTGAAGCATACTTCAACGCCGGGAGTATGTTAGAACATTTTTAGACAATTAGTTTAGTGCGGCAACATAGAGCCTGTCACATGTCTGTGCGTTTTATGTTCAAGATCACACAATCTAACGGGATCAAGTCGGCAATTGACAATTTGACATTAATCAAATAATTTCCAAGAAGACGCCACGTTTAACAGTATTTACAAATTCACATGTTGTAATAATTAGTTTGTACAAAAAGTTAATAAATAATTCTATTTACTTACACAAAAGATAATTTACAGTCCACACCATTAATTAATATTATCATGAGATAATCCAACATTTGGTCTTGGTGTAATTTATATTAAGGCCTATCTTTCCAGCTTCTACGTCCAGTTCTTTCATCATTTCAAATAATTCTTCTTTTTTATCTGTTATCAATGCGATGTCATCAGCGTGTCTTAGATGGTTCAAGCGTTGTCCACAAATTTTTATACCTTTTTCTTCCCATTCTAATCTTTTAAAAATATATTCCAGAGCCTGATTAAAAAGTTTCGGTGATATTGTGTCACCCTGTCTCACGCCTCTATTTATTTGTATTGATTTTGTTTATTCATATACTTTAATTGTTGTTTTGGCTTCCTTATATATGTTGGCTATTAGTTCCGTATATCTGTGCTCAATTCTGCTGTTAATCAAAGAACTTTTCACTGTCCAATGTTCGACACTGTCGAAATCTATGAACGCTATATATAGAGGAATATGGTATTCATTTGCTCGTTCTATAAGTATTTTCATACTTAGTAAATGGTCACTTGTGCTGAATCCCTTTCTAAAACCAGCTTGTTCTTTTGACTGGTATCCATCGAATTTTGTCGTCAATCTATTGGTTAAAATTTTTGTTAGGAGTTTATACATTACATTGAGGAGTGTTATAGGAAGGTAGTTTTTTATATCTGCTTTATCCCCTTTCTTGTGTAGGATAATGGTTACGGATGCCTTCCAGTTGTTTGGGATTCTTTTTTCTTTTAATACCTTGTTAAAAAGGGAATCTAGAGTGTTAATTACCACTTTTCCACCATATTTCAGCATATCTGCAGTTATTCCATCTTTTCCAGGCGATTTGTTGTTTTTCATTTCTTCCAATGCCTTCTGTATTTCTGATTTGCTTATTTCTGGCTGTAGCTCTGAGTTGACATTTTTTACTTTAGCCTTAAGTTGGTATAAGTATATATGTATATATGTATATATGTATATATGTATATATGTATATATGTATATATGTATATATGTATATATGTATATATGTATATATGTATATATGTATATATGTATATATGTATATATGTATATATGTATATATGTATATATGTATATATGTATATATGTATATATGTATATATGTATATATGTATATATGTATATATGTATATATGTATATATGTATATATGTATATATGTATATATGTATATATGTATATATTTATATATGTATATATGTATATATGTCATCATCATCATCATCATCCAGCCCCGTTTTCACATCCATTGTTGGATATAGGCCTCCTCCAAACGTCTCCAGTTCTCTCTATCTCTAGCTGCTGCAATCCAGTTTGTTTCTATTCTCCTTAGGTCGTCGGTCCATCGGGTGGGTGGTCTGCCTCGACTTCGCTTGTCGGCTCTTGGTCTCCACTCCAATAATCTCTTCGTCCATCTTCCGTCTTCCATTCTAGCAACATGTCCAGCCCACCTCCACTTTTGTTTATTGATTCGCAGTATAATATCGTCAACGCCAGTTTGTCGGCGTATCTCCTCATTTCTCACGAGATCTTTCAAGGCCAGACCCAGCATTGATCTCTCCATTCGCCTTTGTGTTACCCTCAGTTTTTCGGCAGTAGCTTTCGTTAAAGTTAGGGTCTCTGCTCCGTAGGTCAAGACTGGTAGGATGCATTGGTTAAATGCCTTCCTTTTCAGGTGAATTGGAGTATTTGTTTTAAAAATGTCTCTCATCCTTCCATATGCCGCCCATCCCAACGTGATTCGTCTATTTAGCTCGCACGTTTGGTTGTCTCTGGTTATTCTGATTTCATGACCCAAGTATGTGTATTTATCGATTAATTCTACCTTGTTGTTATCGATCTGTATCTCTTCGCTGGGAACCATATTGGTCATCATTTTGGTTTTCTCGAAATTTATCTCCAGCCCAGTTTCTTGTAGTATGTAATTCAGTTCTTGGAGCATGTCTTTGATCTCTCCCAGATTATCTGACAGAAGCACGATATCGTCCGCAAAACGTAGATGGTTTAATCTTTCTCCATCGATGGATATTCCTTTCTGCTGCCATGTTAGTCTTTTAAATGCATACTCAAGAACGGTAATGAACAGCTTTGGTGACATGGTATCACCTTGCCTGACTCCCCTTTTTATCTTTATCTTATTAGTTGCTGAATGTAGACTTATGGTTGTTGTGGCATTTTCATATATATTTTTAACTATATTACAATATCTGTGGTCGACCCTGCAAGAAAATTTTTGGAAAAAAATCATGGTATAACTGACAGAAAATCGAAAGGATTCTACAAATTAGATTTTACCTCAAAAAATTACGAAAATTTTCATTTACGGAAATTTTTTTGGAAAATTTTAAAGAAAACTCTACTTGACGCTTTTCAGAATAGTACCAGAAGTGAGCATTCAAATTTTCAAATCAATCGGTATAAAAATATCATAATAAAATCAGTTTGAAAATTGTTACCGAGCCCTAAAATGCGCAGGCAAGTGGTACATTTGACCCCGTTTTATGGCTCTCTGTACCAACCCAGCTGTCTGCTCTTTTGGATTTAGAGTTTTTAGGGGCTAAATAATGAGCCATGAAAATGGCGGACATATTACTTATCGTTAATTTTTCCCCAAAAAATTGCAACTTCACCCCTGTCCGCCACCCCTTATGTATCAACTCTCGCGTCCGCCCTTTGGGATTTTGTCTAGTTATACCAAGATCTTACTCTGGGCAAATTTTCAGCCATATTATCGATCGTTATTTTTCCGAAAAAAATTACAACTTCATCCCTGTATAGCCAGCCCCTGTACCACGAGGGGCGTCCGCCTGTAAGGCAAAGTCTTAACCTAGTTACAATGAATATATTCCAATAGAGAAATGTCATATTACTGATCAGTTCAAAATTTCGGCTCTATCTCTCCGACTATTAGGCAAGCTCCTCTTTCCTTTAAAGGAGACAGATAGTTGAACGATATTTTATACAATGTTTATCACCGGATATGGATTTATTTTTGTCCAAGTTTTATATTGGTCCACTATTTCAAATGCAGTTCAAACAGACATATATTAAATTGTATGTTCCGTTTTAATTTCGTTCAATCTGTATATGTATATATGTATACATGTATATATGTATATATGTATATATGTATATATGTATATATGTATATATGTATATATGTATATATGTATATATGTATATATGTATATATGTATATATGTATATATGTATATATGTATATATGTATATATGTATATATGTATATATGTATATATGTATATATGTATATATGTATATATGTATATATGTATATATGTATATATGTATATATGTATATATGTATATATGTATATATGTATATATGTATATATGTATATATGTATATATGTATATATGTATATATGTATATATGTATATATGTATATATGTATATATGTATATATGTATATATGTATATATGTATATATGTATATATGTATATATGTATATATGTATATATGTATATATGTATATATGTATATATGTATATATGTATATATGTATATATGTATATATGTATATATGTATATATGTATATATGTATATATGTATATATGTATATATGTATATATGTATATATGTATATATGTATATATGTATATATGTATATATGTATATATGAATATATGTATATATGTATATATGTATATATGTATATATGTATATATGTATATATGTATATATGTATATATGTATATATGTATATATGTATATATGTATATATGTATATATGTATATATGTATATATGTATATATGTATATATGTATATATGTATATATGTATATATGTATATATGTATATATGTATATATGTATATATGTATATATGTATATATGTATATATGTATATATGTATATATGTATATATGTATATATGTATATATGTATATATGTATATATGTATATATGTATATATGTATATATGTATATATGTATATATGTATATATGTATATATGTATATATGTATATATGTATATATTTATATATGTATATATGTATATATGTATATATGTCATCATCATCATCATCATCCAGCCCCGTTTTCACATCCATTGTTGGATATAGGCCTCCTCCAAACGTCTCCAGTTCTCTCTATCTCTAGCTGCTGCAATCCAGTTTGTTTCTATTCTCCTTAGGTCGTCGGTCCATCGGGTGGGTGGTCTGCCTCGACTTCGCTTGTCGGCTCTTGGTCTCCACTCCAATAATCTCTTCGTCCATCTTCCGTCTTCCATTCTAGCAACATGTCCAGCCCACCTCCACTTTTGTTTATTGATTCGCAGTATAATATCGTCAACGCCAGTTCGTCGGCGTATCTCCTCATTTCTCACGAGATCTTTCAAGGCCAGACCCAGCATTGATCTCTCCATTCGCCTTTGTGTTACCCTCAGTTTTTCGGCAGTAGCTTTCGTTAAAGTTAGGGTCTCTGCTCCGTAGGTCAAGACTGGTAGGATGCATTGGTTAAATGCCTTCCTTTTCAGGTGAATTGGAGTATTTGTTTTAAAAATGTCTCTCATCCTTCCATATGCCGCCCATCCCAACGTGATTCGTCTATTTAGCTCGCACGTTTGGTTGTCTCTGGTTATTCTGATTTCATGACCCAAGTATGTGTATTTATCGATTAATTCTACCTTGTTGTTATCGATCTGTATCTCTTCGCTGGGAACCATATTGGTCATCATTTTGGTTTTCTCGAAATTTATCTCCAGCCCAGTTTCTTGTAGTATGTAATTCAGTTCTTGGAGCATGTCTTTGATCTCTCCCAGATTATCTGACAGAAGCACGATATCGTCCGCAAAACGTAGATGGTTTAATCTTTCTCCATCGATGGATATTCCTTTCTGCTGCCATGTTAGTCTTTTAAATGCATACTCAAGAACGGTAATGAACAGCTTTGGTGACATGGTATCACCTTGCCTGACTCCCCTTTTTATCTTTATCTTATTAGTTGCTGAATGTAGACTTATGGTTGTTGTGGCATTTTCATATATATTTTTAACTATATTACAATATCTGTGGTCGACCCTGCAAGAAAATTTTTGGAAAAAAATCATGGTATAACTGACAGAAAATCGAAAGGATTCTACAAATTAGATTTTACCTCAAAAAATTACGAAAATTTTCATTTACGGAAATTTTTTTGGAAAATTTTAAAGAAAACTCTACTTGACGCTTTTCAGAATAGTACCAGAAGTGAGCATTCAAATTTTCAAATCAATCGGTATAAAAATATCATAATAAAATCAGTTTGAAAATTGTTACCGAGCCCTAAAATGCGCAGGCAAGTGGTACATTTGACCCCGTTTTATGGCTCTCTGTACCAACCCAGCTGTCTGCTCTTTTGGATTTAGAGTTTTTAGGGGCTAAATAATGAGCCATGAAAATGGCGGACATATTACTTATCGTTAATTTTTCCCCAAAAAATTGCAACTTCACCCCTGTCCGCCACCCCTTATGTATCAACTCTCGCGTCCGCCCTTTGGGATTTTGTCTAGTTATACCAAGATCTTACTCTGGGCAAATTTTCAGCCATATTATCGATCGTTATTTTTCCGAAAAAAATTACAACTTCATCCCTGTATAGCCAGCCCCTGTACCACGAGGGGCGTCCGCCTGTAAGGCAAAGTCTTAACCTAGTTACAATGAATATATTCCAATAGAGAAATGTCATATTACTGATCAGTTCAAAATTTCGGCTCTATCTCTCCGACTATTAGGCAAGCTCCTCTTTCCTTTAAAGGAGACAGATAGTTGAACGATATTTTATACAATGTTTATCACCGGATATGGATTTATTTTTGTCCAAGTTTTATATTGGTCCACTATTTCAAATGCAGTTCAAACAGACATATATTAAATTGTATGTTCCGTTTTAATTTCGTTCAATCTGTATATGTATATATGTATACATGTATATATGTATATATGTATATATGTATATATGTATATATGTATATATGTATATATGTATATATGTATATATGTATATATGTATATATGTATATATGTATATATGTATATATGTATATATGTATATATGTATATATGTATATATGTATATATGTATATATGTATATATGTATATATGTATATATGTATATATGTATATATGTATATATGTATATATGTATATATGTATATATGTATATATGTATATATGTATATATGTATATATGTATATATGTATATATGTATATATGTATATATGTATATATGTATATATGTATATATGTATATATGTATATATGTATATATGTATATATGTATATATGTATATATGTATATATGTATATATGTATATATGTATATATGTATATATGTATATATGTATATATGTATATATGTATATATGTATATATGTATATATGTATATATGTATATATGTATATATGTATATATGTATATATGAATATATGTATATATGTATATATGTATATATGTATATATGTATATATGTATATATGTATATATGTATATATGTATATATGTATATATGTATATATGTATATATGTATATATGTATATATGTATATATGTATATATGTATATATGTATATATGTATATATGTATATATGTATATATGTATATATGTATATATGTATATATGTATATATGTATATATGTATATATGTATATATGTATATATGTATATATGTATATATGTATATATGTATATATGTATATATGTATATATGTATATATGTATATATGTATATATGTATATATGTATATATGTATATATGTATATATGTATATATGTATATATGTATATATTTATATATGTATATATGTATATATGTATATATGTCATCATCATCATCATCATCCAGCCCCGTTTTCACATCCATTGTTGGATATAGGCCTCCTCCAAACGTCTCCAGTTCTCTCTATCTCTAGCTGCTGCAATCCAGTTTGTTTCTATTCTCCTTAGGTCGTCGGTCCATCGGGTGGGTGGTCTGCCTCGACTTCGCTTGTCGGCTCTTGGTCTCCACTCCAATAATCTCTTCGTCCATCTTCCGTCTTCCATTCTAGCAACATGTCCAGCCCACCTCCACTTTTGTTTATTGATTCGCAGTATAATATCGTCAACGCCAGTTCGTCGGCGTATCTCCTCATTTCTCACGAGATCTTTCAAGGCCAGACCCAGCATTGATCTCTCCATTCGCCTTTGTGTTACCCTCAGTTTTTCGGCAGTAGCTTTCGTTAAAGTTAGGGTCTCTGCTCCGTAGGTCAAGACTGGTAGGATGCATTGGTTAAATGCCTTCCTTTTCAGGTGAATTGGAGTATTTGTTTTAAAAATGTCTCTCATCCTTCCATATGCCGCCCATCCCAACGTGATTCGTCTATTTAGCTCGCACGTTTGGTTGTCTCTGGTTATTCTGATTTCATGACCCAAGTATGTGTATTTATCGATTAATTCTACCTTGTTGTTATCGATCTGTATCTCTTCGCTGGGAACCATATTGGTCATCATTTTGGTTTTCTCGAAATTTATCTCCAGCCCAGTTTCTTGTAGTATGTAATTCAGTTCTTGGAGCATGTCTTTGATCTCTCCCAGATTATCTGACAGAAGCACGATATCGTCCGCAAAACGTAGATGGTTTAATCTTTCTCCATCGATGGATATTCCTTTCTGCTGCCATGTTAGTCTTTTAAATGCATACTCAAGAACGGTAATGAACAGCTTTGGTGACATGGTATCACCTTGCCTGACTCCCCTTTTTATCTTTATCTTATTAGTTGCTGAATGTAGACTTATGGTTGTTGTGGCATTTTCATATATATTTTTAACTATATTACAATATCTGTGGTCGACCCTGCAAGAAAATTTTTGGAAAAAAATCATGGTATAACTGACAGAAAATCGAAAGGATTCTACAAATTAGATTTTACCTCAAAAAATTACGAAAATTTTCATTTACGGAAATTTTTTTGGAAAATTTTAAAGAAAACTCTACTTGACGCTTTTCAGAATAGTACCAGAAGTGAGCATTCAAATTTTCAAATCAATCGGTATAAAAATATCATAATAAAATCAGTTTGAAAATTGTTACCGAGCCCTAAAATGCGCAGGCAAGTGGTACATTTGACCCCGTTTTATGGCTCTCTGTACCAACCCAGCTGTCTGCTCTTTTGGATTTAGAGTTTTTAGGGGCTAAATAATGAGCCATGAAAATGGCGGACATATTACTTATCGTTAATTTTTCCCCAAAAAATTGCAACTTCACCCCTGTCCGCCACCCCTTATGTATCAACTCTCGCGTCCGCCCTTTGGGATTTCGTCTAGTTATACCAAGATCTTACTCTGGGCAAATTTTCAGCCATATTATCGATCGTTATTTTTCCGAAAAAAATTACAACTTCATCCCTGTATAGCCAGCCCCTGTACCACGAGGGGCGTCCGTCTGTAAGGCAAAGTCTTAACCTAGTTACAATGAATATATTCCAATAGAGAAATGTCATATTACTGATCAGTTCAAAATTTCGGCTCTATCTCTCCGACTATTAGGCAAGCTCTTCTTTCCTTTAAAGGAGACAGATAGTTGAACGATATTTTATACAATGTTTATCACCGGATATGGATTTATTTTTGTCCAAGTTTTATATTGGTCCACTATTTCAAATGCAGTTCAAACAGACATATATTAAATTGTATGTTCCGTTTTAATTTCGTTCAATCTGTATATGTATATATGTATACATGTATATATGTATATATGTATATATGTATATATGTATATATGTATATATGTATATATGTATATATGTATATATGTATATATGTATATATGTATATATGTATATATGTATATATGTATATATGTATATATGTATATATGTATATATGTATATATGTATATATGTATATATGTATATATGTATATATGTATATATGTATATATGTATATATGTATATATGTATATATGTATATATGTATATATGTATATATGTATATATGTATATATGTATATATGTATATATGTATATATGTATATATGTATATATGTATATATGTATATATGTATATATGTATATATGTATATATGTATATATGTATATATGTATATATGTATATATGTATATATGTATATATGTATATATGTATATATGTATATATGTATATAGATCTAGCGGTTAATGAGGGCTCCGTACAAAAACGGTATTATACTAACTCCAGGCGAATATACACCGTGTATATTATTATCTGGGTAGCGCTTTATGTGGACTCCGACCAACACGTCGGATTAAGTGGACTCCGTAATAAGTTAAAACACTTTTGGGATCCGTATACATTTCTTTGCGTACACAACAAAACCCTCCGATGTTGCCAATAATTTGATTAGTCGTAGATTTTTAAATTTTACAGCAGGTACATTTTGGAACTTCAAATTTATTTAAATATCAATCAATTTAGTCATTGAGAAATTTCACAAATACGTCCTTGGTTAATGTAGTTAAATATTTTATGGTGGTAATTTATATTACTTGCTTTAATTATAGATAAACTGAAATTAGTGTCTATTATAAACTTTGAAAAGGCAAGTGTCTATTTTTATGTACTAGTATTTTTTTTAATGCATTGGCACTGAAACATTTATTATATTATAAATGTACGTTCCGATGTTTCGATTGCTACAGTGTATAACTTACAATATTTGTTTCATCAAGCAGTAAAATTTAAATTATAATAATTTATAAATCAATCTTAAAATTATAATTTTTTACTGTCTAATTTAAATATTTCGATTTTTTAATGTAGGGAATTCAATATACTACTATACTTTAGATACACATAAACACATCGATACACTTATGGTAGATACTAACAATCAGTAGTGAATCATTACCCAGATATAATATTTCGGTGTCTTATGGTAACTTAATTTTAGCCAACATATCTATTACAATTACATATATGTTCGGCCTTATCGTTTTAAATACTTTGTCGCTTGTGCAAGCTATTATTATTTTCAATCTTAAATCATTGTTTATTGTATCTTGCGTTGTCAGGCATATAATTTTTAATTTAGAAGTACATGTATGTATAGTATTCTTTTTTCTGTCACTTGGTTTAAATATAATACACTTACATTCTTCTTGCTTATTTATTTTTATTCGTAATACTTATAAAGTATGTAATAACGTACCCGTTGTTGCAAAAATCAACATCATCAACATATCAGGTATTAGGGGTAGTATTTGTCAATCTAAATGCCGCTTACGACATATTAAATTACAGAACATTTCTCCAAAAATTCTATGACGTCCCCTTAGATAAAAACATCACTTGTTTTATCCACGATCTAGATTGAATTGCTCTATTTTGTTGATTCGCTTGTATTTATTTTTCATTTTGTTGGTTTTAAGTAAAACATTTTTCGTGTTCTCTTCACTTTGTTGAAGATGTCGCAGACGGGAGAGAGTTTCTTATGAGATCAATATTATTACCATATGCTAGAAGTGCTTGGTACCTTGGGACATTAATGGATTGCATTTTAAATAGGCGATTTCTATTTTAGTAAGCTGTTCTTTAATTTTTTGAATATTTGAATTGGAAATCTGTATATTTTTCGACTGTTTTATAACACAGTGTTTCTTGTGTTATAGAATATAGTGCTGTTTATATAGTGCTGTTTAGTAATAATAAAGTTCAAGCAACAATTTATATATGCAATAACTTGGTACTGGTATCACTGCTGCCCGATACCAGGTAGCAGTCCCGAAAACATTAAAACTGCTACACTCATGCTTCCTATTATTCAACGATTAGCCAGTCCAGGACTATACGCCTTATTATGGTACTGATATTGCTGCTGTCCCTTATAAGTGAATAAAATATGCAAGGAAGGTTTTGGCAATTTAATAGGATTTTGTATGTTAGAATATTATTTCTCCGAGAAAGTAAAAAATATCTATTTGCTATACGGATTTAATCGGATGAAATATTAGAATGCTATAGAAGAATGCTATTAGCAGCAAATAATATGGCAGATAATATGCTGGAATTAGCAGTAGCATAACAGTGGCCATACCTAGTACACGGTTAGTACATGCTTTTAGAAAAGAGAAAGCCAACTTATCCAATTCAAAAGCAGACAAAATCAATTCCAAATATGGATCGTAAGCCAATCCCTTATGCAAAGACTCTAAAGTAATAATTAGTGAAACTCTAAGCCAACAGCATAAAGTGCTGGTACTAGATATACAAGTAAAATATGAAATAAAACCAAAATATAGAGAAAAGTCACAAAAACAATTAATTGACGTTAACAAGCGACAAAGTAGTTCAATTTAGAACAGAAATAAAAAAAGAATGTGTTGGAATATTGAAAAAGGTCATAATGAAATTTGGAGAAATGTGTCAAAAATTATTAAAGAGGGTGTAACTAAAATACTTGAAAACATCTCAGGAAATTGACTTAAAAATTGGTAAATATAGATAGTCAGACAATGTTTAAGATAATATAAAAGACAAAAGAAGTTTATATAAGGAGGGACAAGAAAAAATATCAGACTAAGATTATCAAAAGTATCAAATAGATAAAGAGGAAGCAAAAGTAGCGATAGCACAATCTATGGTAGCAGCGTATGAAAAGCTGTAGAATGAACGGAGTACTAAGAAAAAAACATATACAAAATTGCTAAAAGTGGAGTAAAGAAAACCAAAGATTTTAATCAGATTAAATGTATACGAGATAAATACATTAAACTATTTATGCAAGGAAAGGATGTAAAAAATCGCTGGAAGGAGTTCTTTAACGACCAATTAAACGAAGAGTTTGAGAAAGCATCTATAGAGGCAACAGAGACAGTAATAGCAATGGTGCCGAAAATGACGACCGCGAAAGTAATTCAAGAGCTACATAAGATAAAAAAAGAAAAGGCATAGGTCCTGATGGCATCCCTGGATATATATGATCAGCATTAGGAAAATCAGGAACAAGTTGGCTAACAGGACTATTTAATAGAATTTTGAAAGTAAGGCGAATACCGGATGAATGGAGAAGTAGCATTTTAGTACCTGTATACAAAAACAAAGTAGATGGTAAACTCTGTACAAACTATAGAGCCCTAAAACTACTCTGTCACACCATGAAACTGTGGAAGAGAACAATTGATAGTAGGATACAGGAAGAAACAGAAATATTCAGTTTAAATTCAGGCAAGGCAAATCAACAACGGATGCAATTTTTATCATAAGGCAAGTAATGGAAAACTAATGTTAGAACAAGTGAGGGTAAGACTGATAAATTTCATTTGAGAATAGTATTGCATCAGGGGTCAGTGCTAATCCCTTATCTCTTCTAATTAGTGTTGGAAAAATTAAGGAAAACATGTCAAGGAGATATCCCTTGGTGCCTGATGTATGCTAACGATGTGGAGTTAGTAAGAGATAAGGAGAGATAATTGAATTAATGATTGAGACAATGGAGATGGGCGCTTGAGCAAAAGGTCTAAAAATAAGGCAAACAAAAACAGAGTATTAAAGTGTGCATTTAAAAACCAACTTCAGCTTTACTTTAAATCAGGTTGTATTTATTTATGTAAGTTAATGAAACCAATAATAAAAAAAGGAGCTGATTCGAAACCGATAATTTTTATTCAGAGATAAAAAGTATCCCATGATTAATTGAATATACAGAATTATCGATATAACTAAGTAAGAAACTTGTTGAGAAATACGTTTTAGAAAAAAAAATTGTGCTAGTCTTTTTTGACATTGCTTAGGCCTTTGCTAAAGTATAGCATGGGAGTTTAACCTACAAATAGTATACCTATTAGAGCCTAAACTAAATGAGTCTAAATTAATTCACGTCAAGTTTATACATCTGAAAATCTAAAACATTCAATTTACAAAAAACGATGTCTAAATACCTTATGCATCTTCCACAATTACATGAGACCTATACTTGAGACTTCTATAGTATATTTTAAAAAAAAGGGAGGAACTAAATTATCAGAAAATGTATCCGCAACTCCTATAGTCATTAACTTGGTACTGATATCTCTGCTCCCCGATTTCAGTAAGCAGTCACCAAACCATTAAAACTGCTACATCCATGTTTCCTATTATCCAACGATTAGCCAGTCCAGGACTATATGCATTATTATGGTAGGTACTGATATTGCTGCTGCCCCTCATAAATAAATAGAATATGCAAGGAAGTTTTTGGCAATTTAATACGGTTTTTGTGTGTTACACTATAATTTCTCCGAGAAAGTAAAGCATATCACTATCCGCTATCCGAATTTAATCCATAGATTAAATATTAGAATACTATAGAATAATGCTATTACCAGCGAAAAAAACGGTAATATAGTAACGATAAAACCAAATAAATATTTATTAACAGACAAAAGAGATGATGTAGAATAGAGCATATAACGTAACAATAGACCCATAATATTTTGAAAAATTGGGGCGTTTTAGATATCGCAGATAACGTTGTCACATAAGAGATAAAAGGGAAAATTCAGGTAGCAAACTGATATATGTATCACCTCATAACACTTTTAAATCCAGAAGTGTAATGCGAACTACTAAAATCAGGATATATAAAATAATGTAAGTAAAACTCAGGTATTACTGAGATCAGGATTGCTAGAAAAGCCCTCAGAAGTGTTTTACGACCGGGAACTAATGCTAAGGTCAAACAGGTATATAAAAATTGCACCGTCGTACAAGAAATTAAATCTCAACGCTAAAGTTATTGTTTTGCACTTTGTCTTGATTTGTGATCTTATTCATAACAGAATTATATATTTCTTTCTACGACGCTCAATCGGCTCTTATTTTATTTTTTCATTGTTTGTGTTTTACTTACGTACGTAGATTCTTATTTTTCTTACTGCGGGATGTATTTTTGGATTTAATTTTTTTGCTTAAAACGTAGCAATTGCCAGCTTGTATTCAGTTGTTATTCTCTTTTGTAGTGTTTTTGTTAAAAGTGCTTTTAAATTCCAAATATTTAGACCGATGAAACATTTCAAAGTGATAGCCATATATTTTTTTATTATCGTTGATTTGGAGGACCCTTTTTTGCGCTTTTTTCTATTTAATGTATTAATGTTTTTTGCTTACCAATAATTATTTTCGCTACTATATTAAACTCATCGTCGAAGGTCCGTATAATATGAGGACCTTAATTATTAAACTGTGAGATTTTCTGTATTTGCTTTCCGGGAGATGCTCTCCAAAACGATGGTAAACACGATTGGAGACAGGGCATCTTCCTGTTTGAGGTCACTGGACATTTGAAAGTAAGTTGGCAGTTACTTTTCTTATGTATGCCTAGTTCTTCCATAGCATCTTAGTTACAATCTTATAATTATATCATATGTTTGTTGAAAATCTATAAATAACTAGCTTAATGTTTTTTTTTTATTCCCAATATTTTTCATTAAGTATATAATAGTGAATATTTGATCAACGGTTCATTGAATTTTCCTAATTTCACATTAATCTTACCTAGTTTCACATTTGTGGTTGCTGGATGTCAAAGAAGACACCATTTTCCATAGCGAGTACTATGATTCCAATGGGGTAAAGTACAACCTACATATTTGTTGCCAAAATTACTTTGCTGCTGTATGGAGTACCGTTTACTGGTATACGAATTTTGTTACGAATTTATACTGTGTGCTGAACTTTATTAAATCTTTTACTGCGAATTGAAAAGCATGTTTTAACCTTTATTGTAACATTTTTCGTTAACGATTAGTGAAACATTATACGTTTATCTAAATAAGTATTTTTGCGTAACATTGATATTTATGTGGCAATTAGCTGTAAAGTCATTAGTCTTTCCTGTCGTGTCATATTTTCTTGATTTTTTTGTAGACAAGCGGTTTAGTTTATGTAATATAATATCCCCAATTCGTTTCATAATATATTGTTTTCAAAACAGCTGTTAGGCGAGTTCATTCACTTTTTAAAGCACTTTGATTTTTAATATTTTGACCACGCATATTTAGGTTTTCACTACGAGACAAGATCCCAAATCGCCAGCTACGACAAAGAACAGGAGTGGCTGATGCAGTAGAGAGAGTAGCAACACTAAAATGGAACTGGGCAGGTCACGTGGCTCGAATGACAGACAATAGATGGACAAAGCGGATACTGGAATGGAGACCAAGAGATGATGCCTACCGAAGTAGAGGTCGTCCACCAACACGTTGGACTGACGATCTAAAACGTTGTCATAGGAATTGGATGCAAGAGGCACAAGATCAAAATAGATGGAAAATTATGAGGGAGATCTATGTCCAGCAGTGGATAAGCGAAGATTGAATGATGATGATGAATTGCTTGCTAACAGTACGCTACATAAGTGGGACTTAAACTGTAACAAAGGCAACTGGTTTTTCTTTTTAATTTCAAAGTAATCGCAATCACGACGATGCAACAACCAGCTGTTAACAACAGCTAAATTAAGAAGGTGAAAAAATAATTTTAGATACCACTTTTTAGATCTTATGTCTGTTCGGTAAAGAGCAATTAGTGAATCCATAAGATCGACACCTCCAATAAATTTATTATAAAATTTCACTGAATTTGGACAGCATACAATAATTCTTGATTTTTGTTTCTTATCCCACCTCTTGACTAACGAAGTAGGCTCAGAACCAACAAATGTACTAAGCAAATGAACCGGTTTATTATCGTACCACTTTAACGCTGTTTGTCTTATGCCATCTACTGTAGCGTGCTCTTCTTCTACAGTACCTCTGCCCTGTTTCTTCATATTCTTGACATCAGAAAATGGCAATAAGGCAATCTGTTTGGAAGAACAGTTCCCAAACATTGCAGTCCACGTTTTTCCATTTCAATCTGCAACTGAATGCTATTGAACCAGTTGTCAAAATATACTTTATAGTATTTGTTTGGTTTGACTATCTCACACATTCATATTACTACATTACCGCTGGTGTCTACATTAGGTAAATGAAGAGGATGTTTAACAGTTCCTGTATATAATTCCCAATTATAAACAATACCATTGCTATCACACAAAACAAATGCCTTGTATCCCCATTTTTTGGGTTTGTTCTTCATATATTGTTTTAAAGAATGTGCCTCTTTGAATGATATCATTTGTTCATCAATACACAATTTTTCACTCATTGGAATACTTTGAAAATTTTAAAATAAACCGTTGATGAACGGTCTAATTTTGTATAACTTATCATTATTGTTGACCATATTTTCGTTATTATTGAAATGCATTTTAGTTTTTATTTCTCCCAGCGATTCCTAGATATAGTATCGACTATTTGAGCAACACGTGTTTCCTTCTGCCAAAATGATCTTGTCCTTGGCATGCCATATATTGACATCAGTAGAACAGATCCAATAAATTGGTTTAATTCTGCTGGTGTCATATTCAATGGTTTATTTATATTGTTTTGCAGTGCATACAAATTACTTTGTTCTATTATGTTTTCCAGCATATTGGTAAATATCATCTTTTTAAAATAATGTAGAGGGGATTCCGGTTCTAATAATTTGCATGTTGGTAAATTACCTTTCCATTCTGGAATTGGAAATGCTGTTCGGGAACCACTCTTCCACTGAATGTTTTTTACGATCATTTTTGACCTTTTGAGCACATTTTGTTCAGTGTGTTTTTCTGTTTTATCGGTATCACCCTCATCTTCATCTTGGTCTAAATCTAAATTGGTATCCTGGTCTAAATTTGCTTCGTACAAATCGTCTTCATTTTCCATTTTATTTGATCCTGGATCGATTGATATCTGAGTACCTGGAAAATTCATTATCACTTTCTTATTATCACTATCAAAGTCAGAGTCTTTGTATTCCTCGGATATTTACTGCTTTTCCCGTAGAACATTTTTGTATCCACCTTAAAGAAATAATTTAAAATAATATGGTCCAGCGTGGATTCAAAGCAACATACCTGTTTTTTATCACAGTACTGAAACAACACAATAAAATAAACAAATGTCAACGGTAATCAATATCTAAATGCTGATATAATGCCTCTGTATGTATTTTTATATAAATTGTACACAATTTATAACAATAAATCACGATCGAAAATACAAACTAATAAGGCAGTCATGTCCATTTGACATATTGTTAAATATTTCCATATAGGTTTCATCATAGGTTCACAAAGTGTATTAAAATGTATAACCAAATGTTGCCTGAAATTAACAGAGGGCATACTAGAGTCGGAAATTGTTTTAAAAAAGTTTTCTGCATCAAAAACTCTTTTGTTGCCTTGAGTACACACGGGGCTATAGAGGGTTAAAATAGCTGTATCGAGCGAGGATAAGGTTATTGATGAGGAAAAAAAGACCTATCGCTGAGGAAGTGAGAAAGTAATTGGCAAACGCAAAGAGCACTTTAATTACATTAAATGAAATATGCATTACAATCTATTATTACACACATATCTTGATACACATATAACAAGACAATTAATAAACACGTTAAGAGAATATTAAGAAATAATAACCAAAATTTAATTTTTAATACACAAAATAAATAATGATATACAGAAGATACACAAATTAAAAAAACGTTATCCCCTTATTGTACGCAAAACGATCGAAAATATATACCAAAACAACACAATAAGAGTAAAAGTAGAAGAAGAACTAACCGACCCTATTGAAGGTGACAATGGAATAAAACAGAAATATTACCTGAGTCCTCTATTATTCAACCTGATTATGGATGAAATAATAAAAAATAAGAACTAATAATAATCTGCTGTACAGACGACGCAATACTACTCTTTCAAAGTGAAAATGATTTACAACGTATGCTGCACCAATTTCATACAACCGCCAGAAAATTTAACATGTTAATTTCCCCAAAAGAGACAAAATGCATGGTTACAACAGCAAATTTACTAAGATGTTAATTGGAGCTGGAAGGTCATTATAATAGAACAAGTGTTAGAGCTTAAATATCTAGGCATCACATTATCTAGCTACGGAAAGCTCGAAACTAAAGTGGAAGACCCAGTGAATAGAGCAAACAGAGCCACAGGCTGCCTAAATGAAACATTATGAGGAAATAAAAATATCGGAAAAGAAACGAAAGGCAGAATTTACAAAACAGCCATCAGACGAATAATGACATACGCGGCAGAAACAAGATCTGACACAGAGAGGACAAAAAGGATATGACACAGCAGAGATGAAAACACTTGGAAAAATTGATGGTAAGATACTATGGGATAGAGCTAGAAGTACAGATATACGACGTAGATGCAAGGTGAAGAACATCAAGAACTGGTTAAGAAATAGAAGAGTAGAATGAAACGATCATATATGCCGAATGACAACAAATAAAACAATAAAGACGGCAAGAGACGGTTAACCCATAGGAAGACGATCAGTAGGACGACCACGAAAACGATGGAAAGGCAACTTACTGGAGGCACATTGAAAAACAGACAGAGTTATGTCTATATAAAAAGAAAAAGTAGAAGAAGAAGAAGATACACAGGAAAAACATTAAAATAGTTGCAAGAAAGATAAAATAAATCAGTCATATTAATGTAGAATAGCAGAGGACAGAGTATTTAGAGAAAATAATGAATGTCATATTAATGTAAAATAGCAGAGGAGTATTTGTCATAGCTTTGGACAAGTGCCCAATGGAAAAAAGAACACAGGTCGTTCAAAAAAGACGGAACTCTAGAAAGAAAATAGAATAAATTAAAAAAAATAAAAGCATAAACATGTCTTTTTCTACTTTTTTAATATTGAAGATACGTAAATAGAACATTGAATTACAATGTAACCTTTGATATCTGTGATAAACCCATCACCTGAACAGTGGCGACGATGTATGTAGTTAAGATTGTTTACACTTATTTTAACTGTTTATTTTTTTATTATCTATATATTGTAACCGTTTCAAAAGATTTAAAAGAAACTCATTATATATTTCGATTATATTTTTTTTAATAAAACTAATAGCCCCATCTATCTGTCAAGTACCTACCTGTAGCCGACTCAAGGATTCTTCTGTAATTCCCAAATATATCCGGGAGATGAGCATATTTTTCAACTTGTCACTCACGCCCAATTTCCAGATTCAGGCGCCATGATAGCGCTTCGCTCTTTTCTGTTAAGACCGTCCAACCGTTAAGACGTGTTTCCAAAGTGGGTCTCAATTCAGAGGTGAGCAAATAAATCCTTTTCTTGTCCATATTTTAGATAGATATTTATTTTTTTAGACCCTTATTGGAGAGGCTATAATGCTGATATTATATTTCTTATACTCTTCGCAAGATAGTATTGCTATGGAGTTATTCCAGATCATGGCCCAGTAGCAGTATCTTTTTATGGAATCCCTAACCCCTCTTATCTAGGATGGTGGTGATTTGATATAGTACGTAGCTGAATCAATGGTTTATTTGGTGACTGATTAAATAAGAAGAGAAACAGAGCAGATTAAGGTTGTACCAATTTTTATTATACCTACTTTCAAGACAACAGAAATGATTATGAACTCAAAAAAAAAAAATGAAAATATAGTGAAGTGTTCTAATTTAATTTAAAGGTTTATTTTCTTCATTGTTCCTAGTTGATAAATAACTATATTATTTTCAATGTAAACAAATTTCGAAATTTGGGGTTAATATATATATACATTCATTTTCTTTATAACCAATTCTTAATTTAATACGATACAAAGATTTTTTGTTTATGATAATGTTAACATCAAATAATATTTTGGAATCCCTATGGGATGACGTAACTTTTAATGTTTTCTTTTTGTTCATTACTAAGAAATAATAAAGAATAGTTTTCTTGTAAACTTTCAATAAATCTTAATTTTTTTTTGCTCTTCCCCTTCGAGGATAAACCAGCGGTGGCATCCAATAATAAATTATAATTTCATATTATCTAATTGTGCTTGAATTTAAAATACGATATAGTTTCTATAACCCTGCCCTATTCTCTTCGACAACGAGCGATTCTGGCCTTGTAATATTATTGTAGCACGGCAAGTGTTACAAAATGGCGCCTCGACGTGTGGCATGTATTAGATTTGCTCCATTTGTAACTTCGTTACAAAATGTCGCCCAGCGTGTGGGGCTTTTGAATATTCCTGTATCTTCAGTTTTTTTTCAATATTATTAGTTGTTTTGTACCCCCCTGTATATGTGGTTAATTAAGTCTGTATGTTTTGAACCATTTTTTTGGTTAAATTGTGTATTTGTTTTATCCAATTTTTCATTAAATCAACACTGCTACTATTTTAGAATTTTTTGCAAAGTATTTATATGTATTCGTTTTTAATCTTCGTAAAATTGCGTAGAAATATTCTCGTCGTATTTTTAATTTTGTGAAATACATAATACGTATTTGGAATGTTTATTACGTGTGCATTTTAATGGTCGTATTTTGAATGGTAAGATAATCGTCTGTTTATTCCCAGTCCGTCTATGTAAACATTCCATAAGTGAAAAATGAATTTTGTTTATCTCTTTGAAGTGTTTAGCTTGAATTTATTCGGGCTTATATGTTCAAGCATTTTAATTTTATATTCTAGTCCTCAATTCATTTTCTTTGCAGTTCAGTCTTTTTGTTTATAGGAACCATAATAATTATATTCCTCAATGTGTTTATTTTAAATAAACGAAATGGCTTTTAGCGTTCGTTATTTGAAAAATCAATTAAGTGAATTTTATTTCTTAACCTTGATTCATGGTTTTTATTCGCAGCTGGGAATTATACCTATATACAGACTGTCCCGACCTACGTAATTTTAAAATGTGTTATCTGGATTTTTGCAGAATACTTTTTTGGATGTTTTTGATATAATATCTGTTATCTGTTAAATTTTCTTTTTAATTTGTTTTTCGTTTATTTTAAAAAATTATTTTTTCATAGTTTAACTTTTTCGTACTTTGAAAAGAAAATTTTATTTCCTGAAAAGGAAAATGCTTTCTATATTTTACAGTCCATGGTTCTTTTTTTTTAATGTATAAGTAAGTAATGATATGACTTCGTTTCTCTCTGCCTAAGGCGTCTTTGTTGAGAATATAGAGCGGAAATATTGTTATTCTCCTTCTGTTATGTTAATTTTATGTCTTTGTGTGGTCAGATGTAGTAGAAGTATGTTTTTGGTACTGGAATTTATTGTTATTTGTGGTTTTACCTTTTTTTTTCTCGAGATGTCCTGTAGGACGTACAGGCACGTGACCTGTATTATTGTATCTTGAGTTATTTGTGTGATGTCAGACTGTTGTATACGCAGCAGCTTTCTTTTTTTGTCGTTGACATTTTTGCGGTCTTCTAATAGTTTATTAGACCACATATATCTTTTTGCTTTGAGACTTTTGGCTAAGGCTCAAAAGCTTTCATTTATTATTTTGTGTTCATGATATGGCACAAGTGAGGTTGAAGTAGTTTGCTGTTGTCTATTGTGACTCTTTGTATAAACAGAGGTGAAACAACCCGCTGCCGCCTATTGTGAATTTATCTTTTATCTTTATGTCGACGTTAAGACCACGTTTGTTTAACAATTGAAATAGTTCTGGTACTACCGTAAATGACCCACTGAGAATTAAAAGTCTATATTATTTTGACTCTGTTGGAGTTCTGCTAAAGAATGGTAAACATTTCTTTGTGATTTGTATGACGACCATATTGGATTCAATTAGGTGTCAAAAATGTTTTACTGTTCAACTTTTTTATTGTTGTGGTGTGTTACATCCAACATCACGATTTTTTATTATTGACGATGGACTGTAATATTTTTCTATTTCTTTGAAGATTGTAATGATTCTTCCGTTCCTTTTAAGTCTCATCGTAAGCTTTTGTTTCGTGGAAGACTCTTACGATTTTTTTTTGTTTCTTTTGGAAACAACAGTTTTAGACTAAACTGTTTGTGTATCGATTATGGTTTGTATGCCATAAACCCATTTTCTTTCTGCTCCTCCAAGATGTGTATTAACGGTTTGGATTTATTTTCTTCTTTTGTTCTTTTGGGAGTCTTCTTGCTTGGAAATTTTCTGCTGTGATCAATCCCAGAGGATATTCTTATGGAACTATTGGCCATCCTGCCTTTCTTCTAAAATGTTCAGTCCATTCTTAATTTTTAATTTTTTAGTTGATTCCCTTTACGCCTTTGCGTACTTAATCTTTGCTACCTTCTCCAGCGACTATTCAACCCCTCCGTGGCCCGTGTACAGGAAGAGTTGCGCTAACGCGAACTTTATCCTGGAGAGGATTCGTTTCCTTTCCAAATTTTTTTGGCGTGGGGTCAGTACAGCACTGATACCCTAGTACTTAGTACATTGAATACCACTTGGCTTCGGCAAATCTGTCCCTTAGTGCTTCTTTCCCTTCAGGAAGTTGACACGTTTCAATTTTTTTTTTGAGCTGTCTCGACAACCCTTGTTTTATGTCGGTGGTGTTGACTATTAGTCAGGGAGCATCCTGCTATAGTCAAGTGGATTAGTGGACCTATCCCTATTCCAATTAATAATTTTGTGTATCTCAGATGTTGTCGCAAAGAGACGAGCCTCTGGAAGTAGTGTAGGAGACTCCGCACGTCGATCTCCAGAGCAACTCAGTTTGGCTCGCACCCCAGTTCGTTGAACTGTTTTACTTTTTATTATTATAATATTGATCATTTATTGTGTTCAATATGTCTATATATATGTATATATGTCGTATTTCTTTTCGACATAAATTTTATTTTTATCTTATCTTATTCTACTTCGGTATTATTCTCTCTCTAGTTTATATTGATCGAGATCTTAAGTTTGTGCTACCCCGACCAAGAACCTATATTGATTTTAAGGGTGTTTGCAAAATTTAATCTCATTTGATTTTTAGAATGCCTTGGTAGAATGTGATATTTTTATGCTTATGTTAGTTTATATTACAATAAATTGTACATACCTTTAGTTGTCTTCAAGTGATACAAAATTCAATTTATCTTATTTTACGGATTTATAAATCCAAGTAATTTTTTTGGTATCTATACCAAAGATATCAAGATTCCTCTGTCTAGTTACCAATGATAGTTCATTATAGTATCTGTTCATTTGCCTAAGTTTTACTTTTAGTGTGAAGACCTTCGAATTTCGACTCTATTCGAAACCCCCCAAAATAATGTTTGAAAAGATTATTGCTGTCTAACATCCTATATTCTGAATGGCCAGACACTGAGGAAGGCTAGGGATGAAGTAAGCGGATTCCCGCTAGTTGACTCGTCGGAATGATAAGCCATTCATAATTGTATTTCAGTAATAAATCTAGAATAACAGCCTCCCGCGTCAGGAAACTTTTTTTAGTTCTCCAATACCTGTTTAGTTATGTAATCTAGAATTATTTAGACCCTACCCGAAGTTGACCCTACCCGAAGTTGACCCTACCCGAAGTTGACCTACCAATGTTGTCCCTATTATAGGCGGATGATACACGTTAGTTATCACAAATTCTAGTTGTCATACTAATAACTAAACATCAGCCTTTTTTTTGTTTCTAAATATAGATGTGTCTTACTGAAATTCTGATGTCTACCTTTCCCAGTAAACTTATTAAGGCTTGTCTTTGTAGAACTTTAATGTACCCAATTTTGAACTATTAGTAACTCTTTCCTTTTATTTGTGTATTTCTAAATGTGTCTATAATGACGCGCTGCGTTATTACCTTATGTTATTCGTGGATTAAGTCATAGATGAAAGACTCTATGCTTCCGAACAAACGATGACACATTTGTATTTTGTATCTTATGGCGTTAATGATACGATTGTATTATTATTCTTATGTTATTCGTGGATTAAGTCATAGATGAAAGACTCTACGCTTCCGAACAAACGATAACATTATTTTTTTTGTGTTTTATTGTGTTAGGTCTCATAACGACTACGCAGTAAATTATCTGTTTTGTATCTTGGTGACAACACTAGTATGTTTTGCTTTATATTACTTATGAAATTTCAAATGGTAATATCTTAATTATATTATTTCGATTAAATGCGAGCATTTGGTCTCAAATAATGATTTGTAGATATGTTTTGTTTTATTCCGCTTTGTTCATGATATTGGTTATAGGTGAAATACCCTATGCATTTTGAGAGTGAGAATGCAATTTTTTTTGTTTACATTTTTATAGTTGAGTCATAAATATTCTATGCGTTCTGTTTCGCTTTGTTCTGAAATCTTTGAGTTGTTCCCACGTGAGTTGTGAAAGAAGGATTCTGTGAGTCCAGATTGTAGCTATATTTGTCCATTCTGTTTGTCTTACCTCTCCGTATATCTATTCCCACTTTTGAAAAGGTTAGTATGGTGTGCCACCATGCCTAGTCCGATTCCACGCTGGTACCCAGTTGAAATCGTGGGGAGGGCTGTGTAACCGTTTCAAAAGATTTAAAAGAAACTCATTATATATTTCGATTATATTTTTTTTAATAAAACTAATAGCCCCATCTATCTGTCAAGTACCTACCTGTAGCCGACTCAAGGATTCTTCTGTAATTCCCAAATATATCCGGTAGATGAGCATATTTTTCAACTTGTCACTCACGCCCAATTTCCAGATTCAGGCGCCATGATAGCGCTTCGCTCTTTTCTGTTAAGACCGTCCAACCGTTAAGACGTGTTTCCAAAGTGGGTCTCAATTCAGAGGTGAGCAAATAAATCCTTTTCTTGTCCATATTTTAGATAGATATTTATTTTTTTAGACCCTTATTGGAGAGGATATAATGCTGATATTATATTTCTAATACTCGTCGCAAGATAGTATTGCTATGGAGTTATTCCAGATCATGGCCCAGTAGCAGTATCTTTTTATGGAATCCCTAACCCCTCTTATCTAGGATGGTGGTGATTTGATATAGTACGTAGCTGAATCAATGGTTTATTTGGTGACTGATTAAATAAGAAGAGAAACAGAGCAGATTAAGGTTGTACCAATTTTTATTATACCTACTTTCAAGACAACAGAAATGATTATGAACTCAAAAAAAAATGAAAATATAGTGAAGTGTTCTAATTTAATTTAAAGGTTTATTTTCTTCATTGTTCCTAGTTGATAAATAACTATATTATTTTCAATGTAAACAAATTTCGAAATTTGGGGTTAATATATATATACATTCATTTTCTTTATAACCAATTCTTAATTTAATACGATACAAAGATTTTTTGTTTATGATAATGTTAACATCAAATAATATTTTGGAATCCCTTTGGGATGACGTAACTTTTAATGTTTTCTTTTTGTTCATTACTAAGAAATAATAAAGAATAGTTTTCTTGTAAACTTTCAATAAATCTTAATTTTTTTTTGCTCTTCCCCTTCGAGGATAAACCAGCGGTGGCGTCCAATAATAAATTATAATTTCATATTATCTAATTGTGCTTGAATTTAAAATACGATATAGTTTCTATAACCCCGCCCTATTCTCTTCGACAACGAGCGATTCTGGCCTTGTAATATTATTGTAGCACGGCAAGTGTTACAATATGAGTTGTGACAGATATCACAAACTTATTTATTTTCCACAAAGAGGCTCTTTAGAACCTAAAATTATTACTATACAAATCTGATTTGACATATCTTCAAAAAGTAATACACGGCATGTAAAATTTAAATTTTTAATAAAAAGTAAAAGATTACGCATTACTTATGGGGTTTAAAAAACGAGCCTTTAGGAAGATTAAAGTACTAATAAGACCACCGCAATCGGGCATACCCCGGGTAATGATTAATTAATTAATCGGCTAATTCTTCAGTCACCACTTTAATATGATTTTGTCAAATTGGTCCTTTTTAGGACCAACTATTCTAATAACATATGTCTATAACTGTTATGTGTATATCTAAAAATCAAGAAATTTTACTTTACTTAAACTTATCAGACATATGAGCTAAACACGAATCTAACTAATTTCTAGTATAGGAAACACATATAGGGCCTAACCTAGGATATTTGGTATAGGTATAGCTGATCGCTGAAAACCACATTATAGATATAGACATACTATTTCTATCGGAAAAAGCTTTGAGCTTGGATCTACCATCTACATATTTAATGAAAAATAATACAAATACCGACATTGAGGATCTGAGCACAAAGCTTATTACGAAATCTGGACCAAAAACACTACAATGGCTTATCCAGATGATGAACAACTGTATTCAAATTAGGAGATACCCAAAGTCTAGAGACAAGTCAAAGTTGTTACCTTGCTTAAACCTGGCAAAAACTCCAACGACCACAAAAACTATCGGCCAATATTTTTATTTTGTCAGCTATTCAAAGTGATGTACATCACAAATACTAAATCAAAGATGGGTACGAAAAATATCGGGTATCAGTGGTGGTTTTTTTAATCTAAATGCCGCTTACGACACCTTAACTTACAGAATATTTTTTCAAAACCTATATGGTATCCCGTTAGATAACAAACTCACTTATATTGTCTGCGTATGCCTACACAAGAGAATATTTTTTGTATCACTCAATGGTAAGAATAGCAGATGAAGAACGGTCTCGCTTGGGGTAGCATAAAGACACCTACACTGTATAACATTTACACAAACGAAAGATCCATACCGGTAGATACTAGGACTTTTATTATATAGACGATACACCTATTATTACACAATAAAAATAAACTATGAATCAATTTTCAGCCAAAACCCCTGAAAAGCTCCTGTGTGCTCCTTCAATTTCCCTAACATAGACGCTTTCACAAAACTGAACATCCAATAATGTCATGAAATTGTTGAACGTAGACTCCCTATAAATTCCTTGAAAATAGTTTGTATCGCACGGGGCCAGTCACAGATTATTGTTTAAAACTAAAAGGTAAATTGAGGACCAGAAATAATATTGTTCGCAAGCTTGTTAGCTAAAAATGAGGTGCACATCCTTCCGCCCTTAAAACATAGACGCTTGCATTATATGCATCTGCTGCCGAATATACCACTTTAGACAAATTAACTATTCTTTCTTTTTGTGCACACTACTACCAATTTTAACACAAAAATATCTATTGTAGCTCTTAACCATATTTATTTTGAGATAACCTTTTATCGAGATATCATATGTAGTACACAAATAAGACCAGAACTAAAATAATAAAAAAGCTTTATACAAGATATCGCAGAAGATTGGATGAAATAAAATTACTTTTTATTATTCGGATGCTTACATAAAACGTACATAGACATACTCACGTAAACAAAATATATTAGGAAATTTCTGTAATTAAAAAAAAACATCGAGTTCGGCATTGAACTAATATAATTATATTAAATAAAAGAACAAGATTTTTAAAAATGCAGAAAAATAAAATTTTCTATGCAAGCGAATATTCCATTAAATAATAAGCCCAAATCCTTTTGTATCTATATACCTGTTTTTAAAGAACCAGTTACCTTTTAGTACGTAGTTATACCAGGTAATAAGATATCCTCTGTTGCTCAGTGTAATGCGTATTAGATTGCACTGTCTACGAACAGTAGATAAAAATAAGGAGCCCATATGAACCGTTCAGGGTATGTGTTGAAAATATACGGTATAATCACACAGTTGCCAAACTCTCAGAGCTTACTTAAACCGATAAACGTATGGTTCAAATATACATTGAAGAAGATCTGTACGACCCCTATAATATATACACGTGAACTAAACGATATACATTTATGATACAGGGGTATTTACGGACTCCAAAAAATTTTTATAATTTATTAAACTATACATGTTGATGAATCGACAGAACCAATATTATGGAATGGTCAAGTGAGCTCCGTATATCGGTATCCACTTGACCACGGAGCTCAATTGAACCTGAATTTTAACATGGGCGGAGTCCACTTTATGCCGTAGATATATATATATATATATATATATATATATATATATATATATATATATATATATATATATATATATATATATATATATTTATATATATATATATGTATATATGTATATATGTATATACGTATATATGTATATATGTATATATGTATATATGTATATATGTATATATGTATATATGTATATATGTATATATGTATATATGTATATATGTATATATGTATATATGTATATATGTATATATGTATATATGTATATATGTATATATGTATATATGTATATATATATATGTATATATGTATATATGTATATATGTATATATGTATATATGTATATATGTATATATGTATATATGTACATCTGTATATATGTATATATGTATATATGTATATATGTATATATGTATATATGTATATATGTATATATGTATATATGTATATATGTATATATGTATATATGTATATATGTATATATGTATATATGTATATATGTATATATGTATATATGTATATATGTATATATGTATATATGTATATATGTATATATGTATATATGTATATATGTATACATGTATATATGTATATATGTATATATGTATATATGTATATATGTATATATGTATATATGTATATATGTATATATGTATATATGTATATATGTATATATGTATATACGTATATATGTATATATGTATATATGTATATATGTATATATGTATATATGTATATATGTATATATGTATGTATGTATATGTATATGTATATATGTATTTATGTTTATATGTATATATGTATATATGTATATCTGTATATATATATATATATATATATATATATATATATATATATATATATGTATATATGTATATATGTATAGATGTATATATGTATATATGTATTATTGTGATATTTAAAGTCTTGGTGCGCCAAGCAATAATTAGCTAATTAATTTTTTTGATTAATTAAAATTATCTAGATGATATGATTATGACTCTATCACAATTTTTAATTCTTTTATCTCAGGGTTAAATTCGTGCTTCAATATCTATGCTATTACATGTGAAAGGTAAGGTCCAGAGAATACCGGAATAATAAAAAACACATATGATCTAACACTATATATTGAAATAAAAATAATGAAATAATTCACACTCAAAAGTTTTCAATAAACAAATCTCATATAATGATTCTCAAAAATTTTGTTCTACGTACGTGAACAATCAAAATTAATGGTACAAACAATATTAATTGAAATCTCAAAATCCGAACTATTCTAACTCTCCTAATCAAAATATTTATATCCTTTCTAAATTAAGTGTAAAAATTGTGTTATCAATAAAAGAAAAAAACTGCAAAAAACAAAAATATCTCTCTCTGATGACGAGTGGTCTAAATCCTTGTTCCTTGTAGACTATATTATCTCCTCTCAACCGCTCCCTATGTAATCAGCAATCTTACAACAGATTGTTGCAAGTATATCGTCCTTAATGATCTTCAAAAGCAACAATCATTCAAATTATGATAGCCTTTCTCCTCTCGATAAACTGAATCTCTCGTTGGCCCGAGTGAAAAATGACTCTTGGAATATCTTCTCTTTACGATAAACTGAATCTCTCGTTGGCCTGAACAGTGACTCTTGGAATATAAGTAGGAAAATATCATCATCATCATTTTGGCTTTACAACCCTGTGTGGGTCCTAGCCTCCCCAAGAATTTTTCTCCAGTCGTCCCTATCCATCGCCTTCCTCCGCCAAGCACGTATTTCCATATTTCTCATGTCTTCATCGATGTTATCTAGGAATCTTGTTCTGGGTCTTCCTCTTCTTCTTTGACCAATAGGTCTATCAAGGAGCGTTTTTCTAGCTGGGTCGGTTTGCTCCATCCGCATAACATGGCCTACCCACCTTAGACGTCCTATCTTTATGTGTTTTACGATATCTGGTTCCTGGTATATCCTATAGAGTTCGAAGTTGTATCGTCTTCTCCAGACACCATTTTCATTTACCGCTCCATAGATGCGCCTTAGTATTTTTCTTTCGAAACATCCTAACATGTTTTCATTACTTTTTGTTAAAGTCCAGGTTTCTGAACCATATGTTAGGACTGGGCGTATTATTGTTTTGTAGAGTTTTACTTTTGTATTTCTTGATATAACTGTAGATTTAAAAAGGAGATTAAGCCCAAAATAGCATCTATTAGCCGTGCAAATTCTGCGGTTTATCTCTGCGGTAGTGTCATTTTCAGTATTGACGAGCGTTCCCAGGTATACAAATTCGTTAACTGCTTCGATGACGTCATTTTCTATAACAAGTGGCCGTAGTGTTTGTGGTTGCGTACCTATTTTCATGTATTTTGTTTTGTTGGTGTTTATTATTAAACCCATTTTTTGTAGCCGCTTCCTTTAATGCTACGTACGCCTCTCGTGCTGCGTTTTCCGTTCTCCCAACAATATTGATATCATCAGTAGGAAAATATGACTTACAATATTTTGCTGCTCCAGCTTCTGTCAGATACACTAACTCCACAAAAACTCACTAACATTCAACACTACTGCTTGCTACTTCTCAGGAACCGCCAGAGAACAATCACTGTTCGTCTTACAGATTTGGAAAACCAACTGCTTCTCTTTTCTCTCTCCTCAATCTCGCTAAACTTTTTCCTACATACTTATCCCACCTTTTTCAATCTCCGCCAATCAAAACTCGGCACAATTTCCCCATTTTTTCATTTCGATAACAAACAAATTTTTACCTATAATTATAAAATTTCCTAAAACTTATTTACAAATAATATTTTCTATAATTCTTAAAAACTAACAAAAACCTCTTTCTAAAATCTCTTCTATTTGTCTCTAATCACTGCATTAATGTATTTTGGAAAACCCGTTTCAATTGTCTTTGGATTTCACTTAAAATTATGCGGGTCACTCAAGTATAACAAAGAAATAATTTATGTATAGCTTACATTTTGTTTAGTACAGGTAATCCAAGAATTTAATAACTTTCCTTCTTTGAAATGTTTGTTGTTTATTATCCTACTTATCTGAATTATTTTAATGTTTTTGAACTTTGAAATATTTTAATCAACCCAATATTTTTCTCGATTTTGCATATCATAACAAATCCCCGCCATTTGATCTGCCGAAAACTCTTTGTTAAATTTTAAAATGACAAAAGTTTTCCAGGATCAAATTATTTTACTATGTTATTAAAATCTATTCATGATATTGATAAATGTCGTGAATGTTAAAAATACTCCGTATATTTCCTGTCTCTATGTGCGCTAATTCATAACTATTTACCCCATTTTCCGTATTGACCCTATATGGACCTTCAAATATCGGCATCAATTTAGCACAAATACCATTTTGTAAATTCGACACCCTCAGTGCCTTCACTAAGACTTTATCTCCTTTCTGGAATTTGATCGGCCTTCTTCTTCGGGTTCTCACTTGTCTTTGGAGATATTTCTCTCCACTTCGTCTTAATCTTCTTTGAACCAACTCGATCACTTATTCGTATTGTCTGGGGGCGGTGTCTTCCCACGGTCTTGTAGGCATTGTTCCATTCATTATATATAAAGGCGTCTCTTTGGTAACCGTATTTGGAGCACAATTCAAATAGGTCTCGATCTCAAACACTTTTCTGTCCCAATGTCGATGATGTTCTTCCGCGGCAATTCGTAGAAATTTTGTGACTTCTTGTATAAAACGCTCCGATGGGTTGCTCTGTGGATGACGGATGCTTATAAATTTTGTATCGATGCCCCTCTCTCTTAATTCCCTTTTAAAACGTTCGTTCCTAAAATATGTCGCATTGTCCAATAAAATATTGTCTGGTCTTCCCACCGTTTCTATAAAATTGTCTATCTTCCTAAGTATTTCAATTCCTTTTGTGGTTCTGCATGCGTACAATTTAACATATTTTGAGAAAAGATCCACCATAACTAATATGTGTTTATTCCTTTGAGTTGTTGGTATCAAATCGCTCAACATATCAATAGCAACAATATCCAGTTTCTTCCGAGCTACGACGTTTTTTGTGACGTTTTCATTTTTAAAGTTCCTACTTTTACACTTTTGGCATGTCACACAATTTTGAGTCACCCATTTGGCTATTGTATAGTCCTGTCGACAAATGTAGTTCTCCCTGAACATAAGCCACACCTTTCTACTTCCAATATGTCCGTTGTCACAGTGTAACTTTAAAAAAACTTCTTTTGCCATTTGCTCCGTGATTACATAGAGTTCTTTACCATCGACCCTCTTAAAATATAGGTTATTTTCTTGTTCAGCCCTTTGCTTTTCTCTTTCATTCAATTCTTCCTGATTTTCCCTGATTTTGGCCAAAAAAAATAAGCCTGCTTCTCCTCTCATTATGTTCATGCCTACGTGGAGAGTTTTGTGATCCTCTTTGCGGAATTGTTCATCTCTCGTCAACGCATCAGCCAGAATATTGTCCGTTCCTTTGATATATTTAAATTCAAAATCATATTCTTGGAGTAAAAGAATGCCCCTATGAATTCTATTATTTACCAACCTATTTTTCATTATGTGTATCAACGCTGCATGGTCCGTTTCAATGGTGAATCTTGCCCCAAGTAGGTAAAAACGTAATTTGTTTACACAAAATAACACACTGGCAAACTCTAATTCAGTAACGCTGTATTTTCTCTCATACGTTTTGGTTACACGTGAAACAAAACATATTGGCACCTCTATATCGTCTTGTATCTGTGATAACACCCCTGCAAATTTTTTTATGGAAGCATCGGTCCTGAGAATGAAAGGTTGCTCATATCTTGGGTGGTGCACTCTTACAGCTGTGGAAAACGCTCCTTTTAAATTTTTGAAAGCGATTTCTTGTTCAGTTCCCCATTTCCATCTGACATTTTTCTTAAGTAATGCTATTAGCGGTATTTCTTTTGTACTGAGGTCTGGTATCAGCTTTTTGAAATAGTTTACCATTCCTAAAAATCCCCGCAAAGTTTTTAAATTGGTTGGCCTAGGGTAGTTGTTTATGACTTCGATTCTATCTTCTGCAAGACTAATCCCTTTTGTGTCTAATTTGAATCCTAAATACAATACCTCTTTTTGGAAAAACTGACACTTTTGAATATTTAATTTTAATCCGGCTTGATCAAGTTCTTCGAGAACAGTATGAATATGTCGTAGATGGCTTGTTATATCCGGTGAGAAAATTAATAAATCATCTATGTAATGTACAACAAATTCTCCATGCCTATTTAAAATTGTGTGTAATGCGCGAACCAAAGCAGCGCATGCACTTTGTAGTCCAAATGGTACTACCCTAAATCGGTACACCACTCCGTCGATAGAAAAAGCGGTATAATTTCGACACTTTTCTGCCAAAGGTATTAACCAAAAACTGTGTTTCAAATCGATTTTGGAGAAAATGTGTGATCCTGTGATTCGTCCAAAAATGGCTTCTATGTTCAAAGGCGCTTCGTATTGCGCGATTGTGTGCGAATTAATGTTTCTTGCATCTAAACATAATCGCAAATCACCATTTGATTTTTTTACGCATACTATCGGGTTGATATATGGAGAGTCACATCTTTCGATCACCTTGTCTTTGATTATATTTTCAATTTCCTGTCCGACGCTTTGCCTGTATTTATACGGGATTGGATATGTTTTCGATTTAAAATTTTCTAAGTTTTTAACTTTAAAAGAATGTTCATAATTTTTAGCCACTCGGCTTTCTTCATTAATAAGATCTCCATAATTTTCTAAAATCTTCTCTATTTCCTTCTCCATGTTTTCTCCACATATTATTTTTCTTTCATCCTCAGTTTGTTCACATGTGTTCACTGTCCGTATTACTTCTTCACAAAATTCTGGATTCTCGTCCATAATTGCCATTTCTTCTCTGTCCTCTTCCGTTATTTCTTCTTCTATTTTTTCTTTATCTTTAATTTCTATCTGGTATTCCGAGCACCATGTTTCGGCTCCTTCCATTTTTCTGCTTATAACTTCCTTTTTTTTTGCTTTCTTTTCGAACTCTTCTTCTTTTTTTTATTCTCTTTTCCTCTTCGGATTGATTTTTTTCTTGAGCTTTCGATTTATCCTCTACCGTCATATTGATTTCTTTATGTTTTTCTTGTCCATTTATCCTTTCAGAAAATTTTCTCCTATCTGTTTCCTTTTCTTCTTCTATGTTGTCTGGTTCTGCTCTGATTTCCAGTTGATTTTCCGAAAAATTGATGGTGATATGTTTTTCACTCAATTCATCAATTCCCGCTATCATATCATGATTTAGATCTTCGATCACCACACATTGCATAATATAGAATTGGTCTCCCACTCTGATCCGTACTCCTAAACCTTCGTTTACTGTCGTCAATTTTTTATTATTTGCACCCACTAAAGCAACCCTCGGAATCTTATACACAAATCTATCCATATTTAATTCTTTTACTAGTTTTTTATTGATTAACGAAATTTCCGATCCAGAATCAATCAGAATTTTAATCGCTTTATGTTTTATAATTGCATCTAAAAATATTAGATTGGAATTAGAATTTTGTTTTTCGTTTCCCGCCAACTGTATAAACTCTCTCGGGTGACAAAATATACCGGAGAGTTTTTTACTTTTGTTTAGTGGATGCCTTATTGAAAATCCTGTCTGGATTCATTGAATACTTCTTCTTCCTCCTTTTCTATTGCCACATGATTCATCTCTCTCCTGTTTTGTCGTTGGAATCTCTGATTATTTCTATCGTCCCTTTGTTCGTTCGTTTTCCTATTCGGAGGATTTTGTGCATCTCTATTCCTGTTGTGATTTTCATTTGTTCTATTTTGTGTATCATTCCGGTTATCGTAATTTTGTTGTCTATTGTAATTATTGTAATTTCTCGGCCTATATTCGTTTGTTGATCTGGGATGTCGGTTTCTCTGGTCATAATTTGATGAATACCTTCTTTGCGGTCCATTATATTGGTCATGTTGTCTTCTATTTCTCATTTCTTTTCTTTTCGCTTTTTTTAATTAAAGGAATTGGCACAAACTATCAATATCTTGATAGTTTCTCAAAATCACGTGATCTTCCAACGTTTCCTCAAAATGTCTGCTGATCATTTCTACCAGCTGTTCGGTAGAATATTTGTATTCTAGATATTTTGAATTGTTATATATCTGCAAAGCATATCTTTCTTCAGATATTCCCATTTTTTCGTGATATTTTCCATTCTGTAGCTCTTGGTTGATTTCTCTCTGTTTATTTTTCCCCCAGAAATAGTTGAGAAATTTATTTTCAAAATCTGTCCAATTTTCAAACTCATCTTCCTTGCTTTCATACCATAACGCTGCTCCTTCTTTCAAATGGTTTCTAATTGTTTCTTTGCAATCGTCAAAATATCTAATATGTTGTAATTTGGTTTTCAAATTTTTGACAAACGGTACTGGGTGTGTTTTCCGAATATCCCCGCCAAATTGTATTTTCGCCTCGCTTGTTCCATGGATGATAACTTCTTTTCTCTCTACCCCTCTTAGTTCAATTTCTGCCATTTGTTTTTCATTTTGCTTTAATCTTCTTTCTACTTCTTTCCTGTCTTCTTGTAGCGCATTTTCAAATTTTATTTCTAATCCCTCCAAATTATCTTTAATTCTCATTTCTTGTTCTTTCATATTATTTTTAATTTCATTAATCTCTTCTATTTGTTGTATCAGTTCTTTCTTTATCCCCTTAACACATCCTTTAATTTCCTGTTCATAGTTTTCCAAACGCTGCTCTATATTTCTGTTATTTAGTTCTATTGTTTGTTTTGTTTCTTGTTGATTTCTATCCATTTTTAGTAATGTTTCATCCATTTTTTGTGACTGGAGTTGCATTAGTTGTAATATTTTATCTATTCCTGATAGTTCTTTTCTCTCCTCAACTATTGTCACATTTCCTTTATTATCCGATACTTCTTCCAAAATTGTTTCATCTTCTCTGTTATCCTCCTTCCTTTACTGCATTTTACTTTGTCTCCTTGTGACAGACATGTTGTTACTTTTTGTTATTGTTTTTGTCCCCGCCAAATGTGAAATTTTACAACACTCTATATGTTTCAGAACACGACAATATTTCTCCCCAAATGTATTAAATTTTCACGACAAATATCGAATATGCAATCAGTAAAATTCAAATAATTCAAAATAAATATCAAATGTACGATTGGTAAAGAAAATAAAATCAAATAATTCAATAGCAGTAAATATCCACTAACTACGATCAATCAATAAATCAAATTTATATTCCCTGGAAAAATTGTCAAAATACTTTCAAATTCAAATTCCCTCAATGTTATATGTTTTTATCTCTGGATCACCTGTACTTATTCCAGATCTCTTTCCCTTCCTTCAAATGTAAAGCTGCGATATTTTCAAGCCCCACGTTTTGGAAGCCAGTTATTGTGATATTTAAAGTCTTGGTGCGCCAAGCAATAATTAGCTAATTAATTTTTTTGATTAATTAAAATTATCTAGATGATATGATTATGACTCTATCACAATTTTTAATTCTTTTATCTCAGGGTTAAATTCGTGCTTTAATATCTATGCTATTACACGTGAAAGGTAAGGTCCAGAGAATACCGGAATAATAAAAAACACATATGATCTAACACTATATATTGAAATAAAAATAATGAAATAATTCACACTCAAAAGTTTTCAATAAACAAATCTCATATAATGATTCTCAAAAATTTTGTTCTACGTACGTGAACAATCAAAATTAATGGTACAAACAATATTAATTGAAATCTCAAAATCCGAACTATTCTAACTCTCCTAATCAAAATATTTATATCCTTTCTAAATTAAGTGTAAAAATTGTGTTATCAATAAAAGAAAAAAACTGCAAAAAACAAAAATATCTCTCTCTGATGATGAGTGGTCTAAATCCTTGTTCCTTGTAGACTATATTATCTCCTCTCAACCGCTCCCTATGTAATCAGCAATCTTACAACAGATTGTTGCAAGTATATCGTCCTTAATGATCTTCAAAAGCAACAATCATTCAAATTATGATAGCCTTTCTCCTCTCGATAAACTGAATCTCTCGTTGGCCCGAGTGAAAAATGACTCTTGGAATATCTTCTCTTTACGATAAACTGAATATCTCGTTGGCCTGAACAGTGACTCTTGGAATATAAGTAGGAAAATATGACTTACAATATTTTGCTGCTCCAGCTTCTGTCAGATACACTAACTCCACAAAAACTCACTAACATTCAACACTACTGCTTGCTACTTCTCAGGAACCGCCAGAGAACAATCACTGTTCGTCTTACAGATTTTCAAAACCAACTGCTTCTCTTTTCTCTCTCCTCAATCTCGCTAAACTTTTTCCTACATACTTATCCCACCTTTTTCAATCTCCGCCAATCAAAACTCGTCACAATTCCCCCATTTTTTCATTTCGATAACAAACAAATTTTTACCTATAATTATAAAATTTCCTAAAACTTATTTACAAATAATATTTTCTATAATTCTTAAAAACTAACAAAAACCTCTTTCTAAAATCTCTTCTATTTGTCTCTAATCACTGCATTAATGTATTTTGGAAAACCCGTTTCAATTGTCTTTGGATTTCACTTAAAATTATGCGGGTCACTCAAGTATAACAAAGAAATAATTTATGTATAGCTTACATTTTGTTTAGTACAGGTAATCCAAGAATTTAATAACTTTCCTTCTTTGAAATGTTTGTTGTTTATTATCCTACTTATCTGAATTATTTTAATGTTTTTGAACTTTGAAATATTTTAATCAACCCAATATTTTTCTCGATTTTGCATATCATAACAGTATATATGTATATATGTATATATGTATATATGTATATATGTATATATGTATATATGTATATATGTATATATGTATATATGTATATATGTATATATGTATATATGTATATATGTATATATGTATATATGTATATATGTATATATGTATATATGTATATATGTATATATGTATATATGTATATATGTATATATGTATATATGTATATATGTATATATATATATATATATATATATGTATATATGTATATATGTATATATGTATATATGTATATATGTATATATGTATATATGTATATATGTATATATGTATATATGTATATATGTATATATGTATATATGTATATATGTATATATGTATATATGTATATATGTATATATGTATATATGTATATATGTATATATCTATATATGTATATATGTATATATGTATATATGTATGTATGTATATATGTGTATATGTATATATGTATATATGTATATATGTATATATGTATATATGTATATATGTATATATGTATATATGTATATATGTATATATGTATATATGTATATATGTATATATGTATATATGTATATATGTATATATGTATATATGTATATATGTATATATGTATATATGTATATATGTATATATGTATATATGTATATATGTATATATGTATATATGTATATATGTATATATGTATATATGTATATATGTATATATGTATATATGTATATATGTATATATGTATATATGTATATATGTATATATGTATATATGTATATATGTATATATGTATATATGTATATATGTATATATGTATATATGTATATATGTATATGTATATATGTATATATGTATATATGTATATATATATATATATATATATATATATATATATATATATATATATATATATATATATATATATATATATATCTACGGCATTAAGTGAACTCCGTCCATGTTAAAATTCAGGTTCAATTGAGCTCCGTGGTCAAGTGGATACCGATATACGGAGCTCACTTGACAATTCCGTAATATTGGTTCAGTCGATTCATCAGCATGTAGAGTTTAATAATTTATAAAAAAATTTTGGAGCCCGTAAATACCCCTGTATCATAAATGTATATCGCTTAGTTCACGTGTATATATTATAGGGGTCGTTCAGATCTTCTTCATTGTATATTTGAACCATACGTTTATCGGTTTAACTAAGCTCTGAGAGTTTGGCAACTGTGCGATTATACCGTATATTTTCAACATATACCCTGAACGGTTTATATGGGCTCCTTATTTTTATCTACTGTTTGTAGACAGTGGAATGTCATACGCATAACACTGTGTAACAGAGGATATCATATTACCTGGTATAACTACGTACTAAAATGTAACTGGTTCTTTAAAAAACAGGTATGAAGATACAAAAGGATTTGGGCTTATTATTGAATGGAATGTTCGCTTGCATAGAAAATTTTATTTTTTCTGTATTTTTAAAGATGTTGTTTTTTCATTTAATATAATTTTATTAGTTCAATGCCGAACTTGATGTGTTTTTTAATTACAGAAATTTCGTAATATATTTTGTTTACGTGAGTGTCTTTGTACATTTTATGTAAGCATCTGATTAATAAAAACTATTTTTATTTTATTCAATCTTCTGCGATATATTGTATAAAGCTTTTTTAGTATTTTAGTTCTGGTCTTATTTGTGTACTACATGTGATATCTCGATAGAAGGTTATCTCAAAATAAATATGGTTAAGTGCTACAATAGATATTTTTGTGTTAAAATGGGTAGTAGTGTGCACAAAAAGAAAGAATGGTTAATTTGTCTAACAAGGTATATTCGGCAGCAGAAGCATATAGTACAAGCGTCTATGTTTTAAGGGCGGAAGGACGTGCGCCTCATTTTTAGCTGACAAGCTTGCGAAGAATATTATTTCTGGTCCTCAATTTACCTTTTAGTTTTAAACAATAATCTATGACTGACCCGGTGTGATACAAACTAGTTTCAAGGAATTTATAGGAAGTCTACAGTTCAATGATTTTATGACAAGATTGGATGTTCAGTTTTGTGAAAACGTCTATGTTGAGGAAATTGAAGTTTTTCAGGGGTTTTGGCTGAAAATTTATTCATAGTTTATTTTTATTGTGCAATAATAGGTGTCTCGTCTATATAATAGAAGTCCTAGTATCTACCGGTATGGATCGTTTGTTTGTGTAAATGTTATACAGTGTAGGTGCCTTTATGCTACCCCAAGCGAGACCGTTCTTCATCTGCTACTCTTACCAGTGAGTCATACAAAAAATATTCTCTTATGTTGGCATACGCAGACAATGTAAGTGAGCTTGTTATCTAAGGGGATATCATATAGTTTTTGGAGAAATATTCTGTAATTTAAGGTGTCGTAAGCGGCATTTAGATTGAAAAATACCACCCCTGATACCGGATATTTTTCGTACCCGTCTTTTTTTGCCAGGTTTAAGCAAGGTAACAACTTTGGCTTGTCTCTAAATTTTGGCTATCTCCATAATTTGAATACAGTTGTTCATCATGCGGATAAGCCATTGTAGAGTGTTTTTGGTCCAGGTTTCGTAAAAAGCTTTGTGCTCAGATCCTCAATGTCGGTAGTTGTATTATTTTTCATTAAATATGTAGATGGTGGATCCAAGCTCAACAGCGTTAAAAGGTTCTCTCGGCTGACTGGTTTTGTCCTTTCTTACTTTAAGTTATTCTTTGCTTCTTTTGCGACAGAAATAGCATGTCTATATCTATGATGTGGTTTTCAGCGATCAGCTATATACCAAATACCCTAGGTTAGGCCCTATATGTGTTTCCTGCACTAGAGATAAGTTACATTCGTGTTTAGCTCATATGTCTGATAAGTTTAAGTAAAGTAAAGTTTCTTGATCTCTAGATATACCCTTAACAGTTATAGACATATGTTATTAGAATAGTTGGTTCTAAAAAGGACCAATTTGACAAAATGATATTAAAGGGGTGACTGAAGAATTAGCCTATTAATTAATTAATCATTACCCGGGGTATGCCCGATTGCCGTGATCTTATTAGTACTTCAATCTTCCTTAACGCGCGTTCTTTGAATTCCATAAGTAATGCCTAATCTTTTACTTTTTATTAAAAATTTAAATTTTACATGCCGTGTATTACTTTTTGACGATATTTCGAATCAGATTTGTATAGTAATAATTTTAGGTATTAAAGAGCCTCTTTGTGAAAAATAAATAAGTTTGTGATATCGGTCGCAACTCATATCTAGATAATAACAAAATAAACAGTTAAAATAAGTGTAAAAAATTTCAACTACATATATCGGTGCCACTGTTCAGGTGATGGGTTTATCACAGATTATCAAAGATTACATTTTAATTCAATGTTCTATTTACGTATTTTCAATATTAAAAAAGTAGGAAAAGACATGTTTATGCTTTTATTTTTTTAATCTTTATGCTTTAATTTTTTATTTTTTTTATCTATTCTATTTTCTTTTTAGAGTTCCGTCTTTTTTGAACGACCTGTGTTCTTTTTTTAATTGAGCACTTGTCCAAAGCTATGACAAATACTCTGTCCTCTACTATTCTACATTAATATGACTGATTCATTATTTTCTCTAAACACTCTGTCCTCTGCTATTCTACATTAATATGACTGATTTATTTTATCTTTCTTGCAGCAATTTTAATGTTTATCCTGTGTATGTTCTTCTTCTTCTTCTTCTATTTATATAGACATGACTGTCATTTTTCAATGTGCCTCCAGTAAGTTGCCGTTCCATCGTTTTCTTGATCTTCCTACTGATCGTCTTTCTACGGGTTGACCGTCTCTTGCCGTCTTTACTACTCTATTTGTTGTCATTCGGCTTATATGATCGTTCCATTCTACTCTTCTATTTCTTAACCAGTTCTTGATCTTCTCCATCTTGCATCTACGTCGTATATCTGTACTTCTAGCTCTGTCCCATAGTGTCTTACCATCAATTTTTCTAAGTGTTTTCATCTCTGCTGTTTCTAATATCCTCTTTGTCCTCTCTGTGTCAGGTCTTGTTTCTGCCGCGTATGTCATTGGTCTGATGACTGTTTTGTAAATTCTGCCTTTCGTTTCTTTCCCGATAGTTTTATTGCTTTATATTGTTTCATTTAGTCAGCCTGCGGCTCTGTTTGCTCTATTCACTGGATCTTCCACTTCAGTTTCGAGCTTTCCGTAGCTAGATAATGTGATGGCTAGATATTTAAACTCCATCACTTGTTCTATTATCTGACGTTTCAGCTCCAATTAACATCTTAGTAAATTTGCTGTTGTAACCATGAATTTTGTCTCTTTTGGGGAAATTAACATGTTAAATATTCTGACAGTTATATGAAATTGGTGCAGTACACGTTGTAAATCATCTTCATTTTGAAAGAGTAGTAATGCGTCGTTTGCACAGCAATTTTAATTTGTTTTTCTTCCATTTGGTATCTTTTTTTAGTTCTTACTTTTTTATTATTTCATCCATAATCAGGTTGAACAATAGAGGACTCAGGAAATATACCTGTCTTATCCCATTGTCAGCTTTATTAGGGTCGGTTGGTTCTTCTTCTACTTTTACTTTTATTGTGTTATTTTGGTATATATTTTCGGTCGTTTTGATTTTTCCTAGAGGTATCTCTCTTGCGTACAATAAGTGGATAACGTTTTTTAATTTGTGTTTCTTCTTCATATCATTATTTCTTCTGTGTATTAAAAGTTAAATTTTGCTTATTATTAAGATTCCCTTAACGTGTTTATTAATTGTCTTGTTTCTGCAGTACGAATATATGTGTATCATGATAGATTGTAATGCATATTTCATTTGCGTTTGCCAATTACTTTTTCACTTCCTCAGCGATAGGTCTTTTTTTCCTCATCAATAACCTTATCTTATCCTTGCTCGATACAGCTATTCTAATATATTTATATTTCACTATATGCTCTATCATTTGGTTTTTATCTCAAATTTGCACCTATGACGAAATTTATAATACATATCTAATATCTGGTGCTTTCATATGAAACTGGAATAAAACACTTGGTAGATAATATTTATTTGTTTTGAGTACACTTTTTTTAGAACCTAGTATATAAAGGAATAAATATTTGTCTGTTTAGTGTTTTCCAAGTCTGTAAAACATAAACAGGCTTAAATATTAGATTATACATTTATTAAGAATATTCAATATCGAAATTGAAGATTTTGTATCACAAAATATGAATAGGTTTTTACATTTTGTTTGACGTTTTAATCTTCTAATCGGAGTTCATTTTTCGAAAAACTATAAAATTGTGAGAACAAATTGCTATATAAAAGTGCGAGGCAATATTCTCATGCTGTGAGCTTTGCTGCTCTGTTACTTGTATAACGCTTAAGCTATTTTTAATTTTTTGTCAATATTTTTGAGGTGTTTCCTTAAATGACCATGTTTAAGGTTAGTACATTTGATTAAATGAAATTGACATTAATTTAATAGTTTCCATTTTATTAGTACTGATGGTATATAACTAGCATCTGTTGGTACTATATATCAATTTTAACATGTGGAAGTGAGAGCACTCTCTTGTTAGTATTTTCAGTGTAAATTATGTGGCAGCCGTAGCTCAGTGGCTGTGTTACTTGCTTAACAAGCTGGAGGGCCCGGGTTCGAATCCTGGCACCGACAAAATTTTCAATTTCTAATTTAACTGCGCTGCCACCGTGCTTCGGAGGGTACGTAAAGCCGTCGGTCCCGGCTACGAAAGTAGTCGTTAAGTCATGTTAGGAGCGCTTGCGCGACCTGAAAACCCTAACACTAGACCTTAGCCAGAAGGTTACATGAACTTACTTACTTACTAGTGTAAATTATGACGAAACCAGAAATAACCCATAATATTCCCCCCTTGTGATCTTAGTATTTCCATTGATTGAATAATATAGGGTCTCCAATATTTCAGTCAACGGTATGTCAGAGTGGTTTTTATTAATTTTTATATATCATTTTTATATATTTTTATCAAACATGGCTATCCACGAAAGACTCAGAAGACCGCAGAATTTACAGCAGACTCAACAGGGAAGCAAAGAAGGAAGTCACTAAAAGAAAAAACGAAATGTGGGAAGAGAAATGCGAAGAGATGGACCGATGCTTAGGAGGAACCAAAGTGACACAAGCTTGGAAATTCATAAAAAGTATTAGAAAAGAAAGAAAAGATGAGGGAAATATAAACCTGATTCAAAATAAAAAGTGGGAAAAATATTACGAAACGCTATTAACAGAAAGTAGGCACGAATTTATGGAAAGACCTGACCATATCTTAATGACAGAAAACTCAGAGGTGCATAAGATAAACAAAGAAGAACTGAAAAAAGAATTGAAACAAATGAAAAATGGAAAAGCACCCGGGCCTGGAGACATTCCCATCGAGTTGGTGAAACATGGACCGGATGCTCTTTTGGAAAGCATAGTGAATATTTTTAATAAATGCTTAATTGAAGGCCAAACGATTCCAGACGATTGGAATTTGGCCCACATTAGCCCCATTTATAAAAAGGGAGACAGAAAAGAATGCGGAAATTATAGAGGCATTAGCGTAACTAGCTCGCTGGGAAGGTTATATGGTCGTATATTGAAAAGAAGAATAGAAGAGGAGTATAAAGAAATTGAAGAACAAAGCGGCTTCAGAGCAGGAAGATCGTGCGTGGACAACACATTTACGCTTCAACAAGTAATTGAAAAACGAACAGCTCGAAACCTTCCTACGCATCTGGTATTTATAGATCTGGAGAAGGCTTATGATACAGTTCCTTTAAAACTCTTATTTAGTGTCTTGACGAAAACGGACCTTAGTAAAACATATCTAAAAGCAATACTGAACATCTATAAATGTCCTCAAAGCACTGTAAAAACAGGAAATACTTTCTCAAGGGTATTTACAGTAACGAAAGGCTTGAGACAAGGATGTTGTCTTTCCCCCACCCTATTCAAAATATATATCCAAGAAGCACTGCACCAGTGGAGACAAAAATGTGCGGGAATGGGGTTGAAGCTTAACAACCATTATCTGACAACGCTGTTCTTTGCAGACGATCAAGTACTAATTGCAAGCTGTGAAGAAGATGCAGATTATATGCTTAGAAAGCTCAAAGTTGAATACGAAAAATGGGGGATGAGTATGAATATGTCTAAAACAGAATATATGCGAATAGGCAGTGAAGACGAAGACCCGGATTTGGAAATTAGACAAATGAAAAGGTGCTACGAATACAAATATTTGGGAAGTATTATCTGCAGTAAAGGAACAACAGAACGAGATATAGACTATAGAGTGCAACAAGGCAGGAAGAGTGTTCAAATTCTGAATTCGATACTTTGGTCCAACAAAGCTACTATGAGAACTAAAATGACTATCTACAAAGTAATTGTAGAGCCCATTCTTACATATGGAGCAGAATGTTGGCAAATGACAGTAAAAGGAAAGAAAAAAGTTGACACGGTTGAAATGGACTACCTAAGAAGAGCTTGCCGTATATCAAGAGTAGAACGTATACCTAATTCTGAAATTAGAAGAAAAACAGATAGAGTACATACAACTTCTAAAAGAATAGAAACTAGACAGTTAATATGGTATGGACACGTACAGAGGATGGACGACAACAGATGGCCAAAAAGAGCTATGGAATACAATCCAAGTAATAGAAGGAAACGAGGAAGACCAGCCAAGTCTTGGATACAAGGTGTTATGGAAACCATGAAAGATAGAGCCATTGATGAAGACACCTGGAGAGATAGAAAAAGATGGCGATCGAAATGAGGGAAGCGGCAGAAGCTGTAGGATCCCCGCTTATATATATATATATATATATATATATATATATATATATATATATATATATTTGCAACATGAAGAAGAAAGTTCAGTATAGGCAGTTAAACAGCTAACCTGTCAATTTAAAAGTAAGAGCAAGTACCAACTTGCTGAAAAGCATACCCATACACAAAAGGGATGATAAAATGTACTGCACAAACTATAGCGGTATAAGCTATATATTAATTATTAGGATATACAGATTTTTTTCTAATAAACCTATAACGATTGAGTGAATAGGTGAACTATCAAATAGGAGACTATTAGTGTGGAATTAGAAAAAACTTAATAAATCATTGATCAATTATTCACAATTAGGAAGTTAATGAGAAATGTTGGGAATACAAAAAAAACATTAAACTAGTTATTTATAGATTTTAAACAAACACATGATATAATAATAAGAATAAAACTATGGAATACTATGGCATAACTAGGCTTACCTAAGAAATTAATTATTTTAACAAGGAGTAACGTACAAGTAAAGTAATATTTCAAGGAAAATTATCGACTTATTTTCAAATGTACATTGATCTCAAACAGGAAACATGTACAATCATTATACAATATAGTAAATACTTATTTAGATAAACGTAAAATATTTCACTGAACGTTAACGATAAAAATGTTACAAATAAAGGTTAAAACATTCTTTTCAATTCGCGGTAAAAGATTTAATAGAGTTCAGCACACAAGATAAATTCGTAACCAAATTCATATACCAGTAAACGGTACTCGATACAGCAGCAAAGTAATTTTAACAACAAATATAAATCATAGCATTAGCTCTGGAAAATGGTGTTTTCTTTGACAGACAGCAACCACAAATGTGAAATTATAAAAGATTAGTATGAAATTAGAAAAACTGAATGAACCATTTATCAAATATTCAGAATTATATACATAATAAAAAATGTTAGGAATAAAAAAAACATTACACTAGTTATGTAATTGTATGGCAGAACTAGGCATACCTAAGGAAATTAACTGTCAACTTACTTTCAAATGTACAGTGACCTCAAACAGGAAGATGCCGTGTCTAAAATCGTGTTTACCATCGTGTTGGAGAGCATCACCCGCAAAGTAAATACAGAAAATCTCAGTTTAATAAGCAAGGTCCTTACATTATACAGACTTTCGACGATGAGTTAAATATAGTAGCAAGTATAATTATTAGTAAGAAAAAAACATTAAGACATTTAATAGGAATATTGTTCTGAAGCTATTTTCTTGTGGCATTTTAAATTAATTACTATTTAACTGGGAATAAGCCACAATTAAAGGTTAAAATACGTTTATTGACGTTTCAATTTCCACTTCGGAAATCGTTCTCGAATTTCGGAAATCGAGAACGATTTCCGAAGTGGAAATTGAAACGTCAATAAACGTATTTTAACCTTTAATTGTGGCTTATTCCCAGTTAAATAGTAATTAATTTAATAGGAAAAAGCGCAAAGAAGGGTCCTCCAAATTAACGATGACAAAAAAATATATGGCTATCATAAGAAGAGCACTACGAAACAGGATAGGACATAATATTTCAATAGACTAGTACAACTTTGAAATGGTTCATCGGTCTAAATATTTGGGATTTAAGAGCACTTTTAATAAAAACACTACAAAAGAGAATAACAACAGAATACAAGCTGGTAATTGCTACGTTTTAAGCAAAAAAATTAAATCCAAAATACATCCCGCAGTACCAAAAATAAGAATCTACGTATGTAAGTGAAACACGGACAATGAAAAAACAAAATAAGAGATTTCTAATTCTTAGAGAAATATATGAATCTTATGAATCACCAATCAATACAGAGTGCAAAACAATAACTTTGGCGTTGAGATTTAGTTTCCTGTACGACGTTGCAATCTTTATACCTGTTTGACCTTAGCATTAGTTCCCGGTCGTAAAACACTTCTGGGGATTTTCCTAGCAATCCTGATCTAATTAATACCTGAGTTTTACTTACATTGTTTTATATATCCTCATTTTAGTAGTTCGTGTTAGACTTCTGGATTTAAAATTGTTATGAGGGTTATACATATATTAGTTTGCTACCTGAATTTTCCCTTTGATCTCTTATGTGAAAACATTATCTGCGATATCTAAAACGCTCCTATCTTTCAAAATTATAGGGATCTATTGTTAAGTTATATGCCCTACTACATCGTCTCTTTTGTCTGTTAATGAACATTTATTTGGTTTTCTCGTTACTGACTACTATATCGTTTTTTTTGCTGCTAATAGCATTATTCTATAGTATTCTAATATTTAATCTATGGATTAAATCCGGATAGCGGATAGATATTCTTTACTTTCTCGGAGAAATTATATTCTAACTCACAAAATTCCTATTAAATTGCCAAAATCGCTCTTGCATATTCTATTTACTTATGAGGGGCAGCAGCAATATCAGTACCATAATAATGCATATAGTCATGGACTGGCTAATCGTTGGATAATAGGAAGCATGAATGTAGCAGTTTTAATAGTTTGGTGACTGCTTGCTGAAATCGGGGAGTAGAGATATCTACCTGGGATACCTGGGAATTACACTGTCTAGCTACGGAGACCTGGACAAAGAAATGAGAGATCAAGTACTAAAAGCAAATAGACTGGCAGCATGCCTTAATAACACTATATGGCTAAACAGACACATTAACACTGAGATGATATCAATTTATAAAGCCAGTGTAAGACAAATAATGACATATGCTTCAGAAACAAGACCCGGCACAGCCACAACGCAAAGAATAATGGAAACGGCAGAGATGAGAGTACTGAGAACAATTATAGGAAATACGATGAGAAATCAAAAGAGAAGTGAAGACATTAGAAGAAAATGTAACGTAAAGTGTATAAATGAATTTACACAAAATAGAAAAAAAGAATGGAATAATCACATAAGCAGAATAGAGGAGACCCGTGACGTCAAAATTGGAAGAGATAAGTCACGAATCGGCAGAAGAAGTATCGGACGATCGTGCAAAAAATGAAGTGATAACCTTCCATAGAGGTATTATTCCACCAATGAACAAGTAAAATTGCTTATAAAGAGAAATAATAACAAGAAAAAAAAGTAACATCTCTCAGATAAATAAGCGGAACAACAGAAACTGAGTATAAACGTGAAATTCCAGAATTAACATTAAATAAATTACCGCAAATCGTACGAACTGAAATAAGTGTTATTTTCTGCTCATATATATATAATAAGAACTATATTTAAACCAAGTGACAGAAAAAAAATTATATATACATTTACTTCTAAATGATTAAGGTCTATAAAATTATTATTAAAGTTAAAGCTTATACAAGCGACAAAGTTTTTAAAACAATTAGACCGAACATAATATCATAACTGTAAAACATAATATATACGGAAACAATAAAGAAATAGATATGTTTAGTGGTTATGAAACCGCTTGTCGTCTGCCATGAATTTTATTACAGAATCAAGTTACCAATACCATAAGACACCAAAATATTTTGTCTGAGTAATGACTTACTACGATAAAAAGAAATAGAATACTTTTATAATACACAACGTTATAACGTTGTGTAAACGCATGTTAATAACAATTGGTAATAAAGACATAAAGATACCCACTAGAAAGTTTAAAATTTCAAAACGACAGTAGAATAAAGTTCAAGTATATTATTTTCATTATTTGTTCAATACTGATGCCATCAATTTTTATTTTACATCTAGTTGGTTCTTTGCTGACTACTATTGTTTTAGTTTTCTGAGATGAAATTGTCATAATAAATTCATAATGCCAGGTATTTTATTTCCATTACCTATGTGGTTATTCCATTCTTTTTTTCTATTTTGTATCCATTCATTTATACACTATACGTTACATTTTCTTTTCGATTTCTCAGAGTATTTCCTGTAATTCTTCTCAGTACTCTCATCTCTGCCGCGTCCATTATTCTTTGCGTTGTGGCTGTGTCGGGTCTTGTTTCTGCTAATGCCATCCATTTCTATTTTACATCTGTGGTCCTTTGCTGACTACTATTGTTTTAGTTTTCTGAGATGAGATTGTCATATTAAATTCTTTTGCTCTTATGTTAAATTTGTAGACCAATCTTTGCAGACTATCTTCATCTTGGGCTATTAATATTGCGTCATCTGCGTAACGGAGTATTTTAATTTCTTTGTTTCCCATTCTGTATCCTCTTCGTTTGTTAACGCTTTTGATGATTTGATCCATGATCAAATTTGATCGTTTGTTCTTCTCCTGTATATAGCTTTTTTAGGTAGTCAATCCACGTATCATTTTCTATGTATTTTAGTTCTATTAGTTACTTTACCTCCGTTCTTTGACGTCTGATGAAGCGCTATATTTCCTTTTGCAGACGAGAAAAATTATGTTCCATTTCTTTCGAAAAACGTTCCCAGTGACCATTTTTTATTTTTCTTATAAGTGCATGTGTTTCGTTTCTAATTGTCTTGTAATTATGTTATGCCTCTTGTGTTTTGGTTGACATGTATTTCAGGTAAGCTTTTTTGTTTTCTTTACATTTTTCCTTCACTTTACTTATATTTCTTTTACCGAGAACTTTCTTGGCCGAGGCTAAGATATTAGACTTAAGTATTGTTCAGCTTTCTTCGACTCCATCACTTTCTGTGATATATGTATTTCTGTTTTTTTCGGTTCTTCTTTTCTGGAATAGGTATCTTGTCGAGTCATCCTGTAAGCTTTCGACTTTTATCTTTGTGGTGTATTTCGGTGTTTTGTTATCACATATATGTGTTTTCATTCGGCACAATACCAATTTGTGATCGCTTCCTATTTCTGCTGATGTTAGTGCTCTCTATTCAACAGAATATAGTCTATAATAGATCTTTGTCCTCTACTGTTTTCAAAAATGTATTTGTATTGTTCTTTGTGAGGGAAAAATGTATTATTATTACGTATCGGGTTTTTGCTGCTCCTTTGTTAGAAGGTTTCCGTTTTCATTTCTGATATTTTCGTTATATCGCTGTTTTATCGCTGGAACTAAATCATTGCCAACACGGGCGTTAAAATCACCCATAATGATTATATATTTATCATTTGGGGTCTCGTTTATTACAGTCTGAAGGTGTTCCTAGAAGTTTTCCCTTGTGGTGGCATCTTTGTTGTTCTCTGGAAGTGAATTGCTACCACATTCAGAGGTTTAACATCCAGTATAATTTTTACACTTACTACTTTTATACTTGGTGTAAAAAATTTTTGTGTACTAACAGAGCGACTCCTTCTTTGGCTCTGGTTTCTTTGGCAACACCACTGTAAATCATGAGATGGTCATCCATAATAATTTGACCCTTTTCCTTTTTTCTTTGTATCTTTTAACGCACATATGTCTATATTTTTTTTCTACAAGCTCTTTTGTAATTTTCTGCTCTCTTGTAGAGACTTTACATTCAAAGCACCGATACCGATGCGAAGTGTATTTCTCGTTTACCACAAATTCGTTGTTCTCTTTCTCCCGTTAGTCGTCGTAATGAAATCATTCCTGTCCCGAGGCATAATTCTGTTTCTATGAGCTGTCTGGTTTTAAAGTTTATCAGTAGGGTGCTAAACTGGCTGTAGACCCCCTCCTCCTTTATTTGGGCTTGGAACCGGCAAGAGTTCTGTCGAGCTACTCGATCTACCCAAAAAAACTGCAGGCGGATTTGAGATATGTTACTTAAGGATGTACTTAATCTCTATTAATTCTTTGATCTGTTTTTTATTCTCTTTCAGATCTGTTTTATATTAGGTAAATTCTTATTTCATTCCTTAGGTAAATTCTTATTTCAAACCCTCCGGCGCACTTTCAGGTCTACATATTATATAAGTATTTTAGTTTTTTTTTTTTTTCATTTTACTTTTACCTCTTTTTGTACTTACTTTACTTTCCGTGTCCGGAACACCAACAGCTTTAAATTTTGTATTTCCAATGGTTCCCTACATAAATGGCCCTGTCATTCGCTAAAAATAAATCTTCTTCTGTGTAGGTCTCTCTCATCTCTGTGCATGCTAGTAGATTTTTTGTGGTAACAAACTTTATAATCTTACCGAAGGGGCTTCTAATTTCAGAAACTGTTACACAAATACTCTATTTGATATACGTACATTTATGTACTAAATGTTTTAGTGCCAATGCATTTTAATAAAAAATACTAATTAATAAAAACGGAAATTTTCGCTTTCCAAGTTTATAATACACACTTTCTTATGTTTGAAAATATATAAAAGTAATATAAATTACCGCCTTGCTTATTAAAACTAAAAAGTAAAATCAAGGTATATGGCGGTTAACAATTTATATTTAACTACATAAATTAGCCAAATAGTCCTTAAATTCCTCCATGATTAAATTGATGGATATTTAAATAAATTTTAAATTCCAGAATGTATCTGCTGTAAAATTTGAAAATCTACTACTAATACAATTATTGGCAACATCGCAGGAGTTTAGAAGTATATGCAATATCGTAAATACGGATCCCAAAAATGGTTTATCCTTTTGTGGAGTCCACTTAATCCTACGTGTTGGTCGGAGCCTACATAAAGCGCTACTTAGATAATAAAATACACGGTGTATATTCTACTGGAGTTAGTATAATACCGTTTTAGAACGGAGCTTACATTAACCGCTAGATGTATATATATATATATATATATATATATATATATATATATATATATATATATATATATATGTATATATGTATATATGTATATATGTATATATGTATATAGGTATATATGTATATATGTATATATGTATATATGTATATATGTATATATGTATATATGTATATATGTATATATGTATATATGTATATATGTATATATGTATATATGTATATATGTATATATGTATATATGTATATATGTATATATGTATATATGTATATATGTATATATGTATATATGTATATATGTATATATGTATATATGTATATATGTATATATGTATATATGTATATATGTATATATGTATATATGTATATATGTATATATGTATATATGTATATATGTATATATGTATATATGTATATATGTATATATGTATATATGTATATATGTATAAATGTATATATGTATATATGTATATATGTATATATGTATATATGTATATATGTATATATGTATATATGTATATATGTATATATGTATATATGTATATATATATGTATATATGTATATATGTATATATGTATATATGTATATATGTATATATGTATATATGTATATATGTATATATGTATATATGTATATATGTATATATGTATATATGTATATATGTATATATGTATATATGTATATATGTATTATTGTGATATTTAGAGTCTTGGTGCGCCAAGCAATAATTAGCTAATTAATTTTTTTGATTAATTAAAATTATTTAAATGATATGATTCTGACTCTATCACAATTTTTAATTCTTGTATCTCAGGGTTAAATTCGTGCTTCAATATCTATGCTATTACATGTGAAAGGTAAGGTCCAGAGAATACCGGAATAATAAAAAACACATATGATCTAACACTATATATTGAAATAAAAATAATGAAATAATTTACACTCAAAAGTTTTCAATAAACAAATCTCAAATAAGGATTCTCAAAATTTTGTTCTCCGTACGTGAACAATCAAAAATTAATGGTACAAACAATATTAATTGAAATCTCAAAATCCCAAACTATTCTAACTCTCCTAATCCAAATATTTATATCCTTTCTAAATTACGTGTAAAAATTGTGTTATCAATAAAAGAAAAACTGCAGAAAACAAAAATATCTCTCTCTGATGATGAGTGGTCCAAATCCTTGTTCCTTGTTGACTGTATTATCTCCTCTCAACCGCTCCCTATGTAATCAGCAATCTTACAACAGATTGTTGCAGGTATATCGTCCTTAATGATCTCCTTCAAAAGCACAAATCATTCAAATTATGATAGCCTTTCTCCTCTCGATACACTGAATCTCTCGTTGGCCCGAGTGATAAAATGACTCTTGGAATATCTTCTCTTTACGATAAACTGAATCTCTCGTTGGCCTGAACAGTGACTCTTGGAATATAAGTAGAGAAATATGACTTATTTGATATATATATTTTGAAATATTTTGTTGTTTCAGCTTCTGTCAGATACACTAACTCCACAAAAACTCACTAACATTCAACACTACTGCTTGCTACATTTCGGGAACCGACAGAGAACAAACACTGTTCTTTCTTGAAGACTTGGAAACCAACTGCCTATATTTTCTCTCTCCTCAATCTAGCTAAACTTTCCTTATCCCACCTTTTTCAATCTCCGCCAATCAAAACTCGTCACAATTCCCCATTTTTTCATTTCGATAACAAACAAATTTCTACCTATAATTATAAAATTTCCTAAAACTTATTTACAAATATTATTTTCTATAATTCTTAAAACTAACAAAAACCTCTTTATAAAATATCTTCTATTGTCTTTAATCACTGCACTAATGTATTTGTAAAAACCCGTTTCAATTTGTCTTTTGTTTCACTTAAACTTATGCGGGTCAACTGAAGTATTACAAAGAAATAATTTATGTAAAGCTTACTTTTTGTTTAGTACAGATAATCCAAGAATTTAATAACTTTCCTTCTTAGAAATGTTTGTTGGTTATACTTTCTGAATTATTTTAATTTTTTGTTAAACTTTGAAATATTTTAAACAAACCAATATTTTCTTGATTTTACATATCATAACAAATCCCCGCCATTTGATCTGCCGAAAACTCTTTGTTAAATTTTAAAATGACAAAAGTTTTCCAGGATCAAATCATTTCACTATGTTATTAAAATCTACTTATGATACTGATAAATGTCGTGAATGTTAAAATACCCCGTATATTGCCTGTCTTTATACGGGATTGGATATATTTTCGTTTTAAATTTTTCCAAGTATTTTCCCTTCAAAGAAAGTTCATAATTTTTAGCCACTCGGTTTACTTTATTAACAAGATCTCCATGGTTTCTTAAAATCTTCTCTATGTTTTCTCCACAATTTATTTTTCTTTCATCCTCCTTTTGTTCATATGTGTTCACTGTCCATAATACTTCTTCACACAATTCTGGATTCTCGTCCATTAGTGCCATTTTTTCTTCTGTTTTCCTTTTATCCTCTAATTCCCTTTGGTATTCCGAGCACCATGTTTCTATTCCTTTCATTTCTCTGATGATACTTTCTTTTTCTTCCTGCTTCCATTCTGTTTTATCGTCGGTTGCCGACAATTCTTCTGTACCTTCTATTTCCTGTTTTTCTCTGGTCTCCATCTTATTTTCCTGCTTTCTTTTCGAACTCTTCTTCTTTTTCTTCCTTCTCTTTTTCTCTTCTGTTAGATCTTGTTCTTGTACTTTCGGTTTATTCTCTACAGTCATATCGATTTCTTTGTGTTTTTCCTGTGCATTGATCCTTCCAGAATTTGTTTTCCTATCTGTTTGCTTTTCTTCTCCTGTGTTGTCTGGTTCTGCTCTGATTTCCATTTTATTTTCCGCAAAATTTATGGTGATATCTTTTTTCCTCAATTCATCAATTCCCGCTATCATATCATGATTTAAATCTTCAATCACCACACATTTCATAATATGGAATTTGTTTCCCACTCTTATCTGTACTCCCAAACCTTCGTTTACTGTCGTCAAATTTTTATTGTTTGCACCCACTAAATCAACCCTAGGAATCTTACACACAAATCTGTCCAAATTTAATTCTTTTACTAGTTTTTTATTGAATAGCGATATCTCCGAGCCAGAATCAATCACAATTTTAATTGCTTTATGTTTTATAAATGCATCTAAAAATATTAGATTAGAATTAGAGATTTGTCTTTCGTTTCCTATTGCTACATGATTCATCTCCCTTCTATTTTGTTGTTGGAAGCTCTGGTTATTTCTATCATCCCTTTGTTCGTTAGTATTCCTATTCGGAGTATTTTGTGCATCTCTATTCCTGTTGTGATTTTCATATGTTCTATGTTGTGTGTCATTCCTGTTATCGTAATTTTGTTGTCTATTGTAATTATTGTAATTTCTCGGCCTATATTCGTTTGTTGATCTGGGATGTCGGTTTCTCTGGTCATAATTTGATGAATACCTTCTTTCCGGTCCATTATATTGGTCATGTTGTCTTCTATTTCTCATTTCTTTTCTTTTTGCTTCTTTTAATTGAAGGAATTGGCACAAACTATCAATATCTTGATAGTTTCTCAAAATCACGTGATCTTCCAACGTTTCCTCAAAATGTCTGCTGATCATTTCTACCAGCTGTTCGGTAGAATATTTGTATTCTAGATATTTTGAATTGTTATATATCTGCAAAGCATATCTTTCTTCAGATATTCCCATTTTTTCGTGATATTTTCCATTCTGTAGCTCTTGGTTGATTTCTCTCTGTTTATTTTTCCCCCAGAAATAGTTGAGAAATTTATTTTCAAAATCTGTCCAATTTTCAAACTCATCTTCCTTGCTTTCATACCATAACGCTGCTCCTTCTTTCAAATGGTTTCTAATTGTTTCTTTGCAATCGTCAAAATATCTAATATGTTGTAATTTGGTTTTCAAATTTTTAACAAACGGTACTGGGTGTGTTTTCCGAATATCCCCGCCAAATTGTATTTTTATGTCACCCGGACTTTGGATGAGTACTTCTCTCCTGTCTCCCATCTCTCGTTGTTTTCTGATATCCTCAATTTGTTTTTCTATTTCTTTCTTGTCTTCTTGTAAAGCCATTTCAAATTTTGTTTCTAACTGTTCTAATTCCTTTTTCTGTACAGTCTCAATTTTCTTGATCTTATTTTTTACTTTCTTTTCTTGTTCTTCCATTTTATTTTTAATTTCATTAATCTCTTCTAGTTGTTGTATCAGTTCTTTCTTTATCCCCTCAACACATCCTTTAATTTCCTGTTCATAGTTTTCCAAACGCTGCTCTATATTGCTCATTGTTTGTTTTGTTTCCTCCATTTTTAGTGATGTTTCTTGTTGATTTCTATCCATTGTTTGTTTTGTTTCTTGTTGATTTCTATCAATTTTCTTTGATGTTTCAATTTGGTTTTTCTCTATTGTTTGTGTCTGTATTTGCATCATTTCTAATAATTTTTCCAGCATCCCTGTTTCTTTTCTTTCCTCCATTATTGTAGCATTTCCTTCATTATCCGATCCTTCATCAATAATTGTTTCCTCTTCTCTGTTATCCTCCTTCCTTTCTTGCATTTTGCTTTGACTCCTTGTGGTCGACATGTTGTTACTTTTTGTTATTGTTTTTGTCCCCGCCAAATGTGAAATTTTACAACACTCTATATGTTTCAGAACACGACAATATTTCTCCCCAAATGTATTAAATTTTCACGACAAATATCAAATATGCAATCAGTAAAATTCAAATAATTCAAAATAAATATCAAATGTATGATTGGTAAAGAAAATAAAATCAAATAATTCAATAGCAGTAAATATCCACTAACTACGATCAATCAATAAATCAAATTTATATTCCCTGGAAAAATTGTCAAAATACTTTCAAATTCAAATTCCCTCAATGTTATATGTTTTTATCTCTGGATTACCTGTACTTATTCCAGATCTCTTTTCCTTCCTTCACATGTAAAGCTGCGATATTTTCAAACCCCACGTTTTGGAAGCCAGTTATTGTGATATTTAGAGTCTTGGTGCGCCAAGCAATAATTAGCTAATTAATTTTTTTGATTAATTAAAATTATTTAAATGATATGATTCTGACTCTATCACAATTTTTAATTCTTGTATCTCAGGGTTAAATTCGTGCTTCAATATCTATGCTATTACATGTGAAAGGTAAGGTCCAGAGAATACCGGAATAATAAAAAACACATATGATCTAACACTATATATTGAAATAAAAATAATGAAATAATTTACACTCAAAAGTTTTCAATAAACAAATCTCATATAAGGATTCTCAAAATTTTGTTCTCCGTACGTGAACAATCAAAAATTAATGGTACAAACAATATTAATTGAAATCTCAAAATCCCAAACTATTCTAACTCTCCTAATCCAAATATTTATATCCTTTCTAAATTACGTGTAAAAATTGTGTTATCAATAAAAGAAAAACTGCAGAAAACAAAAATATCTCTCTCTGATGATGAGTGGTCCAAATCCTTGTTCCTTGTTGACTGTATTATCTCCTCTCAACCGCTCCCTATGTAATCAGCAATCTTACAACAGATTGTTGCAGGTATATCGTCCTTAATGATCTCCTTCAAAAGCACAAATCATTCAAATTATGATAGCCTTTCTCCTCTCGATACACTGAATCTCTCGTTGGCCCGAGTGATAAAATGACTCTTGGAATATCTTCTCTTTACGATAAACTGAATCTCTCGTTGGCCTGAACAGTGACTCTTGGAATATAAGTAGAGAAATATGACTTACAATATTTTGTTGTTTCAGCTTCTGTCAGATACACTAACTCCACAAAAACTCACTAACATTCAACACTACTGCTTGCTACATTTCGGGAACCGACAGAGAACAAACACTGTTCTTTCTTGAAGACTTGGAAACCAACTGCCTATATTTTCTCTCTCCTCAATCTAGCTAAACTTTCCTTATCCCACCTTTTTCAATCTCCGCCAATCAAAACTCGTCACAATTCCCCATTTTTTCATTTCGATAACAAACAAATTTCTACCTATAATTATAAAATTTCCTAAAACTTATTTACAAATATTATTTTCTATAATTCTTAAAACTAACAAAAACCTCTTTACAAAATATCTTCTATTGTCTTTAATCACTGCACTAATGTATTTGTAAAAACCCGTTTCAATTTGTCTTTTGTTTCACTTAAACTTATGCGGGTCAACTGAAGTATTACAAAGAAATAATTTATGTAAAGCTTACTTTTTGTTTAGTACAGATAATCCAAGAATTTAATAACTTTCCTTCTTAGAAATGTTTGTTGGTTATACTTTCTGAATTATTTTAATTTTTTGTTAAACTTTGAAATATTTTAAACAAACCAATATTTTCTTGATTTTACATATCATAACAGTATATATGTATATATGTATATATGTATATATGTATATATGTATATATGTATATATGTATATATGTATATATGTATATATGTATATATGTATATATGTATATATGTATATATGTATATATGTATATATGTATATATGTATATATGTATATATGTATATATGTATATATGTATATATGTATATATATACATCTAGCGGTTAATGTAAGCTCCGTTTTAAAACGGTATTATACTAACTCCAGGCGAATATACACCGTGTATATTATTATCTGGGTAGCGCTTTATGTGGACTCCGACCAACACGTCGGATTAAGTGGACTCCGTAATAGGTTAAAACACTTTTGGGATCCGTATACATTTCTTTGCGTACACAACCAAACTCCTCCGATGTTGCCAATAATTTGATTAGTCGTAGATTTTGAAATTTTACAGCAGGTACGTTTTGGAACTTTAAATTTATTTAAATATCAATTAATTTAGTCATCGAGAAATTTCACAAATACGTACTTGGTTATTGTAGTTAAATATTTTATGGTGGTAATATATATTACTTGCTTTAATTATAGATAAACTGAAATTAGTGTCTATTATAAACTTTGAAAAGGCAAGGGTCCATTTTTATGTACTAGTATTTTTTTTAATGCATTGGCACTGAAACATTTATTATATTATAAATTTACGTTCCGATGTTTCGATTGCCACAGTTTATGACGAATAAAATATTTGTTTCATGAAGTAGTAAAATTTGAATTATAACAATTTATAAATCATTCTTAAAATTCCTATTTTTTACTGTCTAATTTCAGTATTTCGATTTTTAAATGTAGGGAATTCAATATCCTATATACTATATTTTAGATACACATAAACACATGGATACACTTATGGCAGATACTAAAAGAAGAAATATTTCGGTACCTTAGTGTAACTTGATTCTCAGCAACATATCTATTACAATTACATATAATATGTTCGGTCTTATTGTTTTAAATGCTTTGTGCTTGTACAAGCTATCATTATTTCAACTTTAAATAATTGTGTTTTTGTATCTTTCGCTGTCAGGCATATCAAAATTTAATATTTAATTTAGAAGTAAATGTATATATAATATTCTTTTTTTTTGTCATTTGGTTTAAATGTAGATCACTTATATTCTTCTTGCTTATTTATTTTTATTCGTAATACTTATTAACGTACTTAATAACGTACCCGTTTTTGCAAAAAGCAACAACGGGTACAAAAGATATCGAGTATCAGGGGTGGTATTTGTCAATCTAAATGCCACTTACGACATATTAAATTAGAGGACATTTCTCCAAAACTGTATGACATCGCCTTAGATAATAACATCACGTGTTTTATCCGCGTATATCTACAGAACAGAAAATTTTTCGTATCATTCAATGGTAAGATGAAGAACGCAGATAAATGGTCTCGCTTGGGGTAGCGTAATGGCACCTACACTGTATTACATTTACACAAATGATTAACCGATACCAGTAGATACTAGGACTTTCATGTAGACGATACATTGCACAACCAAAACTTTTGTTGCTAAAGTGAAAAAAAATCTAAATGATGCCTTAAATATAATAAAAATAAACTACGAATTAATTTTAAGCCAAACCCCGAAAAATCTTAGGAGCGCTCCTTTAATTTGTCTAAGACAAACTGAATATCTAATCTAATATAAATCTAATATAATCTATAATCAAATAAAAATACCTTTTTTCTTAAACGCATCTACCACGCAGAGACATTAGCGTATTTAGATTAATGTTACAGTTGATACAAATAGTGTATATATATATTAGTTTACAATTAATAATAATAATATGTATGTGTATTACAATGTATGTTTTAAATCTTATGAAGAAGTTGACAGTCTTTAAGATAAGAAATTATTCTTTGGGTATTTGTATTTTCTTCTAGGGCAGTTGGGTATGCTATATTTGAGTCGTTCACTGTTATATTTAGGACACTGTATTAAAAAATGTTTTACCGTTAGAACATGGTTGCACACTTCACAAACTGGTTTATTTTTGCGCTGTAGTAAATAGCCATGAGTAAGTCGTGTCTGGCCGATACGGAGACGGGTGTCATTAGGTGTCACCAATCACGCACCTCGATGTGCATCGCCCTTCCTTCTGGAACTTATAATTAAATTTAATTGGTTGAGGAATGAAAAAGTTTCATATAAAAGTTAATTTATCTTTAAATATGGGACATTTTCGGATCTCAAGTCAGTATGGTTTTACCCGTCTAGGGTAGCTCCCTAGAGCACTTTGCTCGAAGGGCTCTGCGAATTTTCTAAGACTCTGAAGCTGAGTTTTTTTCTTCTTAGAAAACCTGTGTTTCATTTCTACAAAAGTAAAAAAACCATAAAGGCATTGTCTTTTTCAAGACAATGCCACAATAAGAGCGTACCGGCTAACTACGCAATATTGCAACATATTGCGCAATAGTTTGAGACATTAATAAACATGGAAACTTGCACCAAGATGCTATCGACTTTTCATAAGTTTATTAATTACACCGGAGACGACACGGGTAAGTATCACATGCTCTCTTCTGTCTTTTACTTTTGGTTTCCAAAGATATGGATGTTTGTTAACTTCGTATAGCCTTAATGGAGTGTTGCTCCAAGTTTGTTGCCATTTTTGAATAATTTTTTGTTTTAAGTATGGTTTTAAATCGTTTTGTACCATTATGTTACTTTCTTCGGACATCAGGTTAGTTGGTGCGTTTTTAGCTAGTTTATCTACAACTTCATTACCTTCAATTCTGACATGAGAAGGCACCCATAAAAAATGAACTTGGATGTTCTTATTTGAAATGTTTTTAAGTTCTTTTTTAATAAGAAGTAAAAGGGGGTTGTCACAGTACAATTGAGTCAGTGAGGATAATGAATTTAGAGAATCTGTGATTATTATACATCTTTCTTGGTTTTTGTTTTGTATTAACGATAGTGTTTTTAGAATTGCGAATAATTCAGCCGAAAAGATGGTTGTAATTGACGACAATTTGAAACTAACTGAGATAGGTTTGTTAGACTGATGTCGATAGCCGGAATAGATATTGTCCGTGGCGCAGGGTTGTGGATTGAGGAGGTATCATAAGTTTTTGGAAATTGAAAATTTAATTTGGATAAGTATGAGCGTATACGAAAGTAAAAAGGATGATCAATTTGATGTGTTTGAAAATTTATTTGTAAATCTATCAGCAAAAACGTTATGCACAACTGGATTATTTCGGTGAATCCATCACACAGTCAAAAAATAGAACCCCCACGAAAAAAATACAGTAGAGTATAACTACTTTTGTACTCTAGCATTATGGTAAAAAGTTAAAAATATACATACCTACATAATTATATTACCGAAAAGTTAATAAAAACTTCTGTTCGTTAGCGGCAAGAGAAAGCACATATCAGAATGTGTTATGAAAAATTTTGTTAATAATACAGTAGGTATGCAATATAATATAATGACAAGAATACTTTTATATCTTTGCTTATGGCATATTTTTAAAGCAAAGATTCTTTACTGGCATTGTATTACTTTTTCTCTCTACAGTAAAATGCTGAGGTGAGCGTCACGGAACTAGCGCCACAAGATGGCGTCGTGAAGGGAAGCTATCATAGAATAGCGGCTCTTGGCATCGATTCACTACTCATGATCAATTCGTTTTTAGTCATCATATATTTACTCTAAAAATAAGTAACAAAATATAGACATTAAATGAGAAGTAAAAATTAAAAGAATAATATGTCACTAAAAGACTTGATTTGTAACGATTATCAAAATTTAATAAAAGTCATAAATATCATCCGATTAATAACAACATTAAATCGTCTGTCAATAAAAAATGTAAAGAACAATTGGACAACACATAGTTTGGATTTAGAGGTGGATTGGGAACAAAAGAGGAATTGTGCGCAATGGTGGTACTATTACAAAAATGCAGAGATTATAATGAAAACGTATTCTTATCTAATATAGATTTTCAAAAGTATTTGACACAGTTCAACCTGGTAAGCCCATACATGCATGAAAACACATAAACCTAGATACCAAGATATTAATTTAATAAAAAATCTACTAAAATCAAACAGCGGTCATGCGGGGGAAAGATGAGACAAATCAAGCAGAAATTCAAAAAGGAGTCAGCCAGAGATGTGTGTTGTGATGTGAATTGTCACCACAATTATTTAATGTGTACTCCCAACTAATATTTTATGAGACACTATGGGAAAGAAGTAAGGAATGGAGTGAGCATCATTAATAACAAAATATTTGCATACTAAACCCCAATTATGACAGAAAATATAGATGATTTACAAATTCTTATAGAAATCATTAACAGATAAAGCAAAAAGATAGGACTAAACTAAACAGATAAAAATCAATGTTTACAAATAAGAAATTGAGTATGGTTATTAGATTGAGATCGTCGAATGTCATGTATGGTCGCAACTGCTCTATGGGGTAGAAGCTTGGACCCTGAAAGCCAAATCTGTAAACAAATTAAAGGCATTCGAAATGTGGCTATAGAGGCGTATTCTTAAAATTCCTTGGACTGTAAAAGTCTCAAAACGAAAAAGCGTTAAGACGAATTGTCTATCTGGACATCGTATCTGGGCCACATAGTTTGAAACGATAAATACTCTCTTCCACGCGTCATCATGCAAGGAAGAGTAGAGGGAAGAAAAGTCTTGGGTAGAAAGACAAAATCTTTAAATCTCAAAAAGAATATCTAAAGTCAAATTTAACACGCTTTCATGCCTTGTAGTGAAATTTTGTTTCTTATTACAATACCGGACCCTGAAAAATTTTAAATACATTAAATTAAATCTCTCGTAAATTATAAAGCCTATTCTTAGATTAAAATAACAGACTTTTTAGTATTATGATATGTAGTATTGTGATAATGTATAGGTGTCAGTATTCTTTTAAAAGAGATTTATAGATTGGTATAAATTTCACGGTCATGTTTCATACGGTTTTATCTTTCATACAAACGTTAAAAACCTTAAAAAGTTTCATTTTACATACAATTAGCACGTTGGCTCTGAAAATGACCTATAAATATGCATTGTTAAAAATCGTATAGATTTATCAATTTAAAATGTTCTTTTTCGTCTTGATTATTTATCTCAATTCGTTCCTAATTAAGCACATGTTGTCCACAAGGTACCTCTCTCATTTTTTAATTACTACTTTTTTTTTACCGTTTGCCATAGTTTTTCTCATTTTCTTTATTCATATCGATTTCACTCATAACGAATATTGGGTAGTTTATTGTTTCATGAAACTTTCTCCTTATATGTCCGTATCATACAAGTTGTCTAGTTATTATAGCGTATATAATGTCGTATGTTAATTCCATTTTATTTAACAACAAAATACTAAAAACTTTGTTTTCAAAACTTTCACCAAATTAATTGTATCTTATCACTACAGCTGTTTCGGCAGAGTGCCTTTCTCAAGTCTCAAGTTTCTCGAATCCATCAATTATCTATTGTATTTCTTATCAAGATTTTGAAGCAGCTGTGCTCCATTAGTCCATTTTTGTTGCTTTTTGTCACTGTTTCTTTTTTTTCTTTATTATCATCATTACGTAGCGCTACAACACTGGGTGGGTCTTCGCTAACTACAACTTTTTTCCAAGTTGATCGATTTTCCACGAATCTTCAATGAAATGTTAATTTTCTAAGATATGCTGGATGTTTTCTCTCCATTGTATACTGAGACACCCAAGTGGCATTCTTCTGTGCTAAGTTTCTTTCATACTAGTTTTACAAGTTTGACATCCTGGCGTCTATGCATGTGTCCGATCTACCTTAAGCGATTTATTTTCCTGAACAATATCGTTATAAGAGCTTTCGTTATTCAGTATAAGTTCTTATTCTATACGGATTTGTAGTGATATAATAATGAGGTTAAAAAATTTTAGAAGAATTATGCTCTGTATTTCTTTAGTGACATTATTATTAACCGTGATTATTGATCTAAGATATTTAAAGTATTCCATACTTTCGAAATTGAAGTTGTTGACTTTATTATTTTATCTAGATGTATTGAATTGTTCTCTTCTCTTGCTTCGCTTGTATTTGGTTTTCATTTTGTTGATTTTAAGTGAAACATTTTTCGTACTCTCTTCACTTTGTTAAAGATGTCGTTTGCGGACGGGAGAGAGTTTCTTATGAAATCAATATCATTAGCATATGCTAGGAGTGCTTTGTACCTTGGTCCATTAATGGATTGCATCTTAAATATGCGTTATTTCTATTTTACTAAGCTGTTCATAAATTTTTTGAATAATTAAATCGAGAATCTGTATTTATTCGACTGTTTTATAACACAGTTTCTTGGCGCCTATTTTAATCTCTGTTTTTTTGGTTCGGTTATCATTATTACAAAGATTTTGCGGGATATCGACATAGGGAACTCGTGGTATGTCCTTAACGTTTCCATAACCAACGTTCGAATATTTGTCTTACTGTAAAGTCATGACGATTTTACTAGGAAATATAGTGCTATTTAATAATAATAAAGTTCAAGCAACAATTCCTATATGCCTTAACTTGGTACTGATATCTCTGCTCCCCGATCCCAGGTAGCAGTCAGGAAAACATTAAAACTGCTACACTCATGTTTCCTGTTATCCAACGATTAGCCAGTCCAGGACTATACGCCTTATTATAGTACTGATATTGCCTCTGCCCCTCATAAGTGAACATAATATTCAAGGAAGGTTTTGGAAATTTAATAGGATTTTATATGTTAGAATATTATTTCTCTGAGAACGTGAAGAATATCTATTTGCTATCCGGTTTAATCCATAGATTAAATATTAGAATGCTATATACAAGCAGCACAAAAACGATCTAATAGTCAGTAATCAGAAAGCCAAATAAATGTTCTTTAACATACAAAAGAAAGGATGTAGAGTAGGGCATAACGTAACAATAAACCCATATAATTTTGAAATATTGCAGCATTTTGGGTATCGTAGATAACGTTGTCACATAAGAAATAAAATGGAATATTCAGGTAACTAACTGATGTATGTATAACTCTCATAACAATTTTAAATCCAGAAGTCTAATACGAATCCCTAAAATCGGGATATATAAAATAGTGATTAAACCAATGCTATTGACTGGATACATGACGAGAACGCTGACAAAACAATGTAAGTAAAACTCAGATATTAATTAGATCAGTATTACTAGAAAAGACATAAGAAGTATTGCCAAGAAATGTAGAGCATATAGTGAAATCTAAATATCGTAGAATAAGATATTCAGACAGTATCGAGCGAGAACATTATTGATGAGGAAAGGGAGATCCATCGCTGAGAAAGTGAGAAACTAATTGTCAAAAGCAAAGGGTACTTTGTAATAAAATACCCGTACTCTAAAGCATAAGCATGTCTTTTCCTACTCTTTAAGTAAGTGATTGATTCGACCGTTACTTGATGGAAATTTATTTAATCTGACAATAAAACAGGTATGCGTTTACATGTTATAGCCTGTAACTGAATAAGTTGAAGAGGAGACAACTGGTTGTCTCAAGTTGGTCATTCAGAATTATGGCTGTATTTTTTAATTTGCTGATTTCCCTAAATTCTAATTTCCGTAGAATCTAAAAATACCTTAAGGCTTTTATTTTAAATATAGTTTTTTAGTAATGAAAATACGTAAACAGAACCTTTAATATACATGTAACCTTTGATCTCTGGGATAAACCCATCTCCTGAACAATAGCGCCGATATATTTATTTGAAATTTTGTACACTTATTTTACCCGTTTATGTCCTTATTATCCATATATGAGTGGTCACCGATATGATAAACTCACTTACTTTTCACAAAGAGACTCTATATTAAGTACGGTGATTACTATACATCTGATTCGAAATATCGTCGAAAAGTAACAGTATGTAAAATTAAAATTTTTAATGAAAAGTTAAAGATTAGCCATTTCTTATGGGTTTCAAAAGAGAAGCCTTTACGAAAATTTAAGTACTAATAAGACCACCGTAATCGGACGTACCCTGGGTAATGAATAATTAATTAATTGGCTAATTACCCGTTCAATATGATTTTTGTCAAATCGGTCCTTTTAAGGACCAACTATTCTAATTATGTCCATAAATATTAAGGGCATATCTAGAGATAAAAACACTTTACTTTACTTAACTTTATCAGACATGTGCGCTTAGCACAAATGTGACGTATTTCTAGTGCAGAAAACATATAGAGGGCCAAACCTAGGGTATTTGGTATTAAACGGATCCCTGAAAATCACATAATAAATGTAAAAGTGCTATCTCTGCCGGCAAGAAAGTAAAGGAAAACTTAAATAAGAGGACAAAACCAGTCAGCTGAGGTAACCTTTCAACTATGTTGAGCTTGGATCCACTATCCACGTATATAATGAACAATATTACGGTTCCTGACTGAGGATCTGAGCACAAAGCTTATTATAAAATTTGTACCAAAAACATAACAATTACTGATATCCAAAGTCTGCAGACAAGCAAAGCAAAGACAAAGTTGTAACCTTGCTTAAACCTGGCAAAAACTCCAACGACCACAAAAGCTACCGGTCAATATATTTATTTTGTCAGCTATGTATATAAAATACTTCTACATATAATCCTTAATATAATTTTACCGATAATAGAACATTTACACAACCCATACCAGTAAATACTAGGACTTTTTGGATGGCAGTCACAATCATGTAAATGTGATCTGCACATTTTAAAATTCTATGTAACTAACCATTGACCAAAGGTCCAACTAACACTACTAAAGGAAATTAACTAGATTAATCTAGTTTAAATATTCTATATGTCATATTTCATTAGTTAATTTCCTGTAGTATTATTAGTTGGACCTTTGGTCAATGCGTAGTTGCATAGAATTTTAAAATGCCTAGATCAGATCTACATGATTGTGACTGCCCATCCAAGCTGTCATATGTCAAATGTCACCTTAACATTTCCGTTAATACCGGGAGCCATTCTCTCTCCTGTTGCCGACCAGAATAGCTTCGACTTTTTTAAATAATTTTAAAGTGTTTGTCCTTGTCTAGTGTAGTGTTATGTTCAACTTTATGTTTATTTTGTGTTTCTGACATTCTGCAATTATTGTTGGATAGCCCAAAATTGACAAAGTAAGTCTAAAACGTTAATCACAAAAAACTTTTATCATCCATTAACTTCGAGTTTTTATCAAGGTTAATCAACTTTTTCATTTAAAAAAACGTTTCTTGGCTTATTTTATATGCCCCTGAAGATGCTCTAGGGAGCTAAAGTACTTGGGCAAGATTTATTCAATAAAACTGTGCTCGATATCTGCCTTTATCTTATCAAAGTACAATAAAAATAGACTATGAATCAATTTTAAGCCAAACCCCGGAAAGAGTTAGGTGTGCTCCTTCAATGTCCCTAACAGAGACGCTTTCACAAATCTGAACATCCAATAGTGTCATGAAATTCTTAAACTCTGGATTTGCTATAAATACCTTGAAGATAATTTGTATCACACCTTGTCATTCACAGAACTTCACTACAACTAAATGGCAAACTACAACCAGAAAAATAATATTCTTCGCAAACTTTTCAGCTAAAAATGGGAAGCACATCCTTCAACCTTTAAAACGTAGACGTAGACGTAGACGCGTGCACTCTACGCTTTTGCTGCCGAATAGACCTTGCCAGTATGGATGGCACCAACACATACTTAATACATAGATTTTGCTATAAATTAGTCAGCCAAATTCAGCGGATATTAAGACTCACATCCATACATAAGCTCTAGAATATCGTAGCTATCAATTCACCTAATATCCAAAGATAAGTAGCTAGAGAAGAACGAAACCAAGTCTAGATTCGCAACATCCGCAAAAGAATAAGCTGCTCCTCGCCATCTGAACCCTCGAGAGGAGTTCCTTATGGTAGCTATCTTCCTAAAATCTTCCAGGACGGCTCTGGCCTGCAAACACCGGTTAACCTGTGTGAATGTGGGGTGGTACAAGATGCATCCCACCTTCTTAGATGACTTTGCCCTTCAAATCGCTCTTTTCTGAAGTGACAAGGTTCAATTATTTGAACTGAACATATAAAGTACAGTCAGTAAGCTATTGCTTTTAAAAATCATTACAAATTTGACACTAACTATACTTATATTGATTACATATTACCCCTAAATAGAAGATAAAACATTCAGAAGTATGTAAATGATTAAAGGTCCGCGTACTAACCAATACCGAACGGAACTAATGCCAAGGTCAAACACGTATATAAAGACAGCAACGTCGTACAAGAAGCTAAATCTCAATGCTAAAGTTGCGCTGGCTATATCCAAAGGCTTTATAATAACTGCATTGCCAAGTTAAATTGGAAGGAGGCCCCAAGAGAAAAAATGTCCTTAGGACTTCCACAAATGAAGGGGGAAGGTAACATGAGGTCAGATTTAGGAATAATGAGACTATCTACCGACCCATCATATTTATCAACACATGCCTGTTCAACTACCTGCTATCCTACCTATAGTCAATACTCATCTGTTGGGGACTATCAAATCAATTACATGTAATCAAACAAACCAGAATAAAAAAAGTTATCCCAGGAAAGGCACTTCAGAAATATTGACATAAATTTTTAAAACGTTATTTACGTGGCTTATTAAAATTTAAATTTTTAATGAAAAGTAAAAGATTAGCCATTTGTTATGGGGTTCAAAGAAGAACCTTCACGATGTTAATTTTTTGAGATATGATTGGATGTTTTTTCTTCATTGCATACTGAGACGCCCAAGTGGCATTCTTCTGTGCTAACTTCCTTCTATACCAGTTTTACAAGTTTGACATCTTGGCGTCTATGCATGTGTCCGATCTACCTTAAGCAATTTATTTTCCTAAACAACATCGTTATAAGACCTTTCTTTATTCAGTATGTGTTCTTCTTCTATACGGATTTGTAGCGATATGATAATGAGGTTAAAACAATGTTCCTATTATTTTCCTTTTAAATATTCGTAGTTCTTCTTTATCTCTTTAAGTAATTGTCCATGATTCGCATCTATGTATTAAAATAGGTAAAAAGTTTAAATTATGATCTGTATTTCTTTAGTGACATTATTATTAACCGTGATTATTTATCTAAGATATTTAAAGTGTTCCATATTTACGAAATTGTAGTTGTTAACTTTAATATTTTATCAAGATTTATTAAATTGGTCTCTTCTGTTGAATCGCTTGTATTTGGTTTTCGTTTCGTTGATTTTAAGTAAAATGTTTTTCGTGCTCTCTTCACTTTATTGAAGATGTTTGCGGACGGGAGAGTTTCTTATGAGATCTATATCATTAGCACATGCTAGGAGTGCTTTGTACGTCGACCCGTTAATGGATTACATCTTAAATAGGCCTCATTTCTATTTTAGTAAGATGCTCATTAATTTTTTGACTATTTGAATCGAGAATTTATATTTTATTCGACTGTTTTATAACACAGTGTTTCTTGGTGCATATTTTCATCTTTGGTTTTTTGTTTCCCGTATCATGAGTATAAGGATTTTGCTGGATATCCACATAGGGAACCTGGTGGTATGTGCATGATGTTTCCATAACCAACGATCGAAAATTTGTCTTATTGTAAAGTCATGATGATTTTACTAGAAAATATAGTGTTGTTTAATAATGTGCTTAATTAAACACATATACCAAAACACAACAGCCAGTGTTAGAGTGGGTGATCGTCAAACCCAGAAATTCCCGATAAAACGTGGAGTACGTCAGGGGGACACCACATCGCCGAAACTGTTCACTACGCTTTTGGAATATATAATATGTAAAAGAGCAAAACTGACCGACAAGGGCATAAATATAAACGGAGAAAAGCTTAGCCATCTAAGGTTTGCAGATGATATTGTACTCATAGCTGATAGGATAGATGAGGCCAAAGAACTTTTAAATCAGCTCTACCTTTCCTCGCTAGAAGGGGGATTGAAAATAAATATGTCTAAAATCAAGATGATGACAAATCTTGTAGTCAGCGAAGATATATGCGTAGGAACAAGATCCATAGACCAGGTAATGGCCTATAAATACCTAGGTCATGAGATTCGCATAGGAAAAGATAACCAAATCGTTGAGCTTCTCCGTCGTATAATACTGACTTGGGCAGCCTTCGGCAAGCTGAACCATATTTTCAAATCGTCTGATATACCAATATGCCTTAAAAGAAAAACGTTTAATCAGTGTGTTTTGCCAGTGTTAACTTACGGTGCGGAAACGTTGACCAGGACAAGGAGAACAGTTCAAAAGATCCGTGTGTGTCAAAGGGCGATGGAGCGTGCTATGTTGGGCGTTTCACTACGAGACAAGATCCCAAATCGCCAGCTACGACAAAGAACAGGAGTGGCTGATACAGTAGAGATAGTAGCAACACTGAAATGGAACTGGGCAGGTCACGTGGCTCGAATGACAGATAATAGATGGACAAAGCGGATACTGGAATGGAGACCAAGAGATGATGCCTACCGAAGCAGAGGTCGTCCACCAACACGTTGGACTGACGATCTAAAACGTCATAGGAATTGGATGCAAGAGGCACAAGACCGAAATAGATGGAAAATTATGAGGGAGATCTATGTCTAGCAGTGGATAAGCGAAGATTAAATGATGTTAATAATAATAAAGTTCAAGCAACAATTCCTATATGCATTAACTTGGTAATGATATTACTGCTCCCCGATACCTGTGCAGTCCCGAAAGCAACAAAACTGCTACACTCATGCTTCCTATTATCCAACAATTAGCCAGTCCAGGACTATACGCCTTATTTTGGTACTGATATTGCTGCCCCTCATAAGTGAACAGAATATGCAAGGAAACTTTTGGCAATTTATTAATTTCTATCTGGATTTAATCGATAAATTAAATATTAGAATGCTATAAAATAATGCTATTAGTAGCAAAAAAAAACGATCTAATAGTCACTAATACAAAAATCAAATAAATTTTCTTTAACATACAAAATAGAGGATGTAGAGTGGGGCATAACGTAACGCCATACGATAAAGCCATATCATTTTGAAAGAAAGCGTTTTAGATATCGTAGACAACGTTGTCACATAAGAAATAAAAGGGAATATTCAGGTACCTAGCTAATTGATGTATATATAACCCTTATAATAATTTTAAATCCAGAAGTCTAATACGAATCTCTAAAAGCAGAATATATAAAACAGTGATTAAACCAGTGCTAATGTGTGGATATGTGACAAGAACGTATTAATTAGATCAGGAATCAGGATTGCTAAAAAAGCCATCAGAGGTATTTTTCGACTTACAAAGGTGCGAGTACTAACCAATACCGAACGGAACTAATGCCAAGGTCAAACACATATATAAAGATAGCAACGTCGTACAAGAAACTCAATCTCAACTCCAACGCTCAGCTAGCTATATCCAAAGGCTCTCTCAATAACTGCATTGCCAAGTAAATTGGGAGGATGCCACGAGACGACGTCTACGAATGAAGGGTGGAGGTAACATATGATCAGATTTAGGAATAATGAGACTACCTACCGACCCATCATATTTATCAACACTTGCTATTCTACCTACAATCAATACTTCTCTGTTGGGGGCTATCAAATCAATTACTTGTAATCAAACAAACTAGTCTTAAAAAAATTATCCCAGGAAATGCACTTCAGAAATATTGACATAAATTTTTAAAACGTCATTTACGTGGCTGAGTTTACAATAGAAATGAGGAGACAAAAAGAAGAAAAGGCAATAGAATCTTGCTGTGTTTTGACTATGCGATGACAATGATCTTTATATAACATAGAGAGAGATAGAGAGAAGAATGTCTATGTTTAATCTAGAACCCTCTGGTTTTCTCCCTTTCGAATTGGGTATGTATATGTATTACCATAGATAATAAAAGCAAGAGGACTATAATTGTGAAACTTTATCTAAAAAGTAAAATCAACAAACAAATTATATATACAAAAAGATTATATAAGTGAACAAATCCCCTTCGTTGGCTCAGTGAAGATGTTCGTTCAGTTGTAATTGAAACACCAAATAATAGTAGCAGAGTTTATTGTAGAGACGTACACTATGGGTGTAGACCCGGGATTACTTTGAGTAGAGACTGATGAAGTTGATCGTTGAAGACTATCAAGTTCGTTGAGTGAATATTGATTGAATGCCTCTCTAGGCAAGAGATCTTAGTTTTATATAAACTTTAATTGGGTCAATATTTTCGCAGACCTCGCGTGACATGTGTATTTAATTTATGTACATAGTTTAACTTTGTCAGCACTTTTGACTGATGTCCAAATTATATTATTGATAATTGACCAAATGTGTATGTAACCTAATTAACTACATGTGTGTATTTAATAACAAATAGATTTATTCGGTCTACTGGGTGATAAAATTATACTGTCCAATTTCGGATATGAATTCTAAAGATTTGATATTGGACATACTGCGAAATCGGGCAATCTGGCCCAAGTGTCAATACTCAAAGTTTACATATAAGTATTACATAACATAGTAAAATTCAAACATGATAAATTATAAATAGTTTAAGAATAATCAACAATCTTCCAACCGTACCCTAGCTATCAATGTCCGACTCTATCTCTAGATTAAAATTAGGGCAATTGGATGAAAATGTGGAAAGTGGGATGTCAACTTGGGAAGTCGACGGTACATTGTTGTGCCGATTACTAACTAATACAGGTACTTCCTGTTCGTTAGTCTGAGTTTGTGGATTCCCTGAACGACATAGTCGTGCAACAGGACGGTACTTCCATAACGTGAGTATCCCAATTATTACCATTATAGTAATGATCCCGGTGGCCACAAAATAATGCCAATTAGATTCGTGAATCGATCGCCACTGCGTATGCGTCATTTCTTGTTCCAGACTCTCCTCCTCAAGTAACACATGACGTAGCTCTCCTCCTGGTATGTCAAGGTAGGTGTTTAGAGGCGTGTTAAACTTGCGGGGTGTCCTCGCCACCAGTTGGGCCACGGGAGTGATTGGCGACTTCAGGTAACTCGTCACTGCTCTGTCCACCCCACTGCTAGTGGGGAGTAATGTAATATTTTTCGTTTGGGCGATACATTTGGGTGAAAGCTTCAGGAATGTGACTCGTTCCAGTACTCTTTCGTTCCGATTTCCATCGCAAATAATGGATATGTGTATCGTGACTGGCGTGATAACTAGCCAGAGGTTGGGAGTACCCATCTTACTCCATTGAGCTGTCTGTATTGTCCTGGCTACCACTGGACATGTGCTATTCTTAGATCGCTCATAAATTTCTTCAAGTATGCAGTTTGGTTGGGTATCCATGTTTCTTATAGCCGTTGGTGAGCACGCTATCTGCGCCTTTGTCAACAGTAAGCATCTTTCTCTATCTTCCGCGGTCAATTCGAAGTAGTGCAGTGTGTTATAATCTACGACCAGTAGATTCCTTGGGGCGACAAATGTGCGCAACACCGACCCCTCAACGTTAAGTGGTATGGCCGTGACTTTGAGCATGCTGTACTTATTTTTCCCTGTCACTATGAAGTAGCCGATGACTGTTATATATCTGTCGTCATGACTGACTTCTGTTTCTATAATGGGTTGTCGTCGTATTTCGACCCCTTGAGGCAGTATCTGCCCTGCTTTCCCTATTAATTTGGTTATTTCACCCGGTTTCACTATATCAATGAAGTGTCCGTGGTTATAGTGAAGGTTTAATATTCCCTCGTAAAATTGAGTATATTCGTTTATGAAGTCCATAACTTGTAATGCTATCGTTTGTATTCGTAACGTGCTATATTCGGTTTCTAGTTTTTGTGCTTTGTCTTCTACTTCGTTAAGTCCTTTAGATATTTCTTGTAGACCTGTGATTAGTGCTTTGTTAAACTTGTTCATTTGCTTGTTTATCCTGTTCTCTGTGTGATTGATTGATGTTATTGTTTCTAACATTATCTTCGCCTGGTGCTGTGATCCCTTTACTAGCTCCTTTTGGTTATTATCTAATGCTTCAATGTTACTGTAGGCTTCGTCATTGACTCCAAATACTGAGGTTAATATTGTTCCTAATATTCCTCTTCTTTCCCTTCCTTTTATTTCTACTGTCAACCCCTCGCTTACTGACTCCGCCTTTCTTTGTCCTTCCTCTAACTTCTCTATTATATCCTTACAATTCACGATTTTTATCTTATGACACAGTTCTCGTACGCCTTGTATCATATTTCTTATTAGTTGGTGCTCTGTTCGAATTCTTCCTTTTTCGAGTAACACCTTTATTCGAAATGTTCCCCGGTCTATGACGACCTCTCCAAGGTCTTCTGTGAAAAATCCTGGTACCGGATTATATATTTTATACGGTTCTGCCTTTATGGGTTTTAACATCGTTAAAAACATTATAGCTACTAGTATTTTCTTCCATCTTAGTGCTGCTGCCTTCTTCGGCTTTTCCTGTTTCTCTTCTTCCAGTCGTATTAGCTTATTCCCGTTTGCCTTTCTCACTGTTACTACTCTGGTTAATCCCTCCGCTCCAGGGTGTGTTTCTGTTACCCTTGCTAATGGCCATCTGCCTGGAGGTGTATCCTCTTCTTTAATTATAACTATTTCTTCTTCTTTTATGTTAGGGTGCGCCTTATGCCATCTATTTCTCTGTTGTAATTGGTGCAGGTATTCCTGTTTCCAAATTTTCCAGAAGTCTCTTTTTATTTTCTCCAATAATCTCCACCTCGTCGGCATCTTCAAATAAGTCGTAAGCTCTTCTTCCCGATTTGATGATATAATTTCTCTCCCTATAAGGAAGTGAGCTGGTGTCAGGGCTATTTTCCCTTCAGGGTCTTCTGATGACCCACGTAATGGTCTCGAGTTCATACATGCTTCTATTTGTGCCAGCACCGTACTCAATTCTTCATATGTTAGAACTGTTTCCCTTGATGATTCTTTTCAAGTGATATTTCATTATTCGCACTGCGCTCTCCCATAATCCTCCGAAATGTGGTGCATATGCAGGTATGACATGCCACTGGGTACCTAGTGCCAGTAATGCTTGTTTTATCTCGTCTTCTATTTTTTGATTTTCTTTTTTCAACAAATTTGCTGTTCCTACGAATGTGGTTCCGTTATCGCTGTATACGTTGTTGCACTGTCCTCTGCGTGCCGTAAATCTCTTGAACGCTGCGATGAATGCATCCGTAGACATATCGCTTACTACCTCAAGGTGTACTGCCTTCGTTGACAGACACACAAATACTAAGATGTAGCCCTTATAGCTCCTCTGTCCTCTGTCTCTCGTGGTACTTATTTTTATTGGCCCGGCATAATCTATCCCTGTGTTAGTAAAGGGATGACTCGGGTTCACTCTGTCTTTCGGTAGATCTCCCATTAATTGTTGTGCTGCTTGGCTTTTATACCTCCTGCACCTTAAACATTTTGCTAGATGATCTTTCACGGTTCTTCTGCCGTTGATTATCCAGTATTTCCTTTTTATGTACTGTAGTGTTTGTTGTAATCCGCTATGTAGATTTCTTGCGTGACTATCTGTTATAAGTAACTTTGTTAATGCACTATCCTTTGGCAAAATTATCGGATGTTTTTCTCCGTACTTTAGATTCGTGTGTCTCAGTCTTCCGGTGACTCTTAGAATTCCTTGTCTATCCAGGAATGGTACCAATGACGCTAATTTATTTTTCTTGTCTAATTGCTGTTTCTTTTCTAGCTTATTTATTTCTTGTTTGAAGTAGGCGTGCTGTGTGTGCTTTATCACCTTTAATAGCGTTTCCTCTAATTCTTGGACTGTAAGCTGACTTTGTCCATTGTCTTTCTTTTTTCTGCATTTGTCTGCAAATCTCCTACAATATGAAAGTACTCTTCTCATTCTTTCTAAATTTGAGAATCTCTCGCATATGTCCTCCTTTATCGTTGTCGTGTGCACCGTTATTTTCGTTTTGACTTCCTCCTCATTTGTCTCTGGTATTTCTTCTGATTCCTGCGTTAAAGTTTTGTTACTAGTCAGCCAAGTTGGTCCCTTCCACCATAGCTCTGCTTCTAATAATTCTGATGCGGTACTTCCACGTGAGAGGATGTCCGCTGGATTTTCCTTTGTATCTACCTTATGCCAATTTTTTGGTCCTATAACGCCTCTTATTTCCTCTACTCTGTTAGCGACGAACATTTTCCACCTTTTTGATGATCCCCTTATCCAAGCCAGGGTTATCGTTGAGTCCGACCATGCATATACCTCAATGTTTTCCCTGTTCAATGCTTGTAGGATTTTCTTCATTAAATTTGCTAGTAGTACCGCGGCACACAGCTCGAGCCTCGGTAACGTCGTTTTCCCTTTCAATGGTGCGACTTTCGATTTTGCTATCATTAGATTCGTTTTAATTTCTGGGCCTAATACCCTTGAGTAGATTACCGCTCCATATCCTTTCATAGACGCATCTGCAAATCCATGTAGTTCTACTCTGTTTATCTTGCTTAAGTTGTTCCACCTGGGCAATGTTATTTTCTCCAGATTTACTAATTGCGCCTGGTATGTATTCCACCTACTTTGTTGGTTGCTAGTTAATTCTTTATCCCAACTGGTCTTTTGCTCCCATAATTCCTGTATGAACATTTTCGCCTGAATTACTACAGGTGATATCCATCCCAGTGGGTCGTATAGTTTTGCTACTTCTGACAGTACGTGTCTTTTCGTTATTTTCTTTGCCGTCGTTATCCCTATTTTGAATGTGATTATATCCTCTTTAGGTGACCAGTGTATTCCTAACGTTTTCCGTACTTCTTCTTGTTTGAATGCCTTGGAGTCTACGTTCCTCATATCCTCCGGTACGTTCTCCATTATTTTTTCTTCGTTGCTCAACCACTTTCTAAGAATGAAACCTCCTTTTCTGAACAGTTGTATTAATTCCTTTTGGGCTGTTTCTGCTTCCTGCACTGTCTCAGCTCCTCCTAGTATATCGTCTACATACATGTTTTCTTTTACAATTTTCGATGCCAACGGGTACCTCGCTCCTTCGTCTTCTTGTAATTGTTGTATTGTTCTTAACGCTAAAAAGAGTGCTGCGGCCGTGCCGTATGTCACCGTCGTTAAGTTATACTCTTGTATGTGGTCCTTTGTGTCCTTTCTCCACAAAATTTTTTGATATTTTTGGTCTTCTTCTGCCATTCTGATTTGTCTAAACATTTTTTCCAGATCCGCTGAGTATGCTACCTTATTGGATCTCCATCGTAATAGTATATTTGTCAAATATTGTTGTAATTTCGGCCCTGTGTGCATAATATCATTCAGGCTTACTGCCGATGAGCTTTTGCTTGATGCATCAAACACGGCTCTTATTCTCGTTGTAGTACTGTCCTCTTTTCTCACTAGATGATGAGGTAAGTAGTACCCATCTCCCTGGTTTTCTGCTATTACCATATGACCTTGGTTTTTATAATCTTCCATGAATTGTCTGTAATTCGCTTCTAACTGTTTGTCTTTTGCAAACTTCCTTTCTAGTTGCATCAATCTGGCGAATGCTTGCTGTTTAGATTCTCCTAACTTGGCGACGTCTTCCCTAAATGGAATTTTTACTTCGTATCTCCCTTCTTCATTCCTTTTTACAGTCTGTCGATACAGTTCTTCACATTCTTGTTCTTCCACTGAGAAACTTGTGTCCTGATTTACTTCATCTAATTCCCAGAAGTTCTTTATTTGTACGTCCATTTCTTGTCTTGATATCATACAGCATACTTCTGGTTTTATATTCTCCCTTTCTCGTGCTATTCCCGAAACTATCCATCCTAGTTTGGTGTTTTGACTCAGGAGTCCATTACTTATTCTGTGCATCCCTTCTGTCAATATGTAACTGTATTCTTTTACTCCTAGTAGTAAGTCTATCTTCCCTACCTTGTAATATCTTGGATCTGCCAGTATTGCATTTTTCTCGTTATAGTCCGGTAGAATTATATCCTGTTCCGGTAAATTCCTTGTTATCTTCGGTAGTACTAGTGCTTCTATTTCCATCTCGAAGTCACTTTCGTAATGAGTTTCGATTATAAGTTTCATACTCCAGTTGGCTGTTTTTTCTCCTGACGAGCCTATCCCGGATATGGTCGCCTGTATGGGCTTCCTTGTTGTTCCTAGCGTCGTCGCAGCTTGTTCCGTTATAAATGCGCATTGTGACCCTTGGTCGATTAGTGCTCTCATTATGTGTGAATCTCCTTTCGCATCTCTTATGCGTACCACAGCTGTCGCTAGTAATGCTTTACCTTCCTTATGGCTTGCACAGTTTACTGAATTCTGCCCTCTTTGTTGGTCGTTGCTATTCCTGGGCCCATTGGTATCTTGTGTATTTTCTCGCCTTCCGTTATTTTGTTCTCTGGCGTTGTATGGATTATTATTTCCTCCTCTGTACCTATCAGCTTGGTACCCGTTTCTTCTATTGTTGGAATCTCTTCCATTTCTTTCTTGTGTTTGTTCTCCTTTCGTTCCAGTGGAGTTTCTTTTGCTGCTTGTGTTTCCTTTTTCATAATGCAACATATGGTGGTGGTCTCCGCCACAGTGTCTGCACCTATATTGTGAATAACATTGTTTTTCTTTTTTATGTGCTAGGCAGTTTGTACACAATCCTTTTTCTTTTATCATCCTGTTCTGGTCTCTTACATTAAGTTCCTGAAATTCTCTGCAGTTCGGTACTCCGTGATCTCCGTTGCATATCACGCAATGTGTTCTTGGTTTCCTAAGAGATCCTCCTTGCTTCTCTTGTCTTTTTTCTGACTCCAGCAGTTCCAGTGTCTGAAATCTTCGCTGTAAGAATGTTTGTGTCGATTTGTACGTCGGTATCTCTCTACTGTCTCCAATGTGGTTTTCGTACAGCCTCCTAGTTTCATTGTCCCATTTCGTTATGATAATTCGGGCTATCAATGGGCTCCACGCTTCCGTGTCTGTTCCTAACCTCCTATGGCTTCCAGACTTTCGTGGAAGGTGTCATGTAGTGATTTCAATGCTCTAGCAGAAGATTCCTTTACTTCCTGCGCTAGTAGCATCCTGTCTATTAATTTAAACAATATCATCCTTGGGTTCTCATACCTATCTTTTAGCATGTTCCAGGCCACTTCGTAGTTGGCCTCGGATATGTTTAAGTGTTGTATCATTCTGTTGGCTTCCCCTCTTACTTGAGTTTTTAGGTACTGCATTTTTTCTGCGTTTGATAACTGGTCGTTTTCATGTATTACTTTAGTAAACAGATCGTGGAAAGTTCTCCACGTTTCATATCTGCCTTCATACACAGGGATTTTTACCTGCGGCAATGTCACACCGTCCCTCCTCTGTGTGCTTTCTGGCCGTTGCATTCCTGGCCTTATTTTCTTTAAAACTTCCCTGACTTTCCTCTTTAGATGATTTATTCTCTCTACTTCTCCAATATCTGTAGCGTCTAGTTCCTCATTTACTGCTGCTTCAATCATTAGTGTATTCACCTTTTCCATGTATTCTCTTAACTCTGACTGCAATTCTTCATCCTCCTGCAAGTCTTGTTCATTTTCTGGCCGTAATAATTCCTCGATTCTTTGTTTTCTTATCTGTATCTCCTTTACTTTCGGTGCTTTTCCTCTTTTCAGCACCCTTCCATATTCTTCCAACAGGGATTTCCCCTCAATGTATGTCTTAAATACCTGATCATAGTATTTTGTTTCAAAATATTTTTCTTTCGTTATACCCCCTTCTAGCAGCTTTTCGTGGTTATTTAAAAATTTTGCCCAATATTCTTCTAATTTTTCCTGTCTATCCCGGATGTATTGTTGATTTTTGGGAAGAGATTGGGAATCCTTTTTTGTATTTGAAACGAGTTTCGTTATTTCTGTTCCTAATTCCGCTTGCTTAACGTATATGCTTTCCATGATTATTCTTATAAATTTTTACATTCAGCGGTAAATATATTAGACAATACGAAATGAAAGTTATTTATTAAATAAGTATACCTGTACTATAACACTTTCTTTTCTATCGGAATGTGTAATTTAGCGAAATATGAGTTTGACCTTGCCTGCTGTGCTATTCTTTGTACTGAGGTAGGTCAAGATGTAATCCACACACTCTTATAATGAAATATATACCTACATATATATATATATATATATATATATATATATATATATATATATATATATATATATATATATATATATATATATATATATATATATATATTGTTATCAAAATAAATGAAATTATTTGCTACGTAATTATTTTAATTTTTCGAAATAAAGTATTTAATTGAAATTAAAAGCAAGCTATATGTATGAACGTTTCTTTTTTCAAATTGTCATACAAAATTACTATTTAGTAAGTTAGAGTTGTGAATGACGTTTATTTTTTGTTTTATCGATTCTCTGTATTATTTAAATGGTATACATTCTAAAGTACATTATTATACGATTGATAGAGTGGAGATTGTTGTTCTAAATTGTTAAATTGTAATAAAAAAAAACTTGTTAAATTGTAAGATTGTAAAAGTTGGAAGATTTTGTAATTATTCAAAAACTTACTGTTTTTTGTGTTCTTAGACGTTGAGGATCCCTCGCTTCTGGTGGAATCTGCAATCGGTCCTGTCCTTTGGCTGCTCTGCGGCTCTAGTATGGCTCTCGGCTTTGGTACTGCTCTCGGCACTAGTATGGCTCTCGGCTTTGGTACTGCTCTTGGCTCTAGTATGGCTCTCGGCTTTGGTACTGCCTCGGCTCTAGTATGGCTCTCGGCTTTGGTACTGCTCTCGACTCTAGTGTGGCTCTCGGCTTTGGTACTGCTCTCGGCTCTAGTAGGGCTCTCGGCTTTGGTACTGCTTTCGGCTCTAGTGTGGCTCTCGGCTTTGGTACTGCTCTCGGCTCTAGTGTGGCTCCGGCTTTGGTACTGCTCTCGGCTCTAGTGTGGCTCTCGGCTTTGGTACTGCTCTCGGCTCTAGTGTGGCTCTCGGCTTTGGTATGGCTCTCGTTCTCCCGGGTCTAGTGGTCTCTCTCTGCTACTGAGGGTGTTGCTGGCGTGGACTGTATAGGCTCTCTCAAACTTCCTTGAAGTATTCTGTTTCTCGATAGGACCATGAACAAATCCCCTTCGTTGGCTCAGTGAAGATGTTCGTTCAGTTGTAATGGAAACACCAAATAATAGTAGCAGACTTTATTGTAGAGACGTACACTATGGGTGTAGACCCGGGATTACTTTGAGTAGAGACTGATGAAGTTGATCGTTGAAGACTATCAAGTTCGTTGAGTGAATATTGATTGAATGCCTCTCTAGGCAAGAGATCTTAGTTTTATATAAACTTTAATTGGGTCAATATTTTCGCGGACCTCGCGTGACATGTGTATTTAATTTATGTACATAGTTTAACTTTGTCAGCACTTTTGACTGATGTCCAAATTATATTATTGATAATTGACCAAATGTGTATGTAACCTAATTAACTACGTGTGTGTATTTAATAACAAATAGATTCATTCGGTCTACTGGGTGATAAAATTATACTGTCCAATTTCGGATATAAATTCTAAAGATTTGATATTGGACAATAAGTAAATCCCTAATATTTACACAGACTGCTTTACAAAAGGTGAACGAATGAGCATAAAAACACAACTGTTTTAAAAACATAATATTATTAGACGAATTGTGGATTCATTTCAAGCAAACTAAACCGGTTTAGTTAAAATACTACAAAATAAATCAGAAGACTATGCTAAAATATGATACGGCAAAAAAAGGCAATGACTTTTACAGCTGATTGTCGTATACATATCAATGTAACGCAAATATGACGATTTGGCCACAGCATATGAATATTATCTCGTAATGTTATATGGACGGAGTAATGCATCACTTGACCAAGCGCCAAAAATTGATTTTGAGATATTTGACTTTAAAGTTTTCACTCTATTAAAATTCACTATATGTTACAATTGTCGTAATTTTTTGTTTTCGAATACATTTTTTTATGTTTCTTATAAGTGCGAAATAGTAACTTAGCCAATATTAAAGAAAAACAAAAAAAAAATAAAAAGTCTTTTGGTCGACTTACGATTTTCGCCACATTGTGTAATTGTGTTATACATTAATAGACCAAGCGACATGGAGGTCGTTTAGTCTAGTGATGAGTAACTAAAATATCACTTTTAATGAATGATTGGTAGGCCACAAGCTATTATTTCTTTTTGGGTATGACAATAATAGTCGTTGTTTTTGAATATTTTATATTACTTAAGAAATTAATCAAAAATATAAAATCTTCTAATGTCGTCTTCTATTATATTGTTTCTGAAAAGAGAGCAATACAAAGGTTTTGCATCATTTAGTATTAGGTGCGTTAAAGATCTCAAGTCGTTAAGCTTAGGCACAGAAAGTGGCTTGCTGTGGGCCAAAGAGGAATCAAGTGGTTACTTACGGATTGCATTGCAACAGGCCGTTCTTTTTGAAATTCCTTGTAAAGATTTACTTCCACTTCACTAGTGTTAAGTTTTCATAAAAATAATCAGTGGTATATCCTTTCTTATTTAAATTTCTCTTGTTTTAAACCAGCCTTACTGTTTTCTATGTCTTACTTACGGTTTGTAATCATAGTTTCTAACTTCCTTGTTCAAACGAATTCTTCTGTTTTCATTCTGTGAACTACTAGTGGGTTCTTTTTACGGGATTTTTTCATCACGTTTATTTAATTATCAACGATATATAAACGTTGTTGAAATTTTAGGGCATTTTCAAAATCTCCAAAATCACTACCATTGGTAAAAGCTATGATTAGGAAGGAAATAGCGTAATGTAATTTTTTCAATGGTAGGATGAGTTTCCAAAATCGTTTTCAGAATCAAAACTATTTTGATGTTGCGGTTTTGGCCGCCACAAGAGTCTGACCACAAAATTACATGTTTTGCAGAAGTAACATTTTCTTCAATATGTTTCTTAAGACAAATGCCTACGTCCCGACCAGCTTCACCTTCTATCCAAATATAACAATGACCTTTGTTATCCTTGGCGCTATGGATACCAAGGTTGTAAATACATAATTAACGCTTCTAATATACAATATTTATTAGAATTCTCGGAAGGTGAAGAGCTATTCTTTAAATCAAAACAAAAGCTTTCAACTTCTGGTTGATCGTTGCTTATCTTCATGTCTAGCTTTCTTCTAGATTGTGCATTTTCAGCTTCTTCTAAGTGCACATTTTTTCTTTTTTTAACTTGCTTAATTGTTCGTTATCTGCGCAGTTTTTAATTTCTAATTCGAAACAATCACATCTACTACAAGTAACTTTTTTCAACTTTTTTCTTTGAAGATTAAATCGTGTTAAAAACATTTTTTTGTAAGACGAAAATTTAACAAGGTCATTGTCGGCTTCTTCAATATACAATTCATACATTTTATTTAATGTTATGTCTTTTGTTAGGTATTCTCTTTCTGTGTTAGCTCTTCTGTAATGTGACTATTATAGAAAAATTTAAGCAATAACTGCCCCTACTTCTTAACCTAAACGCCTCAACAAGTTGCCAACGTCACCATTGTTAATAACGTTTATGTACATATATTGCCAAATATTCGATTTACAATCATTAAAATGCTCGCAAGAGGCGCTTGGTCTACTGATGCAAAGCTAATACACAAAAATTCGTCGCTTGCTCTAGTTATGCAAAATTCAAAATCCAAAATAAAAAGAAAGGCACTTAATCTTTTTAAATATATCTGGTTATCCGTTACTAACAGGTTAATGGGATTTATTACGTAGATAGTTTATGCTTTTTTCCACCTTCTTCTTTAAGTTCCATCTTCTATCGAAGGTTGGAAATCACCATGGCTATACGGACTCTGTTGACTGCCGCTCTAAAAAGGTCTGCACTACTGCATTCAAACCATTCCCTTAAGTTTTTAAGCCAGGATATTTTTCGTCTCTAACTATTCTAATTATGTGTATAAATATTAAGAGTATATCTAGAGATAAAGACACTCCACTTTACATATGCGCTTAACAAAATGCAGCAAGCACATAGATGGCCAATCCTATGGTATTTGGTATTAAGCTGATCGCTGAAAATTACATATTAAATGCAGGGAAAGAATCAACGAAAACCTTATAATGAGAGAAAACAAAACCAGTCAGCTGAGAGAACCTTTCAACGATGTTGAGCTTGGATCTGCTATCGTCGTATATAATGAACAATATTACGGCTCCTGGCTGAGGATCTGAGCACAAAACTAACTATAAAATTTGAACCAAAAATACAACAATGGCTAATATCTAAAGTCTTTAGACAAGCAAAGCAAAGACAAAGTTTTTGCCTTGCTTAAACCTGGCAAAAACTCCAACGACCACAAAAGATATCGGCCAATATATCTATTTATTTTGTCCGCTATACGAAATACTTCTGCACATGATCCTTAATATAAACCGATAATAGAAGAAAAACTCAAATTAAAAGACAAAAGTGGCTATATTTGACAGGTTAAATCATATACATCACAAATACTAAATCTTGCTAAACACAGCGAAGAGAAGTACGAAAAATATCAGGTATGAGGATTGGTATTTGTTAATCTAAATGCCGCTTACGACACCTTACATTATAGAGTATTTCTCCAAAATCTATGTAATATCCCCTTAGGTAATAAACTCACTTGTATTATCCGCGTATGCCTACACAACAGAATATTTTTCGTATCACTCAATGGTAAGAATAGCAGATGGAGAACGTAGAATAACGGTCTCCTTTGGTGTACTGTAATGGCACCTACTCTGTATAACATTTCAGCCAAAAATTTTTGTTGGTGAAGTGGAGAAAAATCTAAATCATACCTTAAATACAACAAAAATAGATTATGAATCAATTTTAAGCCAAACCCCGAAAAAAGTCAGGTGTGCTCCTTCAAAGTCCCTTACAGAGATACTTTAACAAATCTGAATATATACCTGAACCAATAGTGTCATAAAATCCTTAAACTCTGGACTTGCTATAAATAGCTTAAAGATAGTTTCTATCACACTTTGTCATTCACAGTACTTTGTTTAGAATCAAATGCCAAACTAGAACCAGAAAAATAATATTCTCTGCAAACTTGTCAGCTAAAAATGGGAAGCACATCCTTCCACCCTTAAAACGTAGACGCTTGAAGTCTATGCTTCTGCTGCCAAATATACCTTGATAGTATAAGTGACACCAACACATACTTAACACGTAGATTTAGTTATAAATTAGTCAGCCAAATTCAGCAAATATTAAGACTCACATCCATACATAAGCTCTACAACATCGTAGCTATCAATCCACCTAATATCCGAAGATAAGTAGCTAGAGAGCAAAAGAAACAAAATCCAGATTCGTAACATCCACTCCACGAATATCAGCCCATTTTGTGACTAGAATCAAGGAAAAAATGGCTATATCAACACATCTGCAAGATATACAAACAAACATAAGCTGCTCCTCGCCATCTGATCCCTGGAAAGGAACTTCCTTATGGTAGTTATCTTCTTAAATCTTCCAGAAGGACTCTGGCCTGCAAACACCGGTTAACTTGTGTGCATGTGGGGTGGTACAACACTTATCACACTTTCTTAGTAAACTTTACCATTCAAATCGCTCTTTTCTGAAGGGACAAGGTTTATTTATGTGAACTGAACATGTACAGTACAGTCAGTAAGCTATTACTTATAAAGATCATTGCAAATTTGACACTAACTCCACTTATATTGATTACATATTACCCCTAAATAGGAGATAAAACATTCAGAAATATGTAATATTGGTGAAGTTATATAATTCATGTTAGATAAATTAATTATTCTTCCCTTTTTTGTGCACTACTACCCATTTTAACAAAAAAATATCTATTTTGGCACTTAAATATTTATTTTGAGATAACCTTCTATCCAGAATTATATGTAGTACACAGATAAAAAAAATAAAATAATAAAATAGAAGAAATAAAATAATAAAAAAGCTGTATATAAGATATCATGAAATGGATGGATGAAATAAAAGAAGTTCTTATTAACCGGATTCTTAAATAAAACGTATAAAGACATACTCACGTTAACAAAATACATTAGGAAATTTACGCGTATGAAAAAACACATCCAACTTGGTAATGAAATCCTTTTGTATCTATAAATCTATTTTTAGAAAAGCACGTACCTACCAAAAACAGGTATTTGGTAGTACACATATCTGTTACATACTGTAATGCGTATGAATGATAACAAAAGTAAGGAGTCCATATGAACCGTTTAGAATATACGCTGGAAATACACGGCTTAATCCCATAGTTGCCAAACTATCAGAGCTTACTTAAATTGATATACTTATGGTTCCAATATACACGGAAAAAGATCTGAACGACCCCTATAATATATACACGTGAACTAAGCGATATACATTCATGATACAGGGGTACTTAGGGGCTCCACAAAATTTTTAAAAATTGTGAAACTATACATGTTGACGAATCGACAGAGCCAATATTATGGAATGGTCAAGTGAGCTCCGTATATCGGTGGCCACTTGACCACGGAGCTCACTTAAACCTGCATTTTAACATGGGCGGAGTCCACTTTATGCCGTAGATATATATATATATATATATATATATATATATATATATATATATATATATATATATATATACATATATATATATATATATATATATATATATATATATATATATATATACATATATAGATCTAACGGTTAATGGGGGCTCCGTACTAAAACGGTATTATACTAACTCCAGGCGAATATACATCGTGTATATTATTATCTGGGTAGCGCTTTATGTGGACTCCGACCAACACGTCGGATTAAGTGGACTCCGTAATAGGTTAAAACACTTTTGGGATCCGTAAACATTTCTTTGCGTACACAACTAAACTCCTCCGATGTTGCCAATAATTTGATTAGTCGTAGATTTTTAAATTTTTCAGCAGGTACGTTTTGGAACTTCAAATTTATTTAAATATCAATCAATTTAGTCATCGAGAAATTTCACAAATAGGTACTTGGTTAATGTAGTTAAATATTTTATGGTGGTTATTTATATTACTTGCTTTAATTATTTTCAAACTTTTTTCAAAAAAAAGTATTTATTATAAACTTGGAAATGGCTAGTTTTCGTTTTATTTATTATTATTTTTTGTTAAAATGTATATGCACTTAAACATTTAGTCTCTAAATGTACTAACATCGAGTAGAGTAGTCGTGTAACAGTTTAAGAAAGTAGAAGCCCTTCGGTAGGATTATAATAAACTACATAAAATTGTAATTTTGTCTTTGTAATTTTTCAATTCCTGCAATTTATGACGTGCAATATTTGTTTCATAAAGTAGTTAAATTTAAACTATAATAATTTATAGGAAGCGTTTAAAGAAGTAATCGCTAACCTTAATTAGAATACGGCACAATAAGAAGATGAAACTTACTGTATTTTTACTTATTATATTCACAAAAAGAATATCCAACGTAAAATTTAACAAGTTTTAATGGAGTTGTAGTGAAATTTGACTTCTTATTACGATACCGGATCCTGTAAAATTTTAAATACATTAAATTTCCCGTAAATTATTAAACTTATTCTTAGAATAAAATAACAAACTTCTTAGTAATTCGGTATAATATACCGTTCACAATTATGTGATAATATGTAGGTGTCAAGATTGCACGGTCATGTGCCATAAGGTTTCATCTTTCATATAAACATCGATAGTTTTTAACTTTGGGTGTATTTGATTCCACCGTGCTGTAACCGATCCAACTTGAAAAGTGTTATTTTACATAAAATTAGAACGTTGACCCTAATAATGACCTATAAATATACATTGTTAAAAATTGTATACATTTATCAATTTAAAACGTTCTTTGTCGTCTTCTGATCTTCATCTCCATTCGTTCCTAATTAACCCATTTACGGCCAAAGGTGCGTAAACGCAACCTTTATTGTTAATTTTTTTTTGGCCCGAAAATAATTTTTTTAATGTTTTCTTTTTATTGAAGTAACATCTCAATAGATTGAGGTATATAGTATCATTTTTCTTTTGACAAAAATATTACTTTTTAAATATTTTAAGATTATTATAATTTTGCATAATTTAATGATTTATGCACATCTTCATACAAAAAATTTTTCCGATACTAATTATAAACTTAATTCATATTTTGTATTCTATAATTATAAAAATATGTTGAAATTTTTAATATTCTAAAAACTTATTCATTCATACTTTAAAAATAAGGTCTATAATTACATGTTTATACGATGGATTCGTATACGCACCTTTGGCCGAAACCATATTATATTTTTTTTGTAGACTAAACAATCTAAAATTACGATCTCGTCAATAGTCAATACACTTCATTGCGTTAGATTTGGTTTTAAACTATGGTGTTTATGTTCTGATACTGGTTATTTGTTCAAATTTATTCCATATGGCGGAAAAACTGAGAAAACATAATAGTTTTAGCTTAGGAACGGCAGTTGTTTTGAATTTACTTTCGATAGTTAGAAACCCACAGCAACATAAGGTTTTTTTCGACAACTTCTTTACGCCATATGCTCTTTTTGAACTATTGAAAGAAAAAGAATTCTTTGCAACAGGAAGAGTAAGGGAAAATTGCACTGCTAGAAGAAAACAAAATTATAAAAAAAAAAGGAAAGAGGTTCATATACATGTGCATTCGATTCCAATTAAGAAGTTTTGATGACAAGATGGAACGATAATTCAGTAGTGACTGTAATGACAAATACATGTGACGTTTTACCCCTTATGCAAACTAAACGTTATAACCGTAAAGAACACAAAGAAATTCTTATCCCTCAGCCTAATTTAATTCACCAATATAACCTATACATGGGTGGAGTGGATCTGCATGATAATGGCATTGCGAATTACCGTATTAAAATAAGAGGAAAAAAGTGGAGGTGCCGTTGTTTACTAACATGATTGACAGTATGGTGGTCAATAGTTGGAAAATTTTTAAAATTGCGAATGATTCTAAAATTTCCCAACTGGAGTTTCGTTCGAGATTGGTTCTTAACTTACTAAGATATAGTGGACATGCAGAGAATAGTGAAGAATCCGCTACATCATTGTCAAACTCAGTATATGGACGTCCATCTAAATTTGCTTTACCAGATGAATCTAGATTCGACAATATTGGCCACATTATAAAAAGAGACGATAATAGTGCAAGAAGAAAATGTCGGATGTGCAAAAGTAATACTATTTATTTATGTAAAAAGTGTACAGTGCATCTACACCCCGAATGTTTCGAAAATTTTCATCTTAAAATTTAATTTACAGTTAAGATACAATATGTTCCTTTTTTAAAAATTGTATGCGTATTTGGCCAAAGGTGCGTATACGCACCCACCTGTTTTTCCTTTCATGAGAAAAAAAATTCTTTATGGTAGTAAATTAGTCTTAATTTATGTGTTTTTAATCCAATCTAATAAATCAATTGTCAAATTTCTCTTTGTTTATTGTCTCGGCCCTTAATGGGTTAAGCACATGTTATCCACAGGATACCTCTCTCATTTTTAAATCATTACTCTTTTTGCCTTTTGCCATGGTTTTTTTATTTTGTTTATTCATATCGTTTTTACTCATAACAAATATTGGGTAGATTATTGTATAATTAAACTTTCTCCTTATATGTCCGTATCATATAAGTTGTCTAGTTATTTTAGCGCATATAATGACGTATGTTAATTCCATTTTGTTTAACAATAAAACAGCAAAACTTCTACAAAATTATTTCTATCTTATCACTACAGCTGTTTGGTTTCTCAAGTCTCAAGTTTCTCGAATCCATCAATCATCCATTGTATTTCTTATACTTTCATTTAAATCCTCTCCAATCAAAGATTTTGAAGCAGCTTTGCTCCATAGTCCATTTTTGTTGCTTTTTGTCACTGTTTCTCTTTTCTCTTTATCATTATCAATACGTAGCGCTACAACACTGGGTAGGTCTTCGCTGATTACAACTTATCTCCAAGTTGATCGATTTTCCACGAATCTGCAATCAAATGACATGTTCATTTTTTGAGACATGATTGGATGTTTTCTCTCCATTGTATACTGACATGCCCAAGTGGCATTCTTCTGTGCTAACTTCCTTCCACACCAGTTCTACAAGTTTGACATCTTGGCGTCTATGCACGTGTCCGATATACCTTAAGGGATTTATTTTCCTGAACAATATCGGTATAAGAGCTTTCTTTATTCAGTATATGTTCTTATTCTATACGGATTTGTAGCGATATGATAATGAGTTCTTAAGCTATTTTTTTGTGGCATTTTAAAGTAATTACTATTTAAATGGGAATAAGCCATAATTAAAGCTTAAAGTTAGTTTATTGACGTTTCAATTTCCACTTCGGAAATCGTTCTCAAAATACAAACATTAGTGAGAATGATTTCCGAAGTGGAAATTGAAACGTCAATAAACTAACTTTAACCTCTAATTGTTGCTTATTCCCATTTAAATAGTAGTTATGATAATGGAGTTAAATAAAAATTTCTGATTATTTTCCTTTCAAATATTCGGAGTGCTTCCTTATTTGTTTTAGTCATTCTCCATGACTCACATCCATGTATTAAAATAGGTCTGAAGTTTGAATTATGCTCTGTATTTCTTTAGTGGCCATGTAATGCGGATGGAACAAACCGACCCAGCTAGAAAAACGCTCCTTGATAGACCTATTGGTCAAAGAAGAAGAGGAAGACCCAGAACAAGATTCCTAGATAACATAGACCAAGATATGAGAAATATGGAAATACGTGCTTGGCGGAGGAAGGCGATGGATAGGGACGACTGGAGAAAAATTCTTGGGGAGGCTAGGACCCACACAGGGTTGTAAAGCCAAAATGATGATGATGATATTTCTTTAGTGGCATTATTATTAACCGTGATTAGTGATCTAAGATATTTAAAGTGTTCCATACTTTCGAAATTGTAGTTGTTGACTTTAATGTTTTTTCTAAATTTATTGAATTGGTTGATTGGTTTCCTGTTGATTCGCTTGTATTTGGTTTTCATTTCGTTGATTTTAAGTCAAACATTTTTTGTGCTCTCTTCACTTTATTGAAGTTTGTGGACGGAAGAGTTTCTCATTAGAGTTATGAGTTCTATATCATTAGCATATGCTAGGAGTGCTTTGTCCCTTGGGCCGTTAATGGATTACATCTTAAATAGACGTTATTTCTATTTTAGTAAGCTGGTCATTAATTTTTTGATTATTGAAATCAAGAATCTGTATTTTATTCGACTGTTTTATAACACAGAGTTTTTTTTTATTTAGAAAATCGCATCGACCAAATGGCCATTAGCGAAAAATTAGTGGATTACATTAGGTATAATTACTTCAATACAATTTGGTTTATTAAATATTGTGGTACTTATTAATGTCTTTCAAGAAATTCAGAGTATTGTTAAAGTTACAGTCTGCACCTAGAGCTTCTATAAGTGTTCCTGGTATCTTGTTATTGCTTCGTTGTTGATTGTAGATGGGACATTCACATAGTAGGTGCATTATTGTTAGTGTCGTATTACACGTTTCACATCGAGGCGGTTCGCACTTTTTAATTAAGTAATCATGCGTTAACCTAGTATGTCCGAGTCTGAGGCGTGTTACTATTATTTCTTGGCTTCTTGACTTAGGTAACACATTCCATGCCTCTATGCTGGCTTTCACTTGTTTTAATTTAGAATTCGACACATTCCATTTATTTTTCCACGCACTTAAGATTGATTTTTTTATATAAGCTTTTATATCCGTTGATACTGATGTGTTTACGATCTCGGAAACGTCACTCACTATCGCGTCTTTCGCACTATGGTCAGCATAGTGGTTTTCGTTGCCTTTTATTCCTATATGGGATGGGATCCAGATGAAATTTATCTCATTATGATTGATATAAGCCTGAAGAAGGACTGTTTTAATTTTTTTTAAAAGCGGGTTTTTTGGATACAGTTGTCGGATGCTTTGTATGGCACTAAGTAAGTCTGTTAAGATAATATATTTGGAGTTTGTTGTCAGATTGATTAGTTCTATGGCGCGATAGAGAGCATACAGTTCAGCTGTATAGATAGTACTAACATTAGATAGTTTGAATTTAAGGACCTTCTCTGGAGTTACTACAGACGCTCCCACACCTTCGGATGATTTTGAACCATCTGATTTTTATAACGACTACTGATTTTTCTAAAATGGGAAATAATTAGATTAGGATTAGTGGAGTTTTTATCAAATGACGTAAGTTCAAAGTTATATGATGGTATGTTTTGAATCCAAGGTGGATTATGATCATATGTGTATGGAAGACATTCAGGTATGACAATATCAAACAGATGCAAATGGTCTTTTATTCTTTTATAGAAAGGTTTATTAGAACGGTGATTTGCATTAAGGTTTGGGTAATTATCAGTAAAAGTATTTCTATAGACAGGATTTTTTGCATTATCTTTAATTTTTGTTGCATATGTTAGACTAAGGTAAGCTCTTCTATCATTTAACGACAATTCATTTGCTTCGCAAAGTAAACTTTCAATCGGTGTTGTACAAAAGGCTCCCAGGCATATTCTGAGTGCTGTGTTATGAATAGTGTCAAGCTTTTTAAGTACTGATTTCGATGCTGAGTCGTAAGCTATAGCCGCGTAGTATAGCTGTGATCGTATAATAGTTCTGTATATAATTAGCAATGTACTCCTGTCTGAACCCCAATTCTTGTGTGCTAGAATTTTTAGTAAATTTAATCTTCTGTAACATTTACATGCTAGATTATTGATATGTTCTTTCCAATTCAACTTTCTGTCAAAAGTAACTCCTAGCAATTTTAGCGAATCTTTTTGTTGTAGTGATTGGTTGTATAGATATAATGAGATTGGTGTACTGACTTTTTTTTAGAAAATACTATATATTTAGTTTTAGTTGTTGAAAAGATAAATCCAGTTTCCTCTGACCATTTTTCAATATCTAACAAGAAACTCTGTGCAAGTTGTGAGAGGTTGTTTAAGTTTTTGCTTTGACCAAATATTACGAGATCGTCAGCATATAAGCGGCCTTTAAGTGGAAGTTTTAAATTTCGTAGAACATCATTTATGGCAATTATAAATAGCGTAGGACTTATAACAGATCCCTGAGGAATTCCATTTTCCAATTCCACTTTTGACGACAAATTACCATTTACTCTAACTTGGATATATCTTTTATATAAGAAGTTTTTTATAAATACAAGGCAATGTCCTTTGATTTCTAAATCGTACAGTAATCTGATGATACGGTGGCGCCAAGCTGTATCAAAGGCTCTTTCAATGTCGAAGAATATTCCAATACATTTTTTATTAAGGGAGAAGGCTTCATGTACACTGCTTTTTAGGTCTATAATATTGTCTAGAGTTGATCTATTTTGTCGGAAACCACTTTGTTCTGGAATAATAATATTTCGATCTTCAAGTGTCCAGAGGAGACGACGGTTGACCATTTTTTCTAACAGTTTGCATGCAGTACATGTTAGCGCAATTGGTCTATAAGACTCAGGATCTGTTTTGGGACATTTTGGTTTTAATATAGGTATTATAATAGAATCTCTCTATGCTGTTGGAAATTTCTGTTCTGTCCAAATAATATTAAATATGTTAAGAAGATGATTGTGTGCATTCTCAGGTAAATGCTTAAGAAAAACCATTGGGATGTTATCTGGACCCTCACTAGTCTCTTTAAATGAGTTTAATGCATCTTTGTATTCATTTATATTAAATTTGGTGTTTAGAGCATCTGCGTCATCTACAAACGGTATAATTACATTGCATTCTTCGTTCTGTTTAAAGTTTTTTTTTTTTTTTTTTTTTTTGGCATAGACTTTTAGTCATTCAGCCAGACTCAACATGGTAAAAGAAAATTTGTCTGAGTTTATATTAAAATTAAAATAAATATACAAAACAGGTAAACAGGGTCACTCTCTTCTCGCCTAGGGGCCCATCAAGGCATTTTTTTTTAACATACAACACTAGGCCACGGTAAGAAAGGAATTTAAACAATTGGGTTAGAGACAAAGGTTACGTTATTAACTAATGTATAATTATTCACATGGTTATTTTACTATCTTTTAAAAACATAACTAATAAATCATACACTGCTCTCGAGTCTAATGATAATAGGTACTGAAGGTTCCAAGGGGCTAATATGTTGTGTTTGTGTAAATTATTTATTAATCTGGATGAAGTTATAATATTTCTGGGGCAACTGAAAAATATATGATCTAGGTTTCCTTCTTCTGTACAAAATTCACATTGATCATTATCTAAAACCTTAAGTTTAAATAAATGTTTGGGGTAACAAGCGTGCCCAAATCTCAGTCTTATGATCGTGGTAACATATTTTCTAGGTACATTAAAAAACTTATACCAAGGAGTTTTAGGAATATCTGTTTGAAGAGAAGTGTATCTATTTGGGCTAACAATGGAATATTCCTTCCATATATTATCCCACCTTTGGTATAATCTTAATTTTAAGGAAGCCAGAAAGTCGCAAGCCGTGATTTTATACGAAGTTTCTCTACCAGACATAATACTTTCTCTTGCTAATTGGTCTACATGTTCGTTATTTTCCAAACCTATATGTGCTTTAATCCAAACAAAAAGTACATTTTTGCCCCTTGTTACTAACTTTTGTTTGATATCCTTAATTTTGTAAATATAAGGGCAACTGTACGTATTTGGCAATCCCGGTTTCCCAATAGAGGTCAAAACTGATAAAGAATCTGATAATATCACTATATGGTCCGAGTTACTTTCTGTTGCATAAAGTAAGGCCTCATATATTGCAAGAGCTTCTGCTGTAAAAATAGAGATCTGGGAGTTCAACTTAAATGTGCGTTCTATTCGTTCCAATGGAATAAAAAAAGCGCATCCAGTACCGTTTGATGATTTGGAGGCATCGGTATATATAACAACGGAGTTTTCGAATTCTGATAATATTGAGTGAATAATCTTTCTATTTATGTGTATACTGTCACTATATTTTGGTACCATGATATCTGCATTTGAACCATGATATGTTGCATATGAGATGTTTTGAAGTGTATACGTAGCTTTATCTATCTCTTTTAATGCTTCCATATTATGTTGCAGAGCTTCGCAGACTAAAGGCGATTTCTTTTTTTCCCAGTATTTAGTAGACAAATCATAGCAATTCAGAGTGATGAGCTTTGTGTATAACGATTGATTTTTTATATATGTCTTTACCAGAAATTTTTCGGTCAGGAAGTTTCGTCTGATATTTAAAGGCGGTTCCAAGGCTTCCAAATACAAGGGTTGAATTGGTGTGGACTTCATAGCACCTAAACATGTACGTAGAGCTGAATTGTGTATTACGTTAATTTTATTTAGCAATGCATTACTGGCTGATCCATAAAATATGCTTCCGTAATCCAAAATAGAGCGAATATACGCTCTGTAGAATAATAAATTTACGTCTACATCAGCACCCCACCACGTTTTATTAATCGATTTAAGAAAATTTATTCCCTTGTTGCATTTGTTTAACATATCCTCAATGTGATCCTTCCAAGTCAAATGTTTGTCAAGTGTCATACCTAAATATTTGACCTTATTTTTTAGTGGATATTGATGTTTTCCTAATTTAATTATTTGATCATTAGGTTTATAATGTCTGGTAAAAATGCAAACCTGTGATTTATTACAAGATAATTCAAAATTGTTTTTATCAAGCCATTTTTGAAGTAGTTGATAAATACTATCCAAGTTTTTGATTGCTTGTTTATATTCTTTGTGTTCTGTGTAAATGCAGAAATCATCTGCGTATTGTATGAGGTTGAATGGTATGTTGTTTATTTTAATATTGTACAAATCCGCTACGTACAAATTAAACAGGATAGGACTCAATACAGAACCCTGAGGTAATCCTTTGTTTACGATTCTGGGGCCTATGAGCATTTGTTCTTTTCTTAAATAAACTAATCTGTTTGAATAAAGATTAACAATACTATCAGCAAATTGAGCTGGAATTTGAAATATTCTTGTCATTTTTTCTTTGAGTGCTGTTAGACACACAGAGTCATAAGCACCTTCTATATCAAGAAATAATGCCGGTAAGTAATTGTTCCGGGAATAATTGTTTTGAATGTCTACAACTAGGGAAGCCAATGCATCCAAGGTACCAAAACCTTTCCTGAATCCGTATTGTTCTTTGGGTAGAAGGTTCTGTTCTAGTAACCACCATTCTAGCCTAGCCTTAAGTATTCTCTCTAGAGTTTTTTGTACACAAGATAATAAAGATATGGGTCTGTAAGCTTCAACTAATTTTAGATTTTTCCCAGGTTTGGGAATAGGAACGACAATAATATGTTTGAAGGCCGAAAAGTTAGAACCTTCTCTAATTATCTGATTAAAAATATTTAGAAGTAACTCTTTTGCATTATTTGGTAAATTAAATAGCATAATATATTTGATTTCATCATAACCAGGAGAAGTGTTAGGACGGTCACTAAGGGCACAGTCCAATTCTACCATAGTAAACGGTTTTAAGAGAAAATGACTATAATTCGGATTGAATAACATTAAATCTTCGTGATTGTTCACATACGGTGGTGCAATTTTGTCGAAAAACTCTGCTATCCACGAATCTTCTAGTGGTAATGGAGCATTGACCCTTTTCCTGTTCATCCTTTTCGCTTGATTCCAAATCGAAGTAGGCGACGTTTGTTTATTTAATTTTGAGCACCAATCAACCCAGCTTTGTTTGGCTTTCGATTTCAATAATTTCTTAGCGTGTGCACTAGCTTGTTTACATTTAATAAAATTTTCAACTGATGGATCTTGCTTGTATTTTATTAATGCATTTTTTCTTTCTGCAACAATTAGATCACATTCTGCATCCCACCATGGTGAAGGAGTCCGTTTCTTACACTTAAAGGGTTTATATTGGCTAATAGATTGTGTGGAAGCTTTATTGATACAGTCTAATAAAAGATTATATTTTTCTTCTACATTTGGGGATATAGGTCCACTTTCATTTAAAGTATTCTCAATTATTTCAGCGTACATATCCCAATTAGCTTTCTTAGTATTCCATTTACTTTTGGGATATATGGTCTCATTAACAGCTCTTGGGTATTCGAATTCTATTTTTACAACATAGTGATTTGATCCAAGTGTATCAGAATCTACAGTCCAAAATGTCTTAGTAAAAATGGAAGGGGAACAAACCGTAATATCAATCATAGAATCTGAATGTCCTGGATTTCCTTGACAAGTAGGTTGACCGTTATTCATCACAATGAAATCAAGATCCTGTAGGGTCTCTACAATTTGATCGCCAATATTATCATTTTTTGATGATCCCCACAGCGCATTGTGGGCATTCATATCACCCCCAATAATGCAAGGGTGCTTCACTTGGGAAAATAAGTTTGTCCAATCTTCTATTCTGGTTTTGGTTTTTGGACATCTATATACAGAGAGAAAACTCAAGTGAGTATTATCGTAATTAACTTTAATACCACAGGCAAGCAGCTCTTTATTGAAGTTTTTATTTAATTTTAATATTTCAAAACGGATACCCGTTTTTACCAAAACAGCGACACCAGCAAAACCGTCTGCACGATCTTGACGAACAATATTATAACCTTTAAAATTATATACAACATTATTTTTGAACCAGGTTTCACTTAAAAGAGCAATATCAACATCTTCTTTATTGGAAAAGGATAAGGAAATTGAGTAGGCTGTTTTTATTTGCAACAGCTGATCTAGCGTTCCATTGCATAATTTTAAGTTTAGTGTTAAAAGCCATAAATTTAAGTACCTTTAAAAATATCCTCGAGAACAGTATGCAAACCCTTAGCTAACAAATTATTATCCAGTGTTTCTGCATCCTCAAATGATTTTACATTTTTTATAAATTCAGAAAAAAATTTGACTAACGAAATAACCATCTTGTTTTTTTCACCATCTATTGAACTATTAGGTTTATTGGGATTAGGTGGTAGGGGCTGTAACGGGCCAAATCTAAAAGGAAAGGTGGAGGAATCTGTAGGGGATTGTGAAACAGGAGTAGAAACTTTCCTTTTTTTAAGTGCATTATGTTCAGTATTAATCCTACTAGGTCCAGGATGAGTAAAGTTTGTTGATTTTTTCATATACGATCTTGGAATGGTAGGATGAGATGACATAATGTCATCAGATACGTTAGGTAATTTTGGAAAATTTTCTTCAAGATTTGACAATATCGAAAATTTATTGTTACTAACAAATTCGGAAAAAGATGATTCTTTAAATCTTCTAAAATTCTTTTTGCTTCTAGAAAGGAGATTTTTTGATCTAACATGTTTTTAATTTTTTTTTGTTCCTCATAAACGGGACAACTTTTGGAGATCGAAATATGATCTTTACTTTTACAATGTATACAAAAAGTTTTTTGAGTGTCGCATATGTGACTATCATTTTTAATTTCTGCACATCGTATACAAAATTCTTGTGTGCCCTTGCATTGCTTAGAAATGTGACCAAATTTCAAACACTTGTAGCACTGTATTACCCTGCCTACAAATCTTTCTACTGGTAAATACACAAAATTAACTACGACATGAGTTGGCAAAACATTTCCTTCAAATGTAACTATAATATTTCGTCTGGGGACGTATTCTGTTTTACCTTCTTTATCTACCTTTCTATGCATTCTTTTAATGTCGGTAATTTTAACGGAAGAGTCTATATGTTTTTTTAAATAATCAGTATCATACCTCGTATCTACATCGTGAATTATTCCCTTGATTTCCAAGAGATGGTTAGGGATATAGGCTTTTAAATTTTCATCTTTTAACTTATCATGTGTTACTAGATGATTTGCATCCAAAATAGATTTTAAAATGACTTTAACTCTATTTTTTCCTATAGATTTAATTTCCTTTAGGTTTTTGATTTTAAGTTTTTGATGCAAAATTTCCCCCACCACCATTGGATGTAAACGAGAGATGTTCTGATTATTTAATTTCTCTATATAAACGCAACAGGTATGAAAATCATAATTATTAGAGGAAATATTATACAGTTTAACTTCCCTTGTTTTGCCGGAATCCGCACCAATTTCAATATCCTTATCCATATCCATATCTGGGGAACTTGTCGCAACACTCACTTCGCACATTTGCGTCTTAATGTTATTTTCCTCCCCCATTAGGGGAGGTAAATCACTTATTTACACTAAAATTCCAAGTATTAAACCGATATATTTACACAACTTTAAATTTAAATATAAATATCGATTTTTAATTACCGCAAAAACTTATCTCTGCTTAATGTGGTTTTATCGTCTGTTCGAACTGAAAGACAAATTCAAACTGTATCCACTGATAACACTCCCAATACTGCTGTTTAAAGTTGATAAAGTTATTATTATAATTGCTTGTATTAGATCTATTTTTATACGTATTAGCAAATTCTTCTGCTATTTCTAGGTCATCTGTGATTATTTTATTATCTTTCTTTAGTTGAGTGATTTTGTTATAAGCCGGTATTCCAGATATTTTTTTGACATTCTTCCACATTTCAGACCTAGGGGTCCTACTGTTTATACTGGACACAAATTGAGCCCACGAATTTCTTTTTGAAGTTTTTACTACTAACTGAGCTTTAGCTTTAAGTTTTTGAAATTCTATTTTGTTGTTAAGTGTTTTATGTCTTTTGTATTTGTTAAAGGCTTTTTGGAAGCTTCGATCGATATCTTACATTGTTCATTCCACCAAGGGACTGGTTTATGTTTTATAATAGGTGCAGTTTTCTTAATGGTTTCCTCGGCTGCTTTTAATATGATGCTGAAGAAGGTTTTGATGTCTGTGTCAATACTGTTGGATATTTTACAGTTTGTGACATGTTTTTCTATGATATCTTCAAATAATGTCCAATTTGCTTCCTTCGTTTTCCACCTAGGGGCGTGCTTTCCATTTTTGGGCTTGAACAAGTTATTGGTGATTATTATTGGGTAATGGTCACTGTTATAAGTGTAGTCTAATCTGTTCCATGTCATTAATGCAGAGAAGTTATTATCCGCTATCGTTAAGTCCAAGGGCGTTGATTCGCCTGTTTGTATATTGAATCTTGTAGGGCGTCCATCATTCAACAGTGATAAGTTATACTGATCTATTAATTCTTTAATAATAAGTCCTCTTTTGTCGTCATATGTAGAGCCCCAAATACTGTTGTAAGCATTAAAATCACCTGTTAAAATACGCGGAGAAGGTATTTGTCTCACGAGGTTAAAAAGGTCCTGTTTATCAACTGGTTGTCCTGGGGGTAAGGTAAGTAAATCGTGCAAATATTTATTTTTGTGGTCCCTTCTAGAGAAATAGCTACAGCTTCTAAATGTGTTTGTAGGGGTAACCTACTTGCGGTTAATTTGTTATTTACGAGAATTGTCACTCCACCGCTTGCTATTCTTTGGTTTACTCTATTTTTTGAAAAACTTTGATAATTATGTAAACAAGATTCTTGGTTGCTCTTAAGATTCGTTTCTTGAAGACAAATAATATCTGGTAGATACTCTGATTGTAGAATTTTTAACATCGGTAAGTTATTATAGTATCCGTTTATATTCCACTGAATAATTGAATTAAACGACGCCATTTTTACTTTCTAATTATAACAAAGTTTTAATTTTATTAAGACTCTGTGTCTGTGTCAAGTAAAATGCCATTTTCGTTGTCGGTAGAAGAAAGTTCGTCATTTAGGTGTTTTGTGATTTTTTTTCTAAGTTTGGTACATTTGATTTTAAGAGATCTATCTGTTATGTGAGCATATAAGTTACTAATCATTGCTAGTAATCCAGTAAAATCATGTGTATAATTGGTTATAGTGGTGATAATATTTGGAGAACCTGGTGCCTTTTCTAACAGATCTATAAATTGGTCGTGATTAAGGATATATGGTGGTGAATGTTCATTTATTATTGTTTTTAGGTCAGTATCAGAACTTTTCTTGGGTTTTTTGTTGGGTTTTTGTGTAGGTTTCCTAAAATTTATTTCTGTTTGTTTATCTTTTTCTGACAGAGCTGGTGTATATGTTGGTGAAGGTGATAGAATTTCATCTACGTCACGCTTACGGCTTGTCTGTTGAGTAATATCTAGTGATATAGCGCTGTTATTTTCTGGAGGTGTAATGGTATTGGTAACTGAGGATGCTTTTGGTTCGACATGTTCAGGATTTGTACTGTTTGTTAAGGAAGTAGATTGCTGATTGGGAAGTTTTGTATGGTGTCCATGTGTGAAGGAGTATTTAACGATGTTGAAATAGTTTGAGGTGTGGGTTTATGTTGAGAGTTTGTGGGATTTTTACAATTATTAGCATTATGTCCTTGCTGTTTGCAGTTAAAGCATAACTGATTATCTTGCGATAAGAAAATTCGATAGGATTTGTTATCGTAATTAATCAAAAAAGATTCAGGTAAAGGATTTATAACAGGGTTGATAAAAATTTGTCTTCTAAAACTGTAAATATGATTGAATTCCGGTAAGGTCGAGCTAATACGAAGAAAGGTCATTGATGACATTGGCTTGAGACCTAGGTTTTCTAATTCGTGAATAAGAATATTATGGGAAATTGAGGGGCATACATTCGATAGAACTAACCTATCCGCTGGAGTAATATATTTTCTAGCTTGAACTGGTTCATCATTTATTAGTATTATACCATCATATACCTGCATAAAGTTATCCACAATTTCTTTGCTCGCTAGATACATGCATACTCGATTATTGGACAGCCTTGAAGAAAATAAGATGTTTTTGGGCTGTATAAGTGCTCCTAATGGTATGAGGTAGTCCTGTAGGCGTAATCCATCCTTTGAAAAGAAAACAATCGCTTGTTCAGGACTAGGATATGTATGTTGGCTTAGAACTTTTGAGTAGGATTTAACTGTGTTAGTATGTTGTGGTACAGAGTTAATTACTTTGGAACTTCCATCTGATGTTACGGACATGATGAATCCTCTATATGCGATTTTAACAGGACTTTATTTTATATATAGATTAAATCAAATAAAGTCCTACTCTGTTTATTTTAAAACTAGTTGATCGGCTGGTAATTACCAAATTAGCTGAATAACGATAAGAGTACAACTAGTTTTTTGGTTAATTTGTAACTACAATTATTATTGATGAGAATATGTTATTGATGCTTAAAAGTGATATTTCTAATCAAACTATGATTAACTGGAAATAAGTACTTACGGCACTTAACAAATCACTGTAAACTTCTTTGATATATCACTTTTAATGGAGCTTAAAATTAAGTCGACTTTTATGCCTGACATTCAGGGCCCTGTTCTAACACAGAGTTTCTTGGAACATATTTTCATCTTTGGTTTCCAGTATCATTATTACAAGGATTTTGCTGGATATGGACATAGTGAACCCGGTGGTATGTACATGATGTTTTCATAACCAACGTTCAAAAATTTTTCTTACTGTAAATTTATGATTATTTACTAGGAAATATAGTGTTGTTTAATAATAATAAAGTTCAAGCAACAATTCCTATATGCATTAACTCGGTAATGATAATTCTGCTCCCCGATACCAGGTAGCAGTCCCGAAAACATTAAAACTGCTACACTCATGCTTCTCATTATCCAACAATTAGCCAGTCCAGAACTATAAGCCTTATTATGGCACTGATATTGCTGCTGCTCCTCATAAGTGAATAGAATATGCAAGGAAGGTTTTGACAATTTAATAGGATTTTGTGTGTTAGAATATTATTTCTCCGAGAAAGTAAAGAATATCTATTTGCTATCCGGATTTAATCCATAAATTAAATAATAGAATGCTCTAAAATAATGCTAGTAGCAGCAAAAAAAGCGGTCTAATAGTCATCATCATCATCATCAATCAGCCCTGAGTTGTCCATTGTTGAACAAAGGCCTCCTCTAGACTTTTCCATCTGCTTCTGTTCTGCGCCTCTGCTATCCAATTGGTCACGATTCTTTTGAGGTCATCGGTCCATCGCTTTGGGGGTCTTCCTCGGCTTTGCTTGTCAGCCCGTGGTCTCCACTCAAGCAATTTTTTTGTCCAACTGTTGTCTTTCATTCTTGCAACATGTCCTGCCCATCTCCATTTTTTTTTTGTAATATATTCGATAATGTCTTCCACTCCGGTTCGTCTACGAACTGCCCCGTTTCTTATTCTATTGCTTAAGTTTATTCCAAGCATTGATCTCTCCATCTTTCGTTGTGTCCTTCTCAATTTTTCGGCTGATGTTTTTGTGAGAGTTAAGGTTTCTGCTCCGTATGTGAGGACTGGTAGAACGCACTGGTTAAAAGCTTTTCTTTTTAAATGGATCGGTATATTTGTTTTAAATACGTCTCTCATTTTTCCGAATGCAGCCCAACCCAGACTTATTCTTCTGAGTAGCTCGCATGTTTGGTTATCTCGCGTTAACCTTATTTCGTGACCCAAATACACATATTTTTCCACAAGTTCTATGGGCGACTTTTCGATTTCTATTAGCTCATTGGGGACGAGATTGGTCATCATTTTTGTTTTTCCATAGTTTATTTTTAAACCGACTTTCTGGGTTACTTGCTGTAGTTGTTGTAGCATAACTCTGGCTTCTCCTAAGTTGTCTGTTATGAGAACAATATCATCGGCATATCTGAGATGATTGAATATCTTTCCATCGATTCTAATACCCTTTGATTCAAACTCTAGCCTTTTAAATGCGTACTCTATAACTGTTATAAATAGTTTTGGTGACAAGGTATCTCCCTGCCGCACCCCTCTGCCAATTTTTATCTTCTCAGTGCAATGGAGGTTAACGGTTGTTGTCGCATTTTCGTATATATTTCGAATAATATTTGCATACCTGTGATCTATTCTGCATTCTGATAGTGCTTTTAAGATAGCAACTGTTTCGACTGTGTCAAATGCTTTGTGGAAGTCGACAAAGATAAGAGCAAGGGGTCTGTTATATTCGATAGACTTTTCAACTAGAGTTTTAAGGCATTGCAAATGGTCGTTTGTTCCGTGTCCCGCTCGAAATCCTGCCTGTTCTTCTGATTGATAGAAATCGAGTTTTGCTTCTAATCTGTTTGTCAGTATTCGAGTAAAGAGCTTGTATAGGTAGTTAAGCAAACTAATTGGCCTATAGTTTTCGATATCTGATTTATCCCCTTTTTTGTGGAGGAGGATTGTAACCGAATTTTTCCATTTACTTGGAATGTTTTCACTATGCAGACATAGATTAAAAAGTGTTTGGATTCGGGACATCAAAAGTGGACCTCCTAGTTTAATTGTCTCAATGACTACACCATCTTCCCCCGGAGCTCTATTATTTTTCATATTTTTGAGGGCATGTTGAACCTGACCTCAGCGACTCCAACAATGTCCCAATTAATTTTATCAAGTTCAGATTCCATTTCTATGAATTTTGCTTCTGATAGCAGGGTTCTTGCATTGAAAGTTGCAATTTTTAGAGATATATATCTGTTAGATGGTTTTCTAAAATATGTCAGAATTTTGCCCCCCCAGAATCCGTGGGACTGACTGATAGTCTGACTGATGGTCTAATAGTCACTAATGAGAAAATCAAATAAATGTTCTTTAACATACAAAAGAGAGGATCGAGAGTAGGGCATAACGGAACAATAAAGCCATATAATTTTGAAAGATTGCAGCGTCTTAGATGCCGTAGGTAATGTTGTTACATAAAAAATAAAAGGGAATATTTAGGTAGCTAACTGATGTTTATGTATATATAGCCCTCTTTTAAATCCAGAAGTCTAATTCGAATCTCTAAAATCAAGATATATAAAATAGTGATCAAACCAGTGCTAATGTGTGGATACGTGGCGAGAACGTATTAATTAGACCAGGATTGCTAGAAAAGCCATCAGAGGTATTTTCCGACTTACAGAGGTCCGAGTACTAACCAATACCGAACAGAGCTAATTCCAAGGTCAAACACATATATAAAGATAGCAACGTCGTACAAGAAACTAAATCTCAGTGCTAAAGTTGCGCTGGCTTTATCCAAAGACTCTATAATAACTGTTTAAAGTATGTTAATAAGGTCTCAATTAAACTACTGTATTGGCTGAACATATATTAATAATATTCATACATTACAACATGATCCTGTCGCCCATTGTCCCCGTTGGGAAGTGGTGTTGACTTGACATTGACATATTTGACATAGTTACCAGGTTTACGTTAAGCCTATCTTACATTAATGTCAAACACCTTCCCCTTAAAGATTAAGGCGTACCCTAGGTTTAATTGTACGTCCGAATTTTGAAACATTACATTTCTTACTATCATTATTTTTTGAGCAGCTATAATGAGGACTTACAATATCAGTATTCCTATGTTCATTAATCAAATTTGTTAAATCATTATCCTGAATACATACATTATTTAAATCATTATTATCATTATCCTTATAACTATTTGGGTTTGTGTGTGGATACAACTCAGGTTCAAGATACATATCTGCTACATCTGATTTTGTATGTGATGGTCTTATGTGTCTTGTGTTTCTTCTAACTATCCTATTATTGCATTCCTTTCTTATCCAGTACGATCTGGGTTCTTTAGCTTTTTCTACAATAACAGCTTTATACCATACTTTATCAACACTACTCTTAACAACTACATTATCCCCCCTTTTATAAGTTGTTGGTGTACGTTTACTATGTTTATCATACTGAACTTTTGTTTTTTGTTGTTGGTCCGATAACAGTTTATAAATCTCATTCTGAATTTTAGGTTGTAATTGTTCACTATTTACTGGTATTTCTGTTCTCAAAGATCTACTATTTAATATTTGTGATGGAGATGCACTTAATGAAATAATAGCAGTATTATTATATTCTAAAACTAACTCACGATAATCAGAGTTTTCTGTAAAACTTTTTTTTAAAATTTGTTTACAAATTCCTACAGCCTTTTCAGCAAGGCCATTACTTTGGTGGTAATGAGGTGAACATGTCAGGACTGTAATTTGTTTATTATCGTAATATTTTTTACACTTAAATGATATAAATGGTAAATTATCTGCAATTAAAAATTGAGGATAGCCAAATCTGGAAAAAACATCTTGCATTGCATCTATTATGGCTTCAGATGTTTTATTATTTAATGATAGCATCTCTATCCAATGGGAAAAATAATCTATTAGAATTAAGTAAGATTTACAACCAAATTCCAAAATATCAGCCGCAATTTTATTAAACCTCAATTTTGGTATTGAATGTGCTAACATTGGCTCTCTATAATTATTTGGCATGAATTTTTCACAAATTCTACATTTTTTTATAAACTGGACAATATCATCCCTAAGGTTTGGCCAAAAAAATAAAGATCTTGCTTTATTAATAGTTTTACTAGTTCCTATATGACCTTTATGTAACAGAGTAATCATTTCCTGTTTTAGAGATTTTGGTACAATTATTTTATTTTCAACAAAAACAATTCCTGCTTCAACATATATATCATTTTTAATACTGTAATATGGCTTTATATACTCTGGAATCTTGTTTTCTTTAGGCCAGCCTTTATAATAAAAATCAACAATTGTAGCCAAAACTTTATCTTTAGAGGTTTCTTCTCTGAACTGATATATTTTTTTATCTGTCATTGGTAAGTATAGTGAGACTGAATGAACCATATCAAACATCTCTAAATCAAGGGTTTGTGCCTTTAAACTAGCTCTAGAAAGCATATCTGCAAATTGAATATGCTTTCCTGGAACATAATAAATATTTAATATGTACTTTAATAATTTTAGCCTTAAACGCTGCAACCTTACTGACCCAATTTTGCATATTGGTTTCTGCATAATTGAAATTATTGGTTTATGATCTGTTTGGACATCAACATCACACTGGTAAATAAAGTTATGAAATTTTTGTGTACCATAAAAAATGGCTAATAACTCTTTCTCTGTCTGGCTGTAATTTATTTCATGTTCATTCATAGACCTAGATGAACATGCAACTAATTTCAACATACCATCATAGTTTTGAAACATACAACACCCAATTCCATTTTTGGATGCATCACATTGCAAAACTATCTTTTTATTTGGATCAAATGGTACCAGAGCTGGAGAATTTGAAATTATTTTCTTTAACTTATCAAAACATTCCTGGTGTTTAGGCAACCATTGCCATTCTACATTGTTTTTTAAAAGTTCACATAAAATTTGCATGTGCTCAGCCATATTTTTAACATAACGTCTAATATAGTTAAAGGAACCTATTATTCTTTGTAACTCTAATTTACTTTTTGGAGTTTCTAATTTACATAAAGCATCTGTCCTCTCAGGATCTACTTTCATTCCTAAATGAGAAAAAATTTGTCCCATAAACTTTACTTCTTTTTTGCTAAATTGAATTTTCTATTTATTAAATCTAGCACCCACCTCTTTTGCTCTATTTATCACCTCTTTGACTGCTTGATCATGTTCATCTTGAGACGCCCCTGCTATGATCATATCATCATGACAAACTACAATGTTTTTAATATCCCCAAAATGCTTTTCAACTGCCTCTTGAAAAAGGTCTTGAGAATTTGATAACCCAAAAGGTAAAACTAAAAACCTGTAAGTTCCATAGTGTGTAGAGAAACAACATTTCCATGAAGAATTTTCATCAATTGAAAGTTGGTGATAACTTTCAGATAAATCAAAAACAGAATATACATTTTTGTTTAATAATTTTGAACATATTTCCTCAATGGACTCCCCAACTCTAGGTTTGCGTACTATATGTTTATTCAGATCTGAGGGATCTAAACATATTCTTAATTTACCATTACTCTTTTCGACTATCACCATTCTATTAATACTTGCCCTGGGGTCTATGTTTTCTACCTTAACAATTGCTTTTCTTTGGACTAATCTATCTATCTCAGTTTTAAGTGAATTTCTAATTTTTATTGGACACTTGGTAGGTGGATAGCAAACTGGTTCAAATTTATCATTTGTTGTAATTTCATATGTGCCAGGAAATTTGCCTGACCCTGTGAAAACTTCAAAATTTTTATTGATAAATTTATCTGTTAAATCAGACCGGCCTATCTTATTTATTTTTATAGAATCAATACGTTTTACCAAACTTAAATTTAAACATGTTTGTCCACATATCAGAACCTGACTTGCACCATCCACAATGACAAAATCTTCAAAAATATTCTTACCCTTACATTTTACATTTAAATTTACTACACCTATAGGATGAGACACATTTCCATCAAATGCCTTTAACACATATTCAGTAGGCCTGGTTTTAAATTGACAATTAAATTTTTTATAAACATTTAAAGGAATAACATTTACATCTGCCCCTGTGTCTAACTTAGCTTTCAATTTATAATTTTCAACCTCTATATACTCTTCCCAAGTGTCTATCAAATCAACATTACATACCTTTTTCCTGCTGTTAACATTTCTTACAAAAAATTCATTAGAAGAGGTTGACTCACAATCATCTTTTTCAGTACTTTTAATATTTTTGACCTTGCAGGCAACTGCATAATGGTTTTTTAGTCCACACTTGTTACACTTCTTGCCATAAGCTGGGCATTCCCTCGGACCATGCTTTTTTGCACACCTTCTGCATAAAAAAACTTCTTCTTCAACTTCTTTCTCTTCATTCCAAGGTTTCTTCTTTATATCATATTTCTTTTTCTCTATCTTCTGTGTATGATTAATATTTCCTGTGTTATATTGAAACTGTAAATTTTGAGATCTACTTTGCTCACTTGTTCTGCAGAATTCTATAGCTTTATTTAAACTTAATTTGTCTATTCGTAGGAGGGCTTCTCGTGTGGTCGGATCCCTAATTCCCATAACAATTTTGTCTCTTAATGCCTTGTCTTCACATGACTCATCGGGATCTAGGGCATTGTAATTGCAACTTCTAACCAAATGTCTGCACTCTGTCAAAAAATGTTCAAATGTCTCCCCATCTTCTTGTACTCGTTTTATGAAGTTGTACCTCTCAAAGCATTCGTTAACTCTTGGGTTCACATACTTATCTAACAGCTGCATTGTGAATTCATACTTATTTAGTTCTTAACAAAAGTAGCCATAATCCGTGCTGATTCATGGCCAATAATATTTCGCAGGATGGATAATTTCACCTGATCTACAGCGTCGTGTTGTCCTGTTGCTACTAAATAATCTTTGAATGAAATTTTCCAAAATTTCCATTCAGAAGCGGCACTCTGACCCTGGAGGTCGAAATCTTGGGGTAACTTAACATAACCTATTCCATTGGCCATGCTTGCCATTTTGGGAACACTTAAATTTTTCTTTTTAATAAACTTAGCACTTAACTTTATCCTTGGACACGTAGATTCCATAAATTGACTGCGCCATGTTTAAAGTATGTTAATAAGGTCTCAATTAAACTACTGTATTGGCTGAACATATATTAATAATATTCATACATTACAACATGATCCTGTCGCCCATTGTCCCCGTTGGGAAGTGGTGTTGACTTGACATTGACATATTTGACATAGTTACCAGGTTTACGTTCAGCCTATCTTACATTAATGTCAAACAATAACTGCATTGCCAAGTTAAATTGGGAGGATGCCCCAAGAGAAAAAATGCCTTTAAGACTTCCACAAATGAAGAGGGAGGTAACATATGGTCAGATTTAGGAATAATGAGACTATCTACCGACCCATTATATTTATCAACACCTGCTATCCTACCTACAATCAATACTTATCTGTTGTGGAATATCAAATCAATTACATGTAATCAAACGAACTAGGCTTAAAAAAATTATCGAAGGAAAGGCACTTCAGAAATATTGACATAAATTTAAAAACGTCATTTACCTGGCTGTATTTTCAATAGGAAAGAGAAGACAAAAAGAAGAAAAGGCAATAGAATCTTGTTCTGTTCTGACTATACGATGACGATTATCTTTATATAACATATAGGGAGAAAGAGAGAATAATGTTTATGTTTAATTTAGAAGTCGCTGGTTTTCTCCCTTTTGAATTGGGTATGTATATGTATTACCATAGAAAATAAAAGCAAGAGAACTATAATTATAAAACGAAAAGATTACGAAATGAAAAGATTATATAAATCCCTTATATTTACACAGACTGTTTTACAAAAGGTGAGCATAAAAGGTCAGCTGTTTTACAAACTTAATATTATTAGACGCATTTAGGATCAATTTCACTCAAAATATGATATGCTAAAATATGATCCGACAGGAAAAAGGCAATGACTTTTACAGCTGATTGCCACATAAATATATCAATGTAACCCAAGTATGATGATTGTTGCCACAGCAAATTTAAAGTGTTCCATACTTTCGAAATTGTAGTTGTTCATCTAAATGTTTTTTCTAATTTTATTAAATTGGTCTCTTCTGTTGATTCGCTTGTATTCGGTTTTCATTTCGTTGATTTTAAGTGAAACATTTTTCGTGCACTTTGTTAAAGATGTTTGCGGGCCGGAGAGAGTTTCTTATGAGATCCATATCATTAACATATGCCAGGAGTGCTTTGTACCTTGGCCCGTTAATGGATTACATCTTAAATAGGCGTTATTTTTATTTTACTAAGCTGTTTATTGATTTTTTGACAATTTGAATCAAGAATCTGTAGTTTATTCGACTGTTGAATAAAACAGACTTTCTTGGTGCATATTTTTATCTCTGGATTTTTGTTTGCCGGCTTCTTATTACAACGATTTTACTGGATATCGACATAGGGAACCTGGTGGTATGTATATGATGTTTCCATAAGCAACGTTCGAAAATTTGTCTTACTGTAAAGTCATGATGATTTTACTAGAAAATATAGTGTTGTTTAATAATAATAAAGCAACAATTACTATATGCATTAACTTTATAGAGAAATAGACCCATATAATTTTAAAGGATTGCAACATTGTAGATATCGTAGATAACGTTGTAACATAAGAAATAAAAGGGAATATTCAGGTAGCTAACTGATGTATATATAACTCTTATAATACTTTTAAATTCAGAGGTCTAATACGAGTTTCTTAAATCAGGATATATAAAATAGTGATTAAACCAGTGCTAATGTGTGGATATGTGGCCAGAACGCTAACAAAACAATGTACGTAAAACTCAGGTATTAATTAGATCAGGATTGCTAGAAAAGCCATCAGAAGTATTTTCCGACTTACAAAGGTCCGCGTACTAACCAATACCGAACGGAACTAATGCCAAGGCCAAACACATATATAAAGACAACAACATCGTGTAAGAAGCTAAATCTCAATGCTAAAGTTGCGCTGGCTATATCCAAAGGCTTTATAATAACTACATTGCCAAGTTAAATTGGGAGGATGCCCAATAGAAAAAATGCCTTTAGGACTTCCACAAATGAAGGGGGAAGGTAACATGAGGTCAGATTTAGGAATAATGAGACTATCTACCGACCCATCATATTTATCAACACATGCCTGTTCAACTACCTGCTATCCTACCTATAGTCAATACTCATCTATTGGGGACTATCAAATCAATTACATGTAATCAAACAAACCAGGCTTAAAAAAAGTTATCTCAGGAAAGGCACTTTTAAAACGTTATTTACGTGACTTATTAAAATTTAAATTTTTAATGAAAAGTAAAAGATTAGCCATTTGTTATGGGGTTCAGAGAAGAACCTTCACGATGTTAATTTTTTGAGATATGATTGGATGTTTTGCATCTACCTTAAGCAATTTATTTTCCTAAACAATATCGTTATAAGAGCTTTCTTTATTCAGTATGTGTTCTTCTTCTATACGGATTTGTAGCGATATGATAATGAGGTTAAAACAATTTTCCTATTATTTTCCTTTCAAATATTCGTAGTTCTTCCTTATCCGTTTTAGTCATTGTCCATGATTAGCATCTATGTATTAAAATAGGTAAAAAGTTTAAATTATGATCTGTATTTCTTTAGTGGCATTATTATTAACCGTGATTATTTATCTAAGATATTTAAAGTGTTCCATATTTACGAAATTGTAGTTGTTAACTTTAATATTTTATCAAGATCTATTAAATTGGTCTCTTCTGTTGATTCGCTTGTATTTCTTCTTAGCTTGACGAATTCTTCTTTTTTCATTCTGTGAACTACTAGTGGGTTCTTTTTACGGAATTTTTTCATCACGTTTAGGTAATCATCAACGGTATATAAACGTTGTTGAAATTTTAGGGCATTTTCAAAATCTCCAAAATCACTACCATTGGGTAAAAGCTATGACTAGGAAAGTAATAGCGTAATGTAATTTTTTCAATGATAGGATGAGTTTCCAAAATCATTTTCAGAATCAAAACTATTTTAATGCTGCGGTTTTGGCCGCCACAAGAGTCTGACCACAAAATTACATGTTTTGCAGAAGTAACATTTTCTTCAATGTGCTTCTTAAGACAAATGCCTACGTCCTGGGCTCCCCGATCAGCTTCACCTTCTATCCAAATATAACAATGACCTTTTTTATCCTTGGCGCTATGGATACCAAGGTTTTAAATACATAATTGACGCTTATAATATACAATATTTATTAGAATTCTCGAAAGGGGAAGAGTTTTTCTTTAAATCAAAACAAAAGGTTTCCACTTCTGGTTGATCGTTGCTTATCTTCATGTCTAGCTTTCTTTCTTCTAAGTGCACATTTTTTCTTTTTTTAACGCTTAATTGTTCGTTATCTGCGCAATTTTTAATTTCTAATTCGAAACAATCACATCTACTACAAGTATCTTTTTTCAACTTTTCTCTTTGAAGATTAAATCGTGTTAAAAACATTTTTTTCGTAAAACGAAAATTTAACAAGGTCATTGTCTGCTTCTTTAATATACAATTCATACTTTTTACTTAATGTTATGTCTTTTGTTAAGTATTCTCTTTCTGTGTTAGCTCTTCTGTAATGTGACTATTATAGAAAAATTTAAGCAATAACTGAAACTACTTCTTAACCTAAACGCCTCAACAAGTTGCCAACGTCACCATTGTTAACCACGTTTATGTACATATGTTGCCAAATATTCGATTTACAATCATTAAAACGCTCGCAAGAGGCGCTTGGTCCAAAACTAATACACAAAAATTAGTCGCTTGCTCTAGTTATGCAAAATTCAAAATCCAAAATAAAAAGAAAGGTACTTAATCTTTTTAAATATATCTGGTTATCCGTTACTAACAGGTTAATGGGATTTATTACGTAAATAGTTTATGCTTTTTTCTATCTTCTTCTTTAAGTTTCATCTTTTATCGAAGGTTGGAAATCATCATGGCTATACGGACTCTGTTGACTGCCGCTCTAAAAAGTTCTGCACTACTGCATTCAAACCATTCCCTTAAGTTTTTAAGCCAGGATATTCTTCGTCTTCCCACATTTCGCTTTCCTCGGATTTTGCCTTGCATAATAAGTTGTAATAATGCGTATTTTTGCCCTCTTATCACATGTCCTAAGTACTCAAGTTTTCGTCTTTTGATAGTTAATAATATTTCCGCCCCATTTCCTATCATTCTAGTTACTTCCACGTTTAACATTCTTTGAATCCATGATATTCGTAGGATTCTTCTGTAACACCAAAATTCAAAGGCGGCCAACTTATTCAGATGGACTTGTTTTAGTGTTCACGCTTCCAAGCCATAAAGAAAAGTAGAGAACACGTAACATCGAAGCATTCTCAGGCACTAACTTTATATCCCGAAAACAAAGAAACTTTTTAAGTTTAAAAAATAATGCACGTGCTATTTCAATGCATGTCCTAATTTCTTTGGTTTGGTCTACATCTGATGTTATCCTGTTGTTCCTCTTTTCCACCAGAAAGCGCCATAATCCACAATTTAAGAAATTGGGGCTGGGTCTAGTGATGCATAACGCCGTTCATATAGCAATTTGTTGTCACATGTTTATAGTTTTTCAAAAAATTAACTCCGATTTAAAGATTAAAACGTAAAACAAAATATAAAAACCTATTGAACCTTATTCAGAAAATTTCAGAAAGAATAACTTTTGTGAAAGATTGTGGGACACAGTCATATTTTAAGATAAAAACTTCAATTCAGAGAGTGGACATTCTTAATAAATGTATAATCTAATATGGAAGCATGTTTATGTTTTACAGACTTAGAAAGCACTGAGCACACAAGTATTTATTTTTTTATGTACTAGGTTGTAAAATAAGTATACTCAAAACAAATAAATATTATCTACCAAGTATTCTACTCCACTTTAATATCAATGCATCAGATATATTATAAAGATTTCGTCGTAGTTGTAAATTAATAGGAGATAAAACAAAATGTAGAGCATATAGTGAAATCTGAATATCTTAGAATAACTATATCGAGCGGGAACATTATTGATGAGCAAAAGGGAGACCATCGCTGAGAAAGTGACAAAGAAATTGGCAAAAGCAAAGGGTACTTTGTACTTAAGTACCCATACTCTAAAGCATAAGCAGGTCTTTTCGTACTCTATTAGTAAGTGATAGATTCTACCGTTACTTGATGGAAATTTATTTTATCTAACAATTAAACAGGTATGCGTTTACACGTCATATTTTGTAACAATAAGTTGAGGAAGGGATAACTGTTTGTCTCAAGTTGGTCATTCAGAATTATGTCTGTATTTTTTAATTTGCTAATTTCCATAGATTCTAATATTCATAGAATCTACAGATAGCTTAAGGCCTTTATTATAAATACACTTTTTTAGTAATAGAAATATATATAAATAGAACCTAGAATACACCTGTAAAAGTATGTAACCTTTGATCTCTGGGATAAACCTATCTCCTAAACAATGGTGCCGATATATGTAGGTAAAATTTTCTACATCTATTTTAACCTGTTTATTTCCTCATTATCAATATATATGAGTTGTAACCGATACTACAAACTCATTTACTTTTCGCGAAGAGACTATATATTAACTATAGTTATTACTATACAAATCTGACTCGAAATATCGTCTTAAAATAACAGTAACAGAAAAGTGAAAGATTAGTCATTTTTTATGAAGTTTAAAGTAGAAGCGTTCACGAAAATTGAAGTACTAATAAGACCACCGCAATCGGGCGTACCCTGGGTAATGAATAATTAAGTAATCGTTAATTCTTCAATCACCCGTTCAATATGTTTTTTGTCAAATCGGTCCTTTTTAGGACCAACTATTCTAATTATGTGCATAAATATTAAGAGTATATCTAGAGATAAAGACACTCCACTTTACATATGCGCTTAACAAAATGCAGGAAGCACATAGATGGTCAATCCTATGGTATTTGGTATTAAGCTAATCGCTGAAAATTACATATTACATGCAGGCAAAGAAGCAGAGAAAAACTTATAATGAGAGAAAACAAAACCAGTCAGCTGAGAGAACCTTTCAACGATGTTGAGCTTGGATCCGCTATCCACGTATATAATGAACAATATTACGGCTCCTGGCTGAGGATCTGAGCACAAAACTAACTATAAAATTTGAACTAAAAATACAACAATGGCTCATATCCAAAGTCTTTAGACAAGCAAAGCAAAGACAAAGTTGTGGCCTTGCTTAAACCTGGCAAAAACTCCAACGACCACAAAAGCTATCGGCCAATATATCTATTTATTTTGTCAGCTATACAAAATACTTCTTTACATGATCCTTAATATAAACCGATAATAGAAGAAAAACTCAAATTAAAAGACAAAAGTGGCTATATATGACAGGTTAGATCATATATGTCACAAATACTAAATCTTGTCCAACACAGCGAAGAGAAATACGAAAAATATCAGGTATGAGGAGTGGTATTTGTTAATCTAAATGCCGCTTACGACACCTTAAATTATAGGGTATTTCTCCAAAATCTATGTAATATCCCCTTAGGTAATAAACTCACTTGTATTATCCGCGTATGCCTACACAACAGAAGATTTTTCGTATCACTTAATGGTAAGAATAGTAGATGGAGAACGTAGAATAATGGTCTCTTTTGGGGTACTGTAATGGTACTTACTCTGTATAACATTTACACAACCCATACCAGTAAATACTAGGACTTTTATTATGTAGACGATACATTATCTATTGTTTCACAGCCAAAAACTTTTGTTGGTGAAGTGGAGAAAAATCTAAATCATACCTTAAATACAACAAAAATAGATTATGAATCAATTTTAAGCCAAACCCCGAAAAAAGTCAGGTGTGCTCCTTCAATGTCCCTAACAGAGACACTTTCACAAATCTGAATATATACCTGAACCAATAGTGTCATGAAATCCTTAAACTCTGGACTTGCTATAAATACCTTGAAGATAGTTTCTATCACACTTTGTCATTCACAGTACTTTGTTTAAAATCAAATGCCAAACTAGAACCAGAAAAATAGTATTCTCTGCAAACTTGTCGTCTAAAAATGGGAAGCACATCCTCTCACCGTTACAACGTAGACGCTTGAACTCTATGCTTCTGCTGCCGAATATACCTTGATAGTATAAGTGACACCAACACATACTTAACACGTAGATTTAGTTATAAATTAGTCAGCCAAATTCAGGGAATATTAAGACTCACATCCATACATAAGCTCTACAACATCGTAGCTATCAATCCACCTAATATCCGAAGATAAGTAGCTAGAGAGCAAAAAAAATCAAAGTCCAGATTCGTAGCATCCACTCCACGAATACCAGCCCATTTTATGACTAGAATCGAGGAAAAACTGGCTATATCAACACATCTGCAAGATATACAAACAAAAATAAGCTGCTCCTCGCCATCTGATCCCTCGAACGGAACTTCCTTATGGTAGTTATCTTCCTTAAATCTGCCAGGAGGACTCTTGCCTGCAAACACCGGTTAACTTGTGTTCATGTGGGGTGGTACAAGACTTATCACACTTTCTTAGTAAACTTTACCATTCGAATCGCTCTTTTCTGAAGGGACAAGGTTTATTTATGTGAACTAAACATGTAAAGTACAGTTAGTAAGCTATTACTTATAAAGATCATTGCAAATTTGACACTAACTCCACTTATATTGATTACATATTACCCCTAAATAGGAGATAAAACATTCAGAAATATGTAATATTTGTGAAGTGGTATAATTCATGTTAGAAAAATTAATCATTCTTCCCTTTTTTGTACACTACTACCCATTTTAACAAAAAATATCTATTTTAGCACTTAAATATTTATTTTGAGATAACCTTCTATCCAGAATTAAAAAATAGAATAATACAAAATATAGAATCCAGAAAAAAATAAAATATTAAAATAGAAGAAATAAAATAATAAAAAAGCTGTATATAAGATATCATGAAACAATGGATGAAATAAAAGAAGTTCTTATTAACCGGATTCTTAAATAAAACGTATAAAGACATACTCACGTTAACAAAATACATTAGGAAATTTTCGCATATGAAAAAACACATCCAACCTGGTAATGAAATCCTTTTGAATTTATAAATCTATTTTTAGAAAAGCACGTACCTACCAAAAACAGGTATTTGGTAGTACACATATCTGTTACATACTGTAATGCGTATGAATGATAACAAAAGTAAGGAGTCTATATGAACCGTTTAGAATATACGCTTAATACCATAGTTGCCAAACTATCAGAGCTTACTTAAACCGATATACGTATGGTTCCAATATACACGGAACAAGATCTGAACGACCCCTATAATATATACACGTGAACTAAGCGATATACATTTATGATACAGGGGTACTTAGGGGCTCCACAAAATTTTTAAAAATTGTGAAACTATACATGTTGACGAATCGACAGAGCCAATATTATGGAATGGTCAAGTGAGCTTCGTATATCGGTGGCCACTTGACCACGGAGCTCACTTGAACCTGAATTTGAACATGGGCGGAGTCCACTTTATGCCGTAGATATATATATATATATATATATATATATATATATATATATATATATATATATATATATATATATATATATATATAGTTTGAGTTTAGTTCTTGAACCTTAATATATATTTTTTTAGTGGATTTTCTTGGGACAAAATGTTTTTTAGTCAATATTACTTCTTAAAAAAGGCATGGATTTCCTGCCGAAACGTCGAAAAAATATATGAAAATGCCTTAGTATCAAATCAAATTTTTTTATGAACCTAAGCCCAAGAAAATCCACTAAAAAAAAAAAATATATATATATATATATATATATATATATATATATATATATATATATATATATATATATATATATATATATATATATATATATATATATATATATATATATATATATATATATATATATATATATATAAGAATTACTGGATATTAGTGACTGTCAATATAAACAAACAACACAGTTTATTAGGGTTGCAGTCAGAAAATTGGCCGGGATGTTAATGAAACACTCTTATGACTTTTCGTCTAGCTTTCGGAATCGTTTTGTTCCTTTTTCAAGACTCTATAATAAGAAAAAAGTGTAAATATTTATAAAAAATATCACAAATCTTCAGTGCAACTTACTAGTCGTTGAGATTATTTACAAAAGCATAGACACTCAACATTAATAACAACACACATAAAATATAAAATAGTGGACAAAATACATTTAAAATTCTTTAAAATTTAGGTACAAGTAGTAAAAATTTTGTTGTCATCTTTTACTAGTGTGTTTTAACTCTGGCACATAGAGAACAAAAAGAAAAAATCCTATGATAAAAAGTAATTAGGTGTATTTAATATCATGTTTCTTTTTAAGAAATACTAGAGGCCCATCTTAGGTGATTTTAATTTTTAAACCTGTCTTAATGGTATGCAACATGTTATGCATATAACTGTAATTTGTGTGGGTACGGGTACAGGTAGATATTAATTTTATTTTGGATGTTTTTCCAGTAAGTAACAATAAATGTTGCTCAGTTTATCTACGTCTGACTTTTTATTGATGCAAGATGTACTTGATTTTATGGAACACATTTCCAAGAAAATACGTTTTGAATGGTTCTTTTCCTTTGCCAAAATACAGGAATCCTCGAAATTAAATTCATGTTTCAACGTTAATGCGTGTTCTGTCAATGCACATGCATTTATTTTTTTTCTTTTTATATCGCTACGATGTGAGATCACCCTACTGTGAAAATTACGACATGATTCTCCTATATATATTTTGTTGCAATTATTGCACGGTATAGAATAAACAATATTCGATGACTCCTGTATTGTGAAAGGATCTTTTGTTTTTGTGTACAACTTCGATATCGTTTTCACATTTTTGGTTGTAATTTTTAAATGACTAACATTTTTGAAGATGTTCATTAGCTTCGGTGTCAAAACTGGAATGTAAGGTAGGCAACCATAAGTTATTTTTTTTTTAACAAGTAAAGAAGGACATTTTTTGAACACAATATACAATGAGTGTAAACAATTTTTAAAATCACATCCAGAAATTTACATTGTTAGGAGTGACAAGGGAAATGTAACAGTGGCAATGTATAAGAATGATTACATTGAAAAAAGTAATAGTTTATTAAATGACACAAAAAGTTACATCAAACTTAAGAACAGTCCAGTGTGCACCCTCCAACAAAAGGCAAACAAACTGGTGTCAGATTTAGCTTCTTCCAAATCCATAACAACAGAAGTTGCAAAATCCTTGAAAATTTACAATGCAGTTGCACCCAGGTTTTATACACTGCCTAAAGTTCACAAACCTACTATCTCAATGAGACCTATTGTCTCTTCCATTGATGCTCCTAATAGTAAACTTGCTAAATACCTCACAGATATCCTCACAATTGCCTATAACGAATCCAATGAATTCTATATTAGAGATTCTTTCACGTTTAGTAACTTCATTAACAATGTTAAAGTTCCAAATAATTATATACTGATTAGTTTAGACGTTGTGTCACTGTTTACAAACTTACCACTAGATGCTATTCTTAACAGCATCAAAAATAACTGGAACAGCATCTCTCCGCACACCAAGATCAGTTAAGATGATTTCATAAGAGTTTTAACATTTATATTTGACTCTAACATCTTTTTATTCAATGGTAATTTCTTTAAACAAATCTTTGGCACTCCAATGGGCAGCAAAATATCCCCCATACTATGTAACTTTGTTTTGGATGAACTTATAACAACGTGTAAAGAAAGGATACCTTTTCACATACCTTTTATTAAACGATATGTTGATGATTTGATTTTATCGGTCCCTGAAAACAAAGTAACTGATGTGTTAAACACCTTTAACGCCCAATGTGAACACCTAAAGTTTACGGTTGAGAGAGAGGCTGATAATATGATTCCTTTTTTAGACATGCTAATCCATCGTGGCAATGATGGCATGCCAAGGACGGAGTGGTATCGTAAACCTTGTTTTAGTAACCGTTTTATAAACTTTCATTCTCAACATCCATCCAAGATGAAAACAAATTTGGTTTTGGCCCTGAAAACTAGGGTTATCAACTTGTCACACATCGAGTTCAGAGACAAGGGATTAAAAAAGCTGAGATCTATATTACAAGAGAACTCCTATCCTATAGGGCTGTTAAATAAACTCATTTTCGGTTCTCCGTTTCCTTCGCATTTTTCTGACAACCAAAATTTTCATAACAATGAGGTCCGACAATTGACATTGACACAGAACACATCAGTGATACCATCCAAAATAACTTATGGTTGCCTACCTTACATTCCAGTTTTGACACCGAAGCTAATGAACATCTTCAAAAATGTTAGTGATTTAAAAATTACAACCAAAAATGTGAAAACGATATCGAAGTTGTACACAAAAACAAAAGATCCTTTCACAATACAGGAGTCATCGAATATTGTTTATTCTATACCGTGCAATAATTGCAACAAAATATATATAAGAGAATCATCTCGTAATTTTCACAGTAGGGTGATCTCACATCGTAGCGATATAAAAACCAAAAAAATAAATGCATGTGCATTGACAGAACACGCATTAACGTTGAAACATGAATTTAATTTCGAGGATTCCTGTATTTTGGCAAAGGAAAAGAACCATTCAAAACGTGTTTTCTTGGAAATGTGTTCCATAAAATCAAGTACATCTTGCATCAATAAAAAGTCAGACATAGATAAACTGAGCAACATTTATTGTTACTTACTGGAAAAACATCCAAAATAAAATTAATATCTACCTGTACCCGTAACCACACAAATTACAGTTATATGCATAACATGTTGCATACCATTAAGACAGGTTTAAAAATTAAAATCACCTAAGATGGGCCTCTAGTATTTCTTAAAAAGAAACATGATATTAAATACACCTAATTACTTTTTATCATAGGATTTTTTCTTTTTGTTCTCTATGTGCCAGAGTTAAAACACACTAGTAAAAGATGACAACAAAATTTTTACTACTTGTACCTAAATTTTAAAGAATTTTAAATGTATTTTGTCCACTATTTTATATTTTATGTGTGTTGTTATTAATGTTGAGTGTCTATGCTTTTGTAAATAATCTCAACGACTAGTAAGTTGCACTGAAGATTTGTGATATTTTTTATAAATATTTACACTTTTTTCTTATTATAGAGTCTTGAAAAAGGAACAAAACGATTCCGAAAGCTAGACGAAAAGTCATAAGAGTGTTTCATTAACATCCCGGCCAATTTTCTGACTGCAACCCTAATAAACTGTGTTGTTTGTATATATATATATATATATATATATATATATATATATATATATATATATATATATATATATATATATATATATATATATGTATATATGTATATATGTATATATGTATATATGTATATATGTATATATGTATATATGTATATATGTATATATGTATATATGTATATATGTATATATGTATATATGTATATATGTATATATGTATATATGTATATATGTATATATGTATATATGTATATATGTATATATGTATATATGTATATATGTATATATGTATATATGTATATATGTATATATGTATATATGTATATATGTATATATGTATATATGTATATATGTATATATGTATATATGTATATATGTATATATGTATATATGTATATATGTATATATGTATATATGTATATATGTATATATGTATATATGTATATATGTATATATGTATATATGTATATATGTAAGTTAAGAAACCAGAACTGCTAATTCAACTATAATAAAAGGACAGCGTCAGCAAGCCACACCTCGGCGTCACCGAGCTTATAAATTTACTTTTTCATTGTATAGCGTTACTCTTATTTTGCATTTTACTGTAGTAAGTAGTCCCTTGTAAATAAAGTTCTTTTTAAAAATATCGTTCTTGGACTTAGAAACATCATTGGCGCAGTCAGTACAGATTTTCGGGAATTACGTCGCTAACCGTTACAAAAATCGAACCGTTTCGCGTAGTTTTTCGTTTTAACGATTTACCGGAAAACCGAACCTTTTGTGAAAGTGTCCAAGATCAGCTTTAGACAAGGTATCACCAAGACCTGGGGAAAGAACAAAATCGTCGAACCCTAGAGGCAGCAGATTTAAGCAGTAGTTTCAACAAGACCTGGGAGAAGAACAAAATCGTCGAATCCTATAGGCAGAAATGCTTAAAATCTACATTTTAATGTAAGTGTTTCCTATTTTTTCCATTTTATTTTCCATTTTATTATTTCCATATTTGAAAATACTTATAGTCAGAGAGCTAACGAGAGTAAACAATTTTTAAAGATTTTATGATGTTATGAGATATTTTTAATAAGAGAAAGATTATTATTACTATATTATATTATCATATTTTTGAAAATATTTTATTATATTAAAGTTGTAAGTTTTATATTGAAACATATTTTATATTTTATTACAATTTGATATATTATCTAAATAAAAAGAATAAATATTTAATGAGTGAAACTGATAGTAAATTAGATTTAAGTAGCCTTGTAGCAGAATTAAATTCAATTTTAGAACCAAATAGCGATAAAAATAACGAAATGGCTCAAACAAACTACCAATTGTTAAAACTTTACTTAGATTCTATCCCAGCATATGATGGTAATCCACATACCTTAACCATATTTATAGATAGTTGTGAAAATTTAATAACTAATTTTGCTAGCCAAACAGACGGCACCTTTTTTACTTCGAGCTATATTAGGTAAATTAAATGGAAGAGCTCAAATGTTAATAGGTTCTAGGACAGAATTAAATACATGGCAACTCGTAAAAGATGCCCTTAATCTTAGTTTTGGAGACCAGAGAGATCTCGATTGCCTTATCCAAGACCTGATAACGTTGAGGCCTTTCAAGAATGAAACCCCTTATAATTTTGGCATGCGATGTCAAGAAACACGTAGTTTAGTAACACTAAAAATAAATACGCTTAATATTAATGCACAAGAGAAACTAATTAGAATAAATAGTTACGATGACTTATGTTTAAAAACTTACATTAGAGGCTTACCCTTATCGTTACAAACAAATATACGATTGAGAAACCCAGACAGTTTAGAGAAAGCTATGAGCTTCGTTATCGAAGAAGAGAATTTTCTATATTCGTTACAACGTGGAAATAATTTAAACTCACAAAATTCTTTTAGACCATCATCGAGACATAATCCTACGAGAAACAGTAATCTTAATCGAACTTTTATTCCTAGAAATAATTTTCAACAAAATCGCCCTAATATGAGATTTCCACCTTACCAATATCAAACCATCAGACCGCAATACCAAAATAATAATTTTTATCCCAACAATACTTTTCAACCACACCAAAATCACTTCCGAAATTTCAATAATTATAATTCTAATTTCAACCCAAGAAATTTCGACAATAATAATTCTAATTTCCGACCATGGAAGTTCCATACTAATAACCCTAATTTTCAACAAAGAAATGTTAATAATAAACCCCAAAATCAAAATCAATACCAGCCAGAACCGATGGATACAAATTCACGAAATACTTCTTTAAGATCTAGACCACATTTTACCTCTACCCAATTATTTAATCAACAAATTAATAACGATCAAATACAATTCAAAAACCCCTTTGAAAATAATATTCCCACTGATTACGTACACCCAACTCAAAGTTCATTACCGCCTTACGATAACAATTATGAAACTCAATCCAGTCCTTATCGCAATCCAAATGAGACAAACGAAAGATCATATCACAATCCCACTCAAAATGTCGAAAACACAAATTTTTGCATGCGCCAAGAAAATTACAATCCGACATAATATATTTAAATACAACGATAGCAGATTTACCACATATTATTATTCCTGAACTCAATGCCAGATTTTTATTAGATACAGGGTCTTCCAAAAGTTTGATATCTCCACAGTTAGCGCATAAATTTTATAAAAATTTTATTTCTTATGAAAATTTTAATATACAGACGGCTCACGGAATTTCTATGCACAATGAAATAATTAATATTCCAGCTTTTAACATTTTTAAAGTAAATCAATATAATAAGTTTTATGTTTTTAAATTTAGCGAAAATTTCGATGGATTAATTGGTATAGATTTATTACAAAAATTAAAAGCTTCAATTAATGTCAACGCGCGACAAATGAAAACGCCTTATGTAACGATACCCATAATTTTTGAACCCATTAAAAAGAATATATTATATCCCAAATCAACTTTTAATCATACAATAATTATTCCCCCTAGAACTAAGCTAATAGTCAAAATACCGGTAAAATTAAATGTAGGATTAGGTATATTAGAATATAAGAATTTCGGTAAAGGAATCGAAATGCCTAAAGCAATAGTTAACGTAAAAAATAATTTTGCTATAACCACTATTACGAATATAAGCGAATATAAGACAACGTTAAGTATTACTGAACCCTTTGATATAGAACTCTTAGATATAGTAAATATTAATTTTATAAGAAAGATGGAAACTGATGAAGAAACGTCTATTAATGATGATAACATGTTAAAGAGGAATTTAAAAAATATAAGGATAAATCATTGTAACAAAGAAGAAAGAGAATTACTAAAAAAGCTTTGTTTCCAATATAGAGACATATTTTATTGCGAAGGAATACCCTTAAGTTTTACTAATAGTATTAAACATAAAATTAAACTCACTGATAATTCTGCAATATATACAAAATCATATCGTTTCCCGGAAGTTCACCGAGAAGAAGTTAAATCCCAAATAAATAAGATGTTAGCAGAAGGTATAATAGAAGATAGCAATTCTCCATTTTCGAGTCCCATTTGGGTGGTCCCGAAAAAACAAGATGCTACAGGAAAAAGAAAATGGCGTCTAGTAATAGATTATAGAAAGTTAAACGAGAGAACCGTAGATGATAAATACCCGTTACCAAACATAACAGAAATTTTAGATAAATTAGGGAAAACAAATTACTTTTCGACACTAGATCTTGCAAGTGGCTTCCACCAAATAGAAGTAGACCCACAAGATGTTGAAAAAACAGCCTTTAGTACACCACAAGGTCACTTTCAATTTAAAAGAATGCCTGTTGGTTTGAAAAATGCACCCTCGACTTTTCAGAGAGTTATTGATAATGTTTTAAGAGGATTAACAGACGAAACATGTATAGTATATTTAGATGATATTTTAATTTATAGTACATCATTACAAGAGCACCTTGAAAAGTTAAAAATAGTTTTCGAAAGACTCAGAAAGAGTAACTTAAAAGTACAATTAGACAAGTCAGAATTTTTACAAAAAACAGTTATGTATTTAGGACATGTAATTACCCCACAAGGCGTTAAACCAAACCCTGATAAAATCTCCGCCATAAAAAGATTTCCCATTCCAAAAACCCAAACTGAAATAAAAAGCTTTTTAGGATTACTAGGTTACTATAGACGATTTATAAAAGATTTTGCAAAAATTACTAAACCGATGACCAAATGTTTGAAAAAAGGTTCTAAAGTAAACCACGATAAAGATTTTATTGATTGTTTTGAAACTTGTAAACAAATCTTAACAAACGACCCCATTCTACAATATCCGAATTTTTCCCAACCATTAAATTTATTTTAACGACAGATGCTAGCAATTATGCAATTGGAGCTGTATTATCACAAGGAAATGTTCCAAATGATCGACCCATTGCATACGCCTCGAGAACTCTAAATAAATCAGAGACAAATTATTCAACTATAGAAAAGGAGCTATTAGCAATTGTATGGGCCTGTAAACATTTTAGACCATACCTTTACGGAAGACAATTTTATATTTACACGGATCACAAACCATTATCTTGGCTTTTCAGTCTAAAGGAGCCAAACTCAAAATTAATACGATGGCGTCTAAAACTAGAAGAATACGATTACAAAATTATGTATAAAAAAGGAAAACACAACACAAACGCAGACTGTTTATCTCGCATTACAATTAACGCATTAGAAGATGAATCAATAGTAAATAATCCTGGAGACGTAGACGAAGATATTTTAAAATACCTCCAAAATTTTGCAGAGAATCCATTAGACCCACAACCTTCAATAAGTAATAATAACGACTCAAGACAAATTAACATTATTTCTGATATAAGAATACCTCCAGACAAAATAGATACACCAGACGAAACCTCAGATGAATCTACACAACATTCAACCGCAAATGAAACAACAAATCAAGGAATACCCATTTTAGACGAAATAATAAATAACAAAGTTCACCAAATTTTAGTGTACCCAAACGTTTACCCAAAAACCGATATAACTCATGAAACTTATCAAAACCATAAAATAATTAAAGTCAAAATTCCTGAAACTGATAATGAAAAATATATTTTTGAATTTCTTATGGCATACACAGATCTTAACAATACATTTTATTTATATTTCAGTAAAGACAATCTGTATAATGATTTTAATAAGTATTACCTAAAACATTTTTCTGAAAATGGTCCGAAACTAATTAAATGCACTAGATTAATTAATACAGTAGCAAATGAAGAAGAACAAATCATATTATTAAAAAATTACCACGAAGGAAAAACTAACCATAGAGGAATTAATGAAACTTTCGAAAAATTACGTCAAAATTATTATTGGAAAAATATGAAGACATCTATTACTAATTACATTAACGAATGTTCTATTTGCCAGAAAAATAAATACGGTAGACACACCCCCTATGTCCCGCTAATGCTTACAGAAACCGCCAGCAAACCTTTTCAAGTTGTTCATATAGATATTTTTACATATGACGGTAACAAATATTTGACTATGACGGACGCATTTACTAAATTTGCCCAAGCTTATTCTATTCCAGGTAAAAACGCGATTCACATTGCGAAATCCTTAATAAAATACTTCACTTCTTTCGGCATTCCCCAATTAATAATAGCAGACAAAGGTAGAGAATTTAATAACGAAGTAATAAAAGATTTATTAGCAATACACAAAATTAAAGTTCATTTTACTACTCCTGGCCACCATGAATCAAATTCAATAGCTGAACGAATACACTCTACTTTAATCGAACATTTAAGAATTCTAAAACAGACATATCCTAACGAAGATGACTTAATGGACTATGCTCTTATAGCTTACAATAATTCTATTCATAGTTCCACAAAATTTACCCCATTTGAATTGACTTTCGGACATACAGACTCTAGAAACCCCAACGAACTATTTCTTTCTCAAAATTTCTATTCCGAATATATAAATAATCATAAAGACAAATTAAAACACGTTTACCAAAAAGTACATGAAACTCTAACAGAAAATAAAACTAAAGTAATTAATAAAAGAAACGATCAAGGAGAAATAAATTCAGAATTCAAAATTGGACAAGTAGTTTATAAAGTTAATACCCAAAAACGTAACAAAAAACATCAACCATACTTAGGTCCCTACAAAATAACTAAAATTCTTGACAGAAACCGAGTAGAACTTGTACGACAAAGACTTAAATATAAAAAAGACATTAACCAGACAGAAATTATACATATCAAAGAATTAAAGAAACCTCCCGTTGCAGGTTCATCCTCTGGACAACAAACGATGCAAAACGTTACGACGACGCTATATCAACTCTAACAAATAATATTAAAACTATAGTTAAAAATCAAATTACCTTATTAAGATCTTCAATAAAGAATTTTGAAAATAATACAAAAATCTTAGCCCATAACCAGTTAATTTTAAGCTCACAAATAACAGAAGTTCAAAACTTAATTAAAGATATAAAGATAGAAAAAGTTGAGACATTTCATTATTTTGCACTAGAAAGACTTGTATCGCAATTTTACACTAGTTTTCAAATTATTTACGACCTATTAGAAAAAATCGAAGTTGCTATCAGCTTTTCAAAACTAAATACATTTCATAATTCAATAGCCGACCCAAATGAACTATTTCTCGAAATTTTAAACGTTAGTAAACTTCTTAAAAATAACAAACTCCCTTTTGAATTATCTTTGCAAAATATTTTGTTATTCGAAAAAATAATTAAGATAAAAAGTTATAGTAAAGCAAATAAAATAATTTTTGTACTTGAATTGCCTATTGTTGAGATCAATGACTATGATTATTATCATCTTTATTCCTTTCCGACCAGATACCAAACTCATTTTAGAACAATTATTCCAAAATCCAAGTTCCTACTTTCCAATCGATACCAATATGCACTTGCCAACGTTCAATGTCAAAAATTGGTAGAAGAAGAATATTTATGCCACGATGTCCAGTCAATTGAAGTAACACCAACAGCCCCTTGCGAAGTTCAACTCATACAGTACTCAAAATTTGTAAATCAATGTCAATCAGTGCCAACAGAAATTAATAATATAAAAATTCAAAAACTAGAAAACAATAAGTGGATCGTAATAACGCTAAACAAAGTGATCAGTATTCAAAAATGCGATAAGAATTCGGACAATATTCCATTAAACGGTAGTTACTTAATCGAACTCAATAGTGCGTGCGAAATATATATAGACAATTACGTTTTAAAAACATTTGAACTAAAAACTCCAAATTTTGTTAAAATGGAACTGCCAAATTTAGAAGTATTACTAAAAATGCCGGTCAGTGATCTAAACTTTAATCCAATAAAAATAGACTCGATAAAATTAGATGAATTAAATAATGTACAAAGTGCTTTAGCAGATCAAGAAAACAAAATAGACAATCTAGACACAGTTCCTGTTCATTTTCAACATGTCAGTTTTTATACCATAATTTTATATGTCTTAGCAATCATTTTCCTTGTCTACACCATTTGGCGAATATACACAAAAAGGACAAATCCAGAATCACCAAAAGAATCCACAGTACGAGAAAAAAAGGTACCAGATAATTTTCCATTTCTTCGAACTATGCCACCTCATAGTTCTCATCTAGCCCCGGAGGAGTTAAGAAACCAGAACTGCTAATTCAACTATAATAAAAGGACAGCGTCAGCAAGCCACACCTCGGCGTCACCGAGCTTATAAATTTACTTTTTCATTGTATAGCGTCACTCTTATTTGGCATTTTACTGTAGTAAGTAGTCCCTTGTAAATAAAGTTCTTTTTAAAAATATAGTTCTTGGACTTAGAAACATCATTTGTATATATGTATATATGTATATATTATGTATATATGTATATATGTACATATGTATATATGTATATATGTATATATGTATATATGTATATATGCATATATGTATATATGTATATATGTATATATGTATATATGTATATATGTATATATGTATATATGTATATATGTATATATGTATATATGTATATATGTATATATGTATATATGTATATATGTATATATGTATATATGTATATATGTATATATGTATATATGTATATATGTATATATGTATATATGTATATATGTATATATGTATATATGTATATATGTATATATGTATATATGTATATATGTATATATGTATATATGTATATATGTATATATGTATATATGTATATATGTATATATGTATATATGTATATATGTATATATGTATATATGTATATATGTATATATGTATATATGTATATATGTATATATGTATACAGGTATGGAAATAATTTTTCGGAACATACGAATATCAATACAATAAGTAGATTTCTTGATTTGCAATTAACCAGTGTACATTTCAAGATAACGTCGCAATGTGCCGTGTCTAATTCAATTGTTCGACTGGATATGCTGTACCCACTGAGTTCTCTGATTTGTAATTAACCAGTGTAAATTAAAATATTATAACGTCGCGATGTTTTAAAATTAATTCATTTGTTCCATTGTAATCCTTATTACAAGTCGATTATAGTCGAACAAATAAATTCATTTTAAAACATCCCGACTTGATATTTGAAATGTACACTGGTTAATTGCAAATCAGAGAACTCAGTGGGTACAGCATATCCAGTCGAACAATTGAATTGGACACGGCACATCGCGACGTTATCTTGAAATTTACACTGGTTAATTGCAAATCAAGAAATCTACTTATTGTATTGATATTCGTATGTTCCGATAAATTATTTCCATACCTGTATATGTATATATGTATATATGTATATATGTATATATGTATATATGTATATATGTATATATGTATATATGTATATATGTATATATGTATATATGTATATATGTATATATGTATATATGTATATATGTATATATGTATATATGTATATATGTATATATGTATATATGTATATATGTATATATGTATATATGTATATATGTATATATGTATATATGTATATATGTATATATTTATATATGCATATATGTATATATGTATATATGCATATATGTATATATGTAAATATGTATATATGTATATATGTATATATGTATATATGTATATATGTATGTATGTATATATGTATATATGTATATATGTATATATGTATATATGTATATATGTATATATGTATATATGTATATATGTATATATGTATATATGTATATATGTATATATGTATATATGTATATATGTATATATGTATATATGTATATATGTATATATGTATATATGTATATATGTATATATGTATATATGTATATATGTATATATGTATATATGTATATATGTATATATGTATATATGTATATATGTATATATGTATATATGTATATCTGTATATATGTATATATGTATATATGTATATATGTATATATGTATATAGGTATATATGTATATAGGTATATATGTATATATGTATATATGTATATATGTATATATGTATATATGTATATATGTATATATGTATATATGTATATATGTATATATGTATATATGTATATATGTATATATGTATATATGTATATATGTATATATGTATATATGTATATATGTATATATGTATATATGTATATATGTATATATGTATATATGTATATATGTATATATGTATATATGTATATATGTATATATGTATATATGTATATATGTATATATGTATATATGTATATATGTATATATGTATATATGTATATACGTATATATGTATATATGTATATATGTATATATGTATATCAACTATCTATGTTAGGGATACCCAATAAGTTGGTTAAACTTATACGAATGACTCTGGAGGGTTCCAAAGCTATGGTGAGAATAGATGTAGATATGACGCAGGCCTTTGATATTGAAAATGGAGTTAGACAAGGGGATGCCTTATCAACAACACTTTTTAATCTAACTTTAGAAGCTGTTGTTAGAAAACTTCATATAAACGGCTGTATTAATACAAGATCTATGCAAATATGCGCATATGCGGATGATGTTGCCATAATAAGCCGCAACAAAAGTGTATTAAGCGAAAAAGTTATAGAACTGAAACGAGAAGCTGCTACGTTTGGTCTATATATAAATGAAAGCAAAACAAAATATATGGAGTGCACAAAATCGAATAAACATGAGAATCTGAAGGTAGACAACCATACCTACAAATATGCCTCCACTTTTCCCTACCTAGGCTCAATAATAAATGACAACAACAACATCAGTCAAGAAATACAAGCACGGATTCTTAGCGGTAATAAGTGCTTTTATGCATATAAAGACTTAATGAAAAGTAAGTTACTGAATCGCGAGTCTAAGCTGAGAATCTACAAAACAGTAATTAGACCAGTGGTCACATATGGATGTGAAACGTGGATCCTCTTAACCACTGATGAAAATCAACTGAGAATATTTGAGCGCAAAATACTAAGGAAGATATTTGGACCAACCCAATGCAGCGATGGTTCGTGGAGAATTAAAATGAATCACGAGCTGGATGAACTAATGCAGAGCGTAGATATTGTCAGATTTGTAAAGTCACAAAGACTTGGTCACCTAGAAAGAATGCCAGATAATCGAGCTGTAAAAGTAGTCCAGAGATGGAAGCCCCAAGGAAACAGAACAAGAGGAAGGCCCCGTAAAAGATGGATAGACGACGTAGAGAGGGATCTTAAAACCATGAACATCAGGCAGTGGCGAAGGAAAGTATCTGACAGGGCAGAATGGAAGAACATTGTTAAGCAGGCCAAGACTCACAAAGGGTTGTAGCGCCATTAGAAGAAGAAGAAGAAGTATATATGTATATATGTATATATGTATATATGTATATATGTATATATGTATATATGTATATATGTATATATGTATATATGTATATATGTATATATGTATATATGTATATATGTATATATGTATATATGTATATATGTATATATGTATATATGTATATATGTATATATGTATATATGTATATATGTATATATGTATATATGTATATATGTATATAGGTATATATGTATATAGGTATATATGTATATATGTATATATATGTATATAGGTATATATGTATATAGGTATATATGTATATATGTATATATGTATATATGTATATATGTATATATGTATATATGTATATATGTATATATGTATATATGTATATATGTATATATGTATATATGTATATATGTATATATGTATATATGTATATATGTATATATGTATATATGTATATATGTATATATGTATATATGTATATATGTATATATGTATATATGTATATATGTATATATGTATATATGTATATATGTATATATGTATATATGTATATATGTATATATGTATATATGTATATATGTATATATGTATATATGTATATATGTATATATGTATATATGTATATATGTATATATGTATATATGTATATATGTATATATGTATATATGTATATATGTATATATGTATATATGTATATATGTATATATGTATATATGTATATATGTATATATGTATATATGTATATATGTATATAGGTATATATGTATATAGGTATATATGTATATATGTATATATGTATATATGTATATATGTATATATGTATATATGTATATATGTATATATGTATATATGTATATATGTATATATGTATATATGTATATATGTATATATGTATATATGTATATATGTATATATGTATATATGTATATATGTATATATGTATATATGTATATATGTATATATGTATATATGTATATATGTATATATGTATATATGTATATATGTATATACGTATATATGTATATATGTATATATGTATATATGTATATCAACTATCTATGTTAGGGATACCCAATAAGTTGGTTAAACTTATACGAATGACTCTGGAGGGTTCCAAAGCTATGGTGAGAATAGATGTAGATATGACGCAGGCCTTTGATATTGAAAATGGAGTTAGACAAGGGGATGCCTTATCAACAACACTTTTTAATCTAACTTTAGAAGCTGTTGTTAGAAAACTTCATATAAACGGCTGTATTAATACAAGATCTATGCAAATATGCGCATATGCGGATGATGTTGCCATAATAAGCCGCAACAAAAGTGTATTAAGCGAAAAAGTTATAGAACTGAAACGAGAAGCTGCTACGTTTGGTCTATATATAAATGAAAGCAAAACAAAATATATGGAGTGCACAAAATCGAATAAACATGAGAATCTGAAGGTAGACAACCATACCTACAAATATGCCTCCACTTTTCCCTACCTAGGCTCAATAATAAATGACAACAACAACATCAGTCAAGAAATACAAGCACGGATTCTTAGCGGTAATAAGTGCTTTTATGCATATAAAGACTTAATGAAAAGTAAGTTACTGAATCGCGAGTCTAAGCTGAGAATCTACAAAACAGTAATTAGACCAGTGGTCACATATGGATGTGAAACGTGGATCCTCTTAACCACTGATGAAAATCAACTGAGAATATTTGAGCGCAAAATACTAAGGAAGATATTTGGACCAACCCAATGCAGCGATGGTTCGTGGAGAATTAAAATGAATCACGAGCTGGATGAACTAATGCAGAGCGTAGATATTGTCAGATTTGTAAAGTCACAAAGACTTGGTCACCTAGAAAGAATGCCAGATAATCGAGCTGTAAAAGTAGTCCAGAGATGGAAGCCCCAAGGAAACAGAACAAGAGGAAGGCCCCGTAAAAGATGGATAGACGACGTAGAGAGGGATCTTAAAACCATGAACATCAGGCAGTGGCGAAGGAAAGTATCTGACAGGGCAGAATGGAAGAACATTGTTAAGCAGGCCAAGACTCACAAAGGGTTGTAGCGCCATTAGAAGAAGAAGAAGAAGTATATATGTATATATGTATATATGTATATATGTATATATGTATATATGTATATATGTATATATGTATATATGTATATATGTATATATGTATATATGTATATATGTATATATGTATATATGTATATATGTATATATGTATATATGTATATATGTATATATGTATATATGTATATATGTATATATGTATATATGTATATATGTATATAGGTATATATGTATATAGGTATATATGTATATATGTATATATGTATATATGTATATATGTATATATGTATATATGTATATATGTATATATGTATATATGTATATATGTATATATGTATATATGTATATATGTATATATGTATATATGTATATATGTATATATGTATATATGTATATATGTATATATGTATATATGTATATATGTATATATGTATATATGTATATATGTATATATGTATATATGTATATATGTATATATGTATATATGTATATATGTATATATGTATATATGTATATATGTATATATGTATATATGTATATATGTATATATGTATATATGTATATATGTATATATGTATATATGTATATATGTATATATGTATATATGTATATATGTATATACGTATATATGTATATATGTATATCAACTATCTATGTTAGGGATACCCAATAAGTTGGTTAAACTTATACGAATGACTCTGGAGGGTTCCAAAGCTATGGTGAGAATAGATGTAGATATGACGCAGGCCTTTGATATTGAAAATGGAGTTAGACAAGGGGATGCCTTATCAACAACACTTTTTAATCTAACTTTAGAAGCTGTTGTTAGAAAACTGGATATAAACGGCTGTATTAATACAAGATCTATGCAAATATGCGCATATGCGGATGATGTTGCCATAATAAGCCGCAACAAAAGTGTATTAAGCGAAAAAGTTATAGAACTGAAACGAGAAGCTGCTACGTTTGGTCTATATATAAATGAAAGCAAAACAAAATATATGGAGTGCACAAAATCGAATAAACATGAGAATCTGAAGGTAGACAACCATACCTACAAATATGCCTTCACTTTTCCCTACCTAGGCTCAATAATAAATGACAACAACAACATCAGTCAAGAAATACAAGCACGGATTCTTAGCGGTAATAAGTGCTTTTATGCATATAAAGACTTAATGAAAAGTAAGTTACTGAATCGCGAGTCTAAGCTGAGAATCTACAAAACAGTAATTAGACCAGTGGTCACATATGGATGTGAAACGTGGATCCTCTTAACCACTGATGAAAATCAACTGAGAATATTTGAGCGCAAAATACTAAGGAAGATATTTGGACCAACCCAATGCAGCGATGGTTCGTGGAGAATTAAAATGAATCACGAGCTGGATGAACTAATGCAGAGCGTAGATATTGTCAGATTTGTAAAGTCACAAAGACTTGGTCACCTAGAAAGAATGCCAGATAATCGAGCTGTAAAAGTAGTCCAGAGATGGAAGCCCCAAGGAAACAGAACAAGAGGAAGGCCCCGTAAAAGATGGATAGACGACGTAGAGAGGGATCTTAAAACCATGAACATCGGGCAGTGGCGAAGGAAAGTATCTGACAGGGCAGAATGGAAGAACATTGTTAAGCAGGCCAAGACTCACAAAGGGTTGTAGCGCCATTAGAAGAAGAAGAAGGTATATATATTTATATATGTATATATGTATATATGTATATATGTATATATGTATATATGTATATATGTATATATGTATATATGTATATATGTATATATGTATATATGTATATATGTATATATGTATATATGTATATATGTATATATGTATATATGTATATATGTATATATGTATATATGTATATATGTATATATGTATATATGTATATATGTTTATATGTATATATGTATATATGTATATATGTATATACATATATGTATATATGTATATATGTATATATGTATATATGTATATAGGTATATAGGTATATATGTATATATGTACATATGTATATATATATATATATATATATATATATAAATATATATATATATATATGTATATATGTATATATATATATATATATATATATATATATATATATATATATATATATATATATATATATATATATACATCCCGCTATCCTTTTAAACTCTTTTCACGTTGCAGTAATTTAGCATCACCAATAGTTGCTATCATTTTCTATTTATAAATTGTGTATGTTCGTTTAGTGCACCTTTGTAGGCTTGGCACTGTTGTCGGTTTTTCAATATTCCGATTTTTTTTATATATTTAATTTTTTACGTCATACCTACGTTTTAACATCGAGCGGTAAAATCACTGTATTTGGCATCATTTTAGAGCCAATAGATGTTGCCGGTATTAATCCTTAAAATAATATTTTAGATACCTAAATATCGATCGCTTTATCACGTTCGGGTCAAGTTCGAATAACGACATTGAAACTACCTGCTCACAAGTTGCAGTCTCAACGGGTTTTTTTCTTCGTTTAGATGTTATATTTATTCAACCTAGATATTTTTGCCCAGAGAATCGTGTAGGGGAATATTTTACATAAATTTCAATTTACAACCTGTTTAGTCGAAGCTATCGATGAATAGTTTGAGATAAATATTATGGTTTTATGGGATTAAGGCCTAATTATTGGTTGTGATCGTGTAAATGTTTGAAATTTTGATTTCCATTCCGGAAATCGTTCTCAAAAAACGTTTTTTTGTACAAAATGTGTATACACATGTTTACATAATTTGTACAATAAATAAAGTTATTGTAAAATAATAGTGGAAATCAAAACGTTAAATATTAGTTAATTAAAAATGTAATTTTCATCTCAATAACGACCAATAATTGTGGCTTAATCACATAAAAAAATAATATTTGACTTTGACCATGCCATAAGAAAGTAGTTTACGGAACCTCGCTAAATAGTTTAAAAAAATCTTACACAGAAATTTAAATTCTAAATAGTATGAGGGGTAGCCGACGTAAAATTCGTAAAGACGTACAGTTGATTTTGCTTTGTTTTTTTAAACAATCTTAAAAGGCAAAAAAAATTTTTTGCTTATAAAACGTTTTGTATACATTCTAAAGAAAAATATTTCAAATAAAAGTTGTAGACCATAAAAAGTTTTTTATGTAGAGAAATACCAAATTTAAATACATAAATAATTGAGATAATTCCAAAAAACCGTAAACTCTAAGATATTATGTTTGTAGTAATTTATAAATGTTAATAACTTTGTTTTTTGCCTAACGACAGGTAATATAGCTACTTGAAATTATGGCAATTAATGATTTATGATGTGCTAAATATCAAGCAGATCAAAAAATATTTTACAAATTATTCAATTTGTTTATCACAGAAAGCGATTATTTAAACAACTGTACTTGTCCAAACAGTATGTCTCTACCAGTATTTTGTAACTTGCAGTCGATTCTTTGCGCTTTCAGTTTTAGAGTATATTAAAGAAACTTTAACATATTATTAAATTTATTATTAAAAACCAGTTTCAATAGGGGACTTTTTAGTTTTTAGACCACTTCACGTTATTTTAGTTTCTTTGACAAGTAAGGATTGTCTATTCGGTTATTTCTTAATATGGGCTATAAGCAATTGTCTAGTCAAGTCAACACTATTATAGAAGTTACCCATACTTTTCCAGTAGTCATTCAGACGGTTCATCTTAGTTGTCCCCATATGGAACATACGCCCGAGAAAAGTCTTAAATTCTGTTTGTGTTGTCTCTTTCCAAAACGCAATCCTCGACTTTTCTGAACGACTTTGTGCAAATATTTGGTCAGATTCAATCAGAGTCACTTCCACCATTCATTTAATTTACATCGTCCTCGCCAGATGCTTCTAACAATGATTGTAATTCAGCAGTGGTCAATCTGCGTTTATTGTTCTGAAGCTATTTTCTTGTGGCATTTTAAAGTAATTACTATTTAAATGGGAATAAGCCACAATTAAAGGTTAAAGTACGTTTATTGACGTTTCAAAATTTCCGATTTCTGAAAGTGGATTTCCGAAGTGGAAATTGAAACGTCAATAAACGTACTTTAACCTTTAATTTTGGCTTATTCCCATTTAAATAGTACTTAATCTACGTTTATGTTCACATCTAGCTTTTTTAGATGTCGAAGGCATATTATTTACATCCATTTTTTTATAAATACTATAACTCACTTTTACGGAGGCAATTAACAATAACAGCGTTCTACTAGAAACTGTCAACTTACGACTTCCAATACTATAAGGCCACTTGAGGCACAATACGTTTTTACTCAATAATAGTTCCCGTATAAGAAAAATTGTTTTTTAATGTGCTTCAATGAAGCACACTAGACATATTGCAGTTTTGCCATCACATTCTTCAGAGTATGTTTTAACTTTTTTAACTTTTCTATCGGCCTTTCTACTAGTCATGCTTCTTCTTAAAATTTTGTAACATCTTGTACACTTTCTTCTCTTTGTATTATCTACATCGCTTTGCCTGAGATGGTATTTTTGGGTGTAACTGGTCGTGAGGGTTACAACATTTCTTTATTTGCAAATGCCTTCGCGAACTCCAGTCTGAACTCAAGGATAGGTTGTCGCTTTTTTTACGTTTTCTATTATTTAGCAACTAAGCATTGACTACTGCGGTATTAAATGCGGTATTAAATATTAATTTCACTGTCACTTTCCGGTACCACTTCAGAATTTTGCGTATTGGGCTTTGGTAAGAAGCCACTTGATCACTGAAATCAACACTCTTTTTCATTAAGTTATAATCGAGAATAGTTTGTGGTTTTAGTACTTGTGTATAATTTTTCTTTTCATTTAGTTAAACCAAGATACAACTATGATGTTTATATGTTGTAAGGATTAAAACTGGTCTTTTGTCGACCCATTTTATCACTTGTAAAATCAATAATAGGGTTAAGTTTCATCGTGAGTAACTGGTTGCAACTTTTTTAAACGAGATTTTGGTTTTACATGTTTTTATAGTAAAATATCTGCACATAAATAATTCGTTTCTTGAACAATGATTTCAATTCATCGACCAATATTCTAAAATAAGGTGTTTTTACGTCGTCCGGAATATTATAAACTGGTTCTCTTTCACAAAGCATTGGTAATATGGTTTACATCCTATATTTAGAAAAATCTTTTACTGCAACTCTTCTTCGACTAAACTAAATTAAACTAAATTAATAAACAAAACAAATTAATCTATTTTTTTTATAGAAATGCAGATTCCTGTCGGATTTTTAACAGTGCGGCATGAATCACTGGCGTCTCGTATATTCGGACATCTTATCGCATTTCAAACATAATTCTCGTCTTTATAAGCCGTATGTTATAAATAAATATATCCCTATAAGAATTATCTTGAAAGATGAAAAAAATACAATAAAAAGGTGCAATATTAAGCGTTATTTAAAAAATGGTAAGTCATTCACGGATGTACAGTTAAAATCAAAAGTTTTCAGTGTTTTCAGTCATACCGTTACATTATGTCACATTTTAACGTCGAATATTTTATGGTCCCCTTTGGGTTATAAAACGAATGATCGACTTTTTCTCGCACAGATCCCGCCTGTGTAACTTTACAACGCTAGTCGTTTGCTGGGTATTAAAGAACCGTCTATGGCCATCATATAATTTTACGCTAATATTTCACGTTCTACGACGCATTGCACGTTTGACACACTGTCTTGTTTAGTTTTCTGTCATTCTATTTGTTAAATCCTATCTCATTCTCGTCACAGCGTCAAGGAGCAGTAAATGTTTGCAGTGAACGGAAGGCATATGTCTAACAGTGAACGTTGGAAATTTTTCGAGTTTATCATATCGTCTTCTTTGAGTGCCTCTCCTATCGGAGATTGGATATTATTAGGCCGATTCTAATTTTATTTACTGCTGTTTTGAATAATTCGTTAGTGGTATAGCCAAACCACTCTCTTAAATTTCTCATCCAGGACATTCTTCTATGACCTGGATTTCTGCGTCCTTGGATTTTTCCTTGCATTATATTTTGTAGGAATGTGTACTTTTTTAAATTTACATTGGCTAGGTTAGATATATATGTGTGTTTCATAATAGTTATAATAAAGATAATTTAAAAAAGTACTTACAAGCTAATTCTTTGAGAACCGCGATAAAAACCCTATATATTATTAAAAATACTCATTGCTCATCATTCAAACAAAAAAAACACATCATAACAATTTGGCACCCAACGCGGTGGCTCTCTATTTAAAAGAATTAGTTTGGGAAGATAAGTGCTCTCATATAATTAAATTAATTATCAGTAGAAAGAAAAAATTATAGATTTTATTTTTAATTATATTTGAACAAGTAAAGTCTCAAAATGTCTCAAGGAAAGAAAGGTACAAGAAGTAAAAAGAATGAAGAAGATGTGGAAGTAGAAACACAACCTATACAAGAGGAGAGTTTAGTTCAAGTTCCACAAGATACTGCAGAAATGAATCCAGAAAGAGAGGAAAATGTCAATATGGCAGCTTTGATGTCATTAATGATGCAGATGAACAAGACAATAGAAGAGAATTCAAAAGAAATCAAAGAAGACATAAAAAAATTGGAAGAGAATTCAAAAGAAGTCAAAGAAGACATGAAAAAAATGGAACAGAAATTGGAAGAGAATTATAGAAAATTAGAAAAGAAAATAGACGATAATAATAATAAAATTGTAAAACAAATGGAAAAACAAATGGATAAAAAACTTGAAGCTGCAGAGAAAAAAGTTGCAAATGAAATAAAAAGTATACGGAATGACTACAAGAAAAGGATAGACAATGAGAGGACAGAAGTAAAGAGGATTATTCAAGATAATAAAATAGATATAGAACAGAAAATAGAGTTACAGAAATGTAACTTAGAAGTAAAAATTAACGAAGACAGGAGAAACACAGAAGAAAAATTAGATGATATACAACAAAATATCCAAATAAATAGTAATCAAATAAAAAATGTGGAACAGAGAATAGATGATATTTCACAAATGAGAGACATAGGAAGACCTTACTTAAATTTAACAAATGAGACTGGGATTAAATTCTCTGGTAATATAAAAAATTTGCATCCTAGAGTATACATAAATAGTTTAAAACATAAATTAAGATTTGTGAATAATATTAATGATATTAAAGATTATATTAGAATGACATTAAATGACAATGCAGCAACTTGGTTTGCTAGTATTGAGAATGATTTAGATAATTTTCAAACATTTGAAAATAAATTTTTAAATTATTATTGGGGTGAATTAGAGCAAGCCAAGTTTAGAGAAATTCTATATTTTGGAAAGTATAATCAAAATTTAAAATCAAATATGGTAGATTATGCATTGAAATTGATAACAGTTGCAAAATATTTAGAACCACCACTTAGAGAGGATGAAACAGTCTTAAATGTATCTAGACATTTTGATGCTGATGATGTGCAAACCGTAACTGTACAAAATATTCAAACAATAGATAGTTTTATTAATTTTATTCAAAGAATACAAAGAGGCAATATGACAAGTAATAATAACAACAGAAAAAACAATAATAACTTTCAATATAATAAAAATGATAATCAACAATATAGACAATCATATAATAGATATGGTAATAATTTACAAAATTTTAATAATAATAACAGTAATTATAATAGACAACATTTTAATAACAGTACTAATAATAATAGACAAGATTTTAACAATAGAAGAAATACAGAGCGACCTAACTATAACAGACAGGTAAATTGTGTTCGAAGGAATAGAAGCTGCGAAGACAGGGAACGAAATAGTACAAGGCAAGAAAATGTGAGTAGAAGTCATAGTAGGGAAAGACATAGGACATCAGATCCAAGTGGTCAGATACAATCTGACAATTTTAATAATCAAAATTTTGTGCAGTAAACTTTCTGAATTACAAGTTAGGCCATTGCTATTATGAAAAACCTTCTGAATTTATTTCTTTAGATGAAGAGAAAATTATTGAATCTATTAATTTAATTTATATAAATGCTTTGGCAAAAAATAAAATGATTAAGATTATGATAGATACTGGTTCAGAAAGTACTTTAGTCTCGGAGAATTTTATTTTTAATACATTAAAACTATCAGATATAATAAAGATTCCAAAAATTAAAATTATTGGTACAAATAATAAGAAGTTGGGTGAAATTGATAAACTAGCCAATTTTAAAATTAATATTCTTAATAAAGAAATTAATATGCAAGGATTTATTGTCAAGGATTTATGTGTTGATATATTAATGGGAAATGATGAATTGGAAAAGAAGAAAGTAAAGATAGATTTTGAAGAAAAAATGGTAACTTTGGAAGGGCAAATAATTAAATTTATGCAGAAAGATGAGGTGGAAGAAGGAATAAGAGTTGATAGGATATTATTAAAGGAAAATAATGATGTTTATGAAGAAGAAATGTATTTTGATGATAGGGAAATGTCCCAAAAGAATGTAAAGAATAATTATTGTAGTGAATATTTAAGGAATGGAAATTTTAAGCAGATGGATGCCTACGAGGCGGAGTGCGTAAAATTGGAAGCAAGGAATAATGAGTACATAATGAAGAATAATTTTATTTGTAAAGAAGAAGATATGATAAAAGTTTTAAATTGCCCTGAAGAATATAAATCAATAGTCATTTCCATATTGCAGCAACACAAGGGACTTGTCAATAAAGAAAATAGAATTGCACAAAATTATATTTATAGTATAAAAGTTAAAGAAGAAAAAGATTTTAAAACAAAATCATACCCAATACCATATAAATACAGAGAAGAAGTAAACAAAACAATTAATAATATGTTAGAAGATGGAATCATTGAGAAGGCAGATACACGTTTTATCAACCCCATAGTAGTAGTACGAAAAAGATCAGGTGAAATCAGGTTATGTTTGGATGCAAGGAATATTAACAAGATTACTGAAAAGCAATTTAAAGCACCAATGAGTATAGATGGAATATTAGGAAGAATTACAGGAATGTCATTTTTCACTAAAATCGATTTACAGCATAGTTTCTGGTTAATACCTCTAGAAAGAAAAAGTAGACAGTATACAGGATTTCAGATAGATGGAGTAGTATATCAATTCAAAGTAGTACCATTTGGACTTCAATCATCTTGCAGTGCTCTATGTAGATGTCTTCATGATATTTTGGATCAATATGAACATTTTGTAATTCACTACATTGATGATATATTAATTTTTTTTAAAACGGCTGAAGATCATGAGAAACACCTAAAAATTATAATAAATAGATTAGACAAAGTTGGACTAAAAATAAATCAAGAAAAATGTACATTTTTTCAAAAAGAAGTCATATATCTAGGTTATAAACTTAACACTAAGGGAATCGAAATGGATCCAGAACGGACACAAGTCATTCAGGAATATAAAACACCACACAATTTAAGAACTTTAAGAGGATTTATTGGAATAATTAATTATTATAAAAGGATGATACCAGATCTAAGTATAAAAGAAATTCCATTACTTGAACTACTGAGAAAAGGTGTAAAATGGAGATGGGATCAGAGAAGACAACTAGCATTCCAAGAAATTAAAAACATTTTTCTGTCAAATTTGAAAATATACTATCCTGACTACACACAGCCATTCATATTAAGAACAGATGCATCAATAGAGAGATTATCAGGGGTATTATTACAAATACATGATGGGGTCGAATACCCAATACAATTCATTTCAAGAATTACAAAGCCACATGAAAAGGGTTACTCAGTTTCAGAATTAGAACTAGCAAGTATAATACACTGTGTCACAAAATTAAGATTTTATTTGTTGGGTAATGAATTTACAATAGAAACAGATCACCAAGCTTTAACGTCTATATTAAATAACAAATATGGAAACAGTAGAATACATCGGTGGAGTCTAATACTTAGTGAATACTGCTTTGAAATCAAATACATTTCTGGAAAATCCAATATAGTGGCAGATGCTTTATCAAGGTTAGAAAATACACCACAAAAAGGGCAGCGAACAATAAAAATTGGATTAAATCAATTAGTAGAAAGTACTGGATTATATTCTAAAGAAGAAATTATAAGAGATCAGATCAATTTGAGTGAAAAACAAAAAGTCCTTAGGAAAGATGGGGTATATTATAAAATAATAAATGGCATAGAAGTATATGTAATAACTAGAACTTTAGCAAAGAAAATATTGAAAAATTTACATAACAATTATATGCATATTGGTTCAAGAAAGCTATGGATGCTATTTAGGGACAATTATTTTGCAAAGAATGACATAAGTATAGCAAAAGAAATTACTACCCAATGCCCAATATGTCAACTAAACAAAGAAAAGAATTTCAAAAACCAGAACACATATAAATCTAATGTTGTATATGAAAAACTAAATACAGTTTCCATGGATTTTATTTCAAATTTAGTTCTCAGTCCAACAGGAAAAAAGCATATACTAGTGATAGTTGATTTATATACAAAATTTATTAAACTATATCCCTGCTCCAGAACAAATGTTAAAACATTAAAATTATATATTAATCAATTTTTCGAAGAAATAGGGCCATTTAGAAATTGCATAATAGATAATGCTACATATTTTAACAACCAAAAATTTCGGACATTTTGTGAGAAAAAGGGAATCAACATTCATTTTACAAGTATCAGACATCCTCAGGCAAATCCTGCAGAAAGATATATTAAAGAAGTTATAAAATATTTAAGGATACTGTGCCAAAATCAACACGAAACTTGGCAGCAACATATACCACAAGTAGAGTATTTTTTAAATAATACACATAATTTGAATACAGAGGAAGTACCAGAATATTTAATGTTTGGCCATATAGGAAACAGAAAGTGGATTAGTGAATATAATCAGGATATGTTGGAACAAGTAATGCAGAAAGTGAATAACCGAATTAGGAGGAAAGCTGAAAAATATATCAGAAGACAAAATCGAAATATAAAAAAACCAATCACATTTCAAAAAGGAGACCTAGTGTTAATTCGTTCACTTAGAAAAAGTAATGTTAAAGAAAACCGTTGTAAGAAATTACAACCAATATTTGAAGGTCCATAAACAATTGAAAATCAGAATGGACTAAATAGTTATGTGTTAATAGATGCGGAGAACAGACTAAGAGGCATATTTCATATCAACGACATTTTTCAATATCATGAAGAGATTGAATAATGATTTCTATACCTTTAACACAAATATAATAACACTAATAACTTACTGATATATCCATTTTATTCAATAGACTTGATTTGTTAAATAGATGGTAGATTTCATTATTTTGAATCAATTTGACATCATACTTGTTGAATTTTGTATATATGGAAATTAATTTGTACCCTAAAAATCATAATTTGGGGTTAGACACAAAATTGATACTATAATTGCTATAAAAATGTTTTTCTAATATAATAAAGTGGAAAAACTTACCAATTTATATTGATGAAGTTATTTTGAATGGAAATAATTCCTAGATTTTGTCTATAAATAAACAGAACACCATATCTATTATATTTTTAATTAAGGTTATATTTTATTCTCTGATATCGCATTCATTGCTCCATTTGACATGACAGTTTGACCATAGAATAGCCGAACTGTGCTCCGTTGTTTTCTGTTTTGACATAGACAGCGAACAGGGATGTATTTAACACATTTTAAATAAAAAAAAATTGATTTATTAAATTTAATAAGGTATGAGAAAATTAATCTTTAAAAAAATAATAAGTAAATTATTCATTTTAAATATTATTTTGGGGTATTGATACGATTAGGGTTTATAGAAAATAATTTATAAGTTATATACTACATAATATTAGATATTTGGTTGTTTTAAATAAGTTATATACTAGAGAATTTTATAAAAATTATTTATGTGAGGGCATTTTAAGAAATTAGCATATAATAATTGTAAAAAGTTGTATTTTAGTAGTTATGATTTTGTAGATATTTTTAAGTGAGCCATGTGACTAGGCAACACACTATACCCTCCATTCCTAAGTGTCATTTTAAGAATTTTACGAATATAAGTGGGGTTATATTGTTTGAAATGTGTATTTTATTAAATTAGAGTGTTAGTTACTAATTTGAATGTTTATTCTGATCTGAAAAGCCTAAATGTCAACAAAATTATTAATAGAAAAGAATGGAACTCTCTGGATCACCGGAGATGGCCATGTTTGCGAAATGGTTTGTTCCAGAAAATTCAGACATGTATTAAATAGAACTAAATAGAACATGATATCTTACGAGATGGTTCTAGAATATCCAAAAGATATAAATACCCGTGATTTGGATTCAAGATGGAAGTTTTTAGTCAGAAGTCAAGCAGTTTATTATGAAAGTTAGTTAGTGAAGTCAATTGTTCACAGTTTTAGTAAGTCAGTCAAGCAGTTTAATAAGAAATATGAAAGTTAGTTGGAGATAGTCCAATTGTTTAATATAGTGAGTTAACTGAAGATTAAAAATTATGCATATATTTAATGCACATTTATAATTATACACAAATAATTATTGAAGATTATAAAAGTATATTAGAAGAATATTGGATGGACATTGGAAGGAATTAAAATTATATTATGATTGGAGATTAGTATAAATCAACTTATAATAATTGGATATTGGTATATTGAAAAGAAGAATAAATATAAATGGTGTTTGCTGGTCTGGTTGGTGGTGTATAAATGCTGGTGAAGAAAACTATATCTTAAATTGGTAGAAGCTGATAATTGGAAAAAGTAATTTCACAAAAAACAAGGATAACTGAAGTACGAAGACATTCAGTGGTGATTAGAATCTATATAGTGGAAAACAGTTCATTTAGGCATTCAGTGAAAGAAAGGTACAAAATTTTGTTAATATAATTTAGTTAGTGTCATAACAATTTCAATTTTGAAAATAGTTTGTTTAAATTTTACATTGTCTATAGAATTTAATTAGTTTTATAAGAATATCAATTTAAAGATAGTTTATTTTAAATTTACATTGGCTAGGTTAGATATATATGTGTGTTTCATAATAGTTATAATAAAGATAATTTAAAAAAGTACTTACAAACTAATTCTTTGAGAACCGCGATAAAAACCCTATATATTATTAAAAATACTCATTGCTCATCATTCAAACAAAAAACACATCATAACAATATATATATATATATATATATATATATATATATATATATATATATATATATATATATATATATATATATATATATTCTTAAATTTACTATTTCGTTGTGGGTAATATTATATCCAACAACGATGCCAAATTTCTGATGCGAAAATGATTGATAATGAAAGTGGGATATACATTTTCATGTATATAATGGCAGCGAGTAAACGGTAAAACCCTGAACTAAATATATATAATATTTTCACTGTACCATCATTTTAGACTCAAACATTTTCTGGAATAAACTTAGATAACTCAGTAAGGGATAAAAAGAGAAAGCGGATATTTTAATATACCAGCACGGTATCAAAACTCTAATCAATGAGATGGTTAAAATTCTTGTAACAAGTACAGGAAAAAAGTTATTAAGGTCTTGTAAAATAGCGTCGATATACAGATGCTACTTTGCAAGACGATGCTAAATTGATGGTAAAAGCATAATGTATCGATGCGAAAATGATAGTAGGATGTATATACGCATATATGTATATATGTATATATGTATATATGTATATATGTATATATGTATATATGTATATATGTATATATGTATATATGTATATATGTATATATGTATATATGTATATATGTATATATGTATATATGTATATATGTATATATGTATATATGTATATATGTATATATGTATATATGTATATATGTATATATGTATATATGTATATATGTATATATGTATATATGTATATATGTATATATGTATATATGTATATATGTATATATGTATTGTTATGATGTGTTTTTTGTTTGAATGATGAGCAATGAGTATTTTTAATAATATAATATATAGGGTTTTTATAGCGGTTCTCAAAGAATTAGCTTGTAAGTACTTTTTTAAATTATCTTTATTATAACTATTATGAAACACACATATATATATATCTAACCTAGCCAATGTAAATTTAAAATAAACTATCTTTAAATTGATATTCTTATAAAACTAATTAAATTCTATAGACAATGTAAAATTTAAACAAACTATCTTCAAAATTGAAATTGTTATGACACTAACTAAATTATATTAACAAAATTTTGTACCTTTCTTTCACTGAATGCCTAAATGAACTGTTTTCCACTATATAGATTCTAATCACCACTGAATGTCTTCGTACTTCGGTTATCCTTGTTTTTGTGAAATTACTTTTTTCAATTATCAGCTTCTACCAATTTAAGATATAGTTTTCTTCACCAGCATTTATACACCACCAGCAAACACCATTTATATTTATTCTTCTTTTCAATATACCAATATGCAATTATTATAAGTTGATTTATACTAATCTCCAATCATAATATAATTTTAATTCCTTCCAATGTCCATCCAATATTCTTCTAATATACTTTTATAATCTTCAATAATTATTTGTGTATAATTATAAATGTGCATTAAATATATGCATAATTTTTAATCTTCATTTAACTCACTATATTAAACAATTGGACTATCTCCAACTAACTTTCATATTTCTTATTAAACTGCTTGACTGACTTACTAAAACTGTGAACAATTGACTTCACTAACTAATCTACTAACTTTCATAATAAACTGCTTGACTTCTGACTAAAAACTTTTTGACTGCTTGACTTCAGACTAAAAACTTCCATCTTGAATCCAAATCACGGGTATTTATATCTTTTTTGGATATTCCAGAACCATCTGGTAAGAAATCATGTTCTATTTAGTTCTATTAAATACTTGTCTGAATTTTCTGGAACAAACCATTTCGCAAACATGGCCATCTCCGGAGATCCAGAGAATTCCATTCTTTTCTATTAATAATTTTGTTTACATTTAGGCTTTTCAGATCAGAATATATAATTAAATTAGTAACTTAACATTCTAATTTAATAAAATACACATTTCAAACAATATATTATTATAACCCCACTTTATATTCCTAAAAATTTCCTAAAATGTCACTGGGAGACAGAGTTTGTATAGTTGGTTGCCTAGTCACATGGCTCACTCAAACATATCTACCACATTACAATTACTAAAATACAACTTTTTACAATTATTATATGCTAATTTATTAAAAATGCCCTCACATAAATATATTTTTATTAAATTCTCTAGTATATAACTTCTTAACATAATCAAATACTTTTTTATATCTAATATTATGTAGTATATAACTTATAAATTATTTTCTATAAACCCCAATCGTCACAGTATATATGTATATATGTATATATGTATATATGTATATATGTATATATGTATATATGTATATATGTATATATGTATATATGTATATATGTATATATGTATATATGTATATATGTATATATGTATATATGTATATATGTATATATGTATATATGTATATATGTATATATGTATATATGTATATATGTATATATGTATATATGTATATATGTATATATGTATATATGTATATATGTATATATGTATATATGTATATATGTATATATGTATATATGTATATATGTATATATGTATATATGTATATATGTATATATGTATATATATATATATATATATGTATATATGTATATATGTATATATGTATATATGTATATATGTCTATATGTATATATGTATATATATATGTATTGTTATGATGTGTTTTTTGTTCGAATGATGAGCAATGAGTATTTTTAATAATATAGGGTTTTTATCGCGGTTCTCAAAGAATTAGTTTGTAAGTACTTTTTTAAATTATCTTTATTATAACTATTTTGAAACACACATATATATATATCTAACCTAGTCAATGTAAATTTAAAATAAACTATCTTTAAATTGATATTCTTATAAAACTAATTAAATTCTATAGACAATGTAAAATTTAAACAAACTATCTTCAAAATTGAAATTGTTATGACACTAACTAAATTATATTAACAAAATTGTGTACCTTTCTTTCACTGAATGCCTAAATGAACTGTTTTCTACTATATAGATTCTAATCACCACTGAATGTCTTCGTACTTCAGTTATCCTTGTTTTTTGTGAAATTACTTTTTCCAATGATCAGCTTCTACCAATTTAAGATATAGTTTTCTTCACCAGCATTTATACACCACCAGCAAACACCATTTATATTTATTCTTCTTTTCAATATACCAATATCCAATTATTATAAGTTGATTTATACTAATCTCCAATCATAATATGATTTTAATTCCTTCCAATGTCCATCCAATATTCTTCTAATACACTTTTATAATCTTCAATAATTATTTGTGTATAATTATAAATGTGCATTAAATATATGCATAATTTTTAATCTTCATTTAACTCACTATATTAAACAATTGGACTATTTGTACTTGATTCACTGACTCCAACTAACTTTCATTTTTCTTATTAAACTGCTTGACTGACTTACTAAAACTGTGAACAATTGACTTCACTAATCTACTAACTTTCATAATAAACTGCTTGACTTCTGACTAAAAACTTTTATCTTGAATCCAAATCACGGGTATTTATATCCTTTTGGATATTCCAGAACCATCTGGTAAGAGATCATGTTCCAATTTGTTCCATTACTTCCATATAGATGTTCTCGAAAAAAATATCTGTTCGATCCACCGCCATAATCATTATTTCGAGAATGTTCGACTGTAAACAATTGTCACACTCTGCACTCTGGAGAATTCGTTAATGTTCCATTAATAATTTTGTTGACATTTAGGCTTTTCAGATCAGAATAAACATTTAAATTAGTAACTAACACTATAATTTAATAAAATACACAATTCAAACAATATATTATTATAACCCCACTTTATATTCCCAATTATGATTAATTTCTATCTGTCAATCACTCCGAGAGTATTTTTGGTTGCCTATGCACATGGCTCACTTAAATCTATTAAAATACAACTTTTTACAATTATTATATGCTAATTTCTTAAAATGCCCTCACATAAATAATTTTTATTAAATTCTCTAGTATATAACTTATTTAAAACAACCAAATATCTAATATTATGTAGTATATAACTTATAAATTATTTTCTATAAACCCCAATCGTCACAATACCCCAAAATAATATTTAAAATAAATAATTTACTTATTATTTTTTTAAATATTAATTTTCTCATACCTTATTAAATTTAATAAATCAAAATTTTTTTTTTTTTTTTTATTTAAAATGTGTTAAATACATCCCTGTTCGCTGTCTATGTCAAAGCAGAGAACAACGGATCACAGTTCGGCTATTCTATGGTCAAACTGTCATGTCAAATGGAACAATGGATGCTATATCAGAGAATAAAATATAACCTTAATTAAAAATATAATCTATATTGTGTTCTGTTTATTTATAGACAAAATCTAGGAATTAATTCCATTCAAAATAACTTTCATCAATATAAATTGGTAAGTTTTTCCACTTTATTATATTAGAAAGACATTTATTTATATAATCAATTTTGTATCTAACCCCAAATTATGATTTTTAGGGTACAAAATAATTTCCATATGTATCAGACAATAAATATGATGTCAAAATTGATTCAAAATAATGAAATCTACCATCTATTTAACAAATCAAGTCTATTGAATAAAATGGATATATCAGTAAGATGTTAGTGTTAAGTTTATAACCTAGATATATCATTACTTTTTGAAAAATTGTACATTTTTCTTGATTTATTTTTAGTCCAACTTTGTCTAATCTATTTATTATAATTTTTAGGTGTTTCTCATGATCTTCAGCAGTTTTAGAAAAAATTAATATATCATCAATGTAGTGAATTACAAAATGTTCATATTGATCCAAAATATCATGAAGACATCTACATAGAGCACTGCAAGATGATTGAAGTCCAAATGGTACTACTTTGAATTGATATACTACTCCATCTATCTGAAATCCTGTATACTGTCTACTTTTTCTTTCTAGAGGTATTAACCAAAAGCTATGCTGTAAATCAATTTTAGTGAAAAATGACATTCCTGTAATTCTTCCTAATATTCCATCTATACTCATTGGTGCTTCAAATTGCTTTTCAGTAATCTTGTTAATATTCCTTGCATCCAAACATAACCTGATTTCACCTGATCTTTTTCGTACTACTACTATGGGGTTAATAAAACGTGTGTCTGCCTTCTCAATGATCCCATCTTCTAACATATTATTAATTGTTTTGTTTACTTCTTCTCTGTATTTATATGGTATTGGGTATGATTTTGTTTTAAAATCTTTTTCTTCTTTAACTTTTATACTATGGATATAATTTTGTGCAATTCTATTTTCTTTATTGACAAGTCCCTTGTGTTGCTGCAATATGGAAATGACTATTGATTTATATTCTTCAGGGCAATTTAAAACTTTTATCATATCTTCTTCTTTGCAAATAAAATTATTCTTCATTATGTACTCATTATTCCTTGCTTCCAATTTTACGCACTCCGCCTCGTAGGCATCCATCTGCTTAAAATTTCCATTCCTTAAATATTCACTACAATAATTATTCTTTACATTCTTTTGGGACATATCCCTATCATCAAAATACATTTCTTCTTCATAAACATCATTATTTTCTTTTAATAATATCCTATCAACTCTTATTCCTTCTTCCACCTCATCTTTCTGCATAAATTTAATTATTTGCCCTTCCAAAGTTACCATTTTTTCTTCAAAATCTATCTTTACTTTCTTCTTTTCCAATTCATCATTTCCCATTAATATATCAACACATAAATCCTTGACAATAAATCCTTGCATATTAATTTCTTTATTAAGAATATTAATTTTAAAATTGGCTAGTTTATCAATTTCACCCAACTTCTTATTATTTGCACCAATAATTTTAATTTTTGGAATCTTTATTATATCTGATAATTTTAATGTATTAAAAATAAAATTCTCCGAGACTAAAGTACTTTCTGAACCAGTATCTATCATAATCTTAATCATTTTATTTTTGGCCAAAGCATTTATATAAATTAAATTAATAGAGTCAATAATTTTATCTTCATCTAAAGAAATAAATTTAGAAGGTTTTTCATAATAGCAATGGCCTAACTTGTAATTCAGAAAGTTTACTGCACAAAATTTTGATTATTAGAATTGTCAGATTGTATCTGACCACTTGGATCTGATGTACTATGTCTTTCCCTACTATGACTTCTACTCACATTTTCTTGCCTTGTACGATTTCGTTCCCTGTCTTCGCAGCTCCTATTCCTTCGAACACAATTTACCTGTCTGTTATAGTTAGGTCGCTCTGTATTTCTTCTATTGTTAAAATCTTGTCTATTATTATTAGTACTGTTATTAAAATGTTGTCTATTATAATTACTGTTATTATTATTAAAATTTTGTAAATTATTACCATATCTATTATATGATTGTCTATATTGTTGATTATCATTTTTATTATATTGAAAGTTATTATTGTTTTTTATGTTGTTAGTATTACTTGTCATATTGCCTCTTTGTATTCTTTGAATAAAATTAATAAAACTATCTATTGTTTGAATATTTTGTACAGTTACGGTTTGCACAACATCAGCATCAAAATGTCTAGATACATTTAAGACTGTTTCATCCTCTCTAAGTGGTGGTTCTAAATATTTTGCAACTGTTATCAATTTCAATGCATAATCTACCATATTTGATTTTAAATTTTGATTATACTTTCCAAAATATAGAATTTCTCTAAACTTGGCTTGCTCTAATTCACCCCAATAATAATTTAAAAATTTATTTTCAAATGTTTGAAAATTATCTAAATCATTCTCAATACTAGCAAACCAAGTTGCTGCATTGTCATTTAATGTCACTCTAATATAATCTTTAATATCATTAATATTATTCACAAATCTTAATTTATGTTTTAAACTATTTATGTATACTCTAGGATGCAAATTTTTTATATTACCAGAGAATTTAATCCCAGTCTCATTTGTTAAATTTAAGTAAGGTCTCCCTATGTCTCTCATTTGTGAAATATCATCTATTCTCTGTTCCACATTTCTTATTTGATTACAATTTATTTGGATATTTTGTTGTATATCGTCTAATTTTTCTTCTGTGTTTCTCCTGTCTTCGTTAATTTTTACTTCTAAGTTACATTTCTGTAACTCTATTTTCTGTTCTATATCTATCTTATTATCTTGAATAATCCTCTTTACTTCTGTCCTCTCATTGTCTATCCTTTTCTTGTAGTCATTCCGTATACTTTTTATTTCATTTGCTACTTTTTTCTCTGCAGCTTCAAGTTTTTTATCCATTTGTTTTAAAATTTTATTATTATTATCTTCTATTTTCTTTTCTAATTTTCTATAATTCTCTTCCAATTTCTGTTCCATTTTTTTCATGTCTTCTTTGACTTCTTTTGAATTCTCTTCCAATTTTTTCGTATTCTCTTCCATTTTCTGTTCCATTTTTTTCATGTCTTCTTTGATTTCTTTTGAATTCTCTTCCATTGTCTTGTTCATCTGCATCATTAATGACATCAAAGCTGCCATATTGACATTTTCCTCTCTTTCTGGATTCATTTCTGCAGTATCTTGTGGAACTTGAACTAAACTCTTCTCTTGTATAGGTTGTGTTTCTACTTGCACATCTTCTTCATTCTTTTTGCTTCTTGTACCTTTCTTTCCTTGAGACATTTTGAGACTTTACTTGTTCAAATATATTTAAAATTAAAATCTATACTTTTTTCTTTCTACTGATAATTAATTTAATTATATGAGAGCACTTATCTTCCCAAACTAATTCTTTTAAATAGAGAGCCACCGCGTTGGGTGCCAAATTGTTATGATGTGTTTTTTGTTTGAATGATGAGCAATGAGTATTTTTAATAATATAGGGTTTTTATCGCGGTTCTCAAAGAATTAGTTTGTAAGTACTTTTTTAAATTATCTTTATTATAACTATTTTGAAACACACATATATATATATATATATATATATATCTAACCTAGTCAATGTAAATTTAAAATAAACTATCTTTAAATTGATATTCTTATAAAACTAATTAAATTCTATAGACAATGTAAAATTTAAACAAACTATCTTCAAAATTGAAATTGTTATGACACTAACTAAATTATATTAACAAAATTGTGTACCTTTCTTTCACTGAATGCCTAAATGAACTGTTTTCTACTATATAGATTCTAATCACCACTGAATGTCTTCGTACTTCAGTTATCCTTGTTTTTTGTGAAATTACTTTTTCCAATGATCAGCTTCTACCAATTTAAGATATAGTTTTCTTCACCAGCATTTATACACCACCAGCAAACACCATTTATATTTATTCTTCTTTTCAATATACCAATATCCAATTATTATAAGTTGATTTATACTAATCTCCAATCATAATATAATTTTAATTCCTTCCAATGTCCATCCAATATTCTTCTAATATACTTTTATAATCTTCAATAATTATTTGTGTATAATTATAAATGTGCATTAAGTATATGCATAATTTTTAATCTTCATTTAACTCACTATATTAAACAATTGGACTATTTGTACTTGATTCACTGACTCCAACTAACTTTCATTTTTCTTATTAAACTGCTTGACTGACTTACTAAAACTGTGAACAATTGACTTCACTAATCTACTAACTTTCATAATAAACTGCTTGACTTCTGACTAAAAACTTTTATCTTGAATCCAAATCACGGGTATTTATATCCTTTTGGATATTCCAGAACCATCTGGTAAGAGATCATGTTCCAATTTGTTCCATTACTTCCATATAGATGTTCTCGAAAAAAATATCTGTTCGATCCACCGCCATAATCATTATTTCGAGAATGTTCGACTGTAAACAATTGTCACACTCTGCACTCTGGAGAATTCGTTAATGTTCCATTAATAATTTTGTTGACATTTAGGCTTTTCAGATCAGAATAAACATTTAAATTAGTAACTAACACTATAATTTAATAAAATACACAATTCAAACAATATATTATTATAACCCCACTTTATATTCCCAATTATGATTAATTTCTATCTGTCAATCACTCCGAGAGTATTTTTGGTTGCCTATGCACATGGCTCACTTAAATCTATTAAAATACAACTTTTTACAATTATTATGTGCTAATTTCTTAAAATGCCCTCACATAAATAATTTTTATTAAATTCTCTAGTATATAACTTATTTAAAACAACCAAATATCTAATATTATGTAGTATATAACTTATAAATTATTTTCTATAAACCCCAATCGTCACAGTATATATGTATATATGTATATATGTATATATGTATATATGTATATATGTATATATGTATATATGTATATATGTATATATGTATATATGTATATATGTATATATGTATATATGTATATATGTATATATGTATATATGTATATATGTATATATGTATATATGTATATATGTATATATGTATATATGTATATATGTATATATGTATATATGTATATATGTATATATGTATATATGTATATATGTATATATGTATATATGTATATATGTATATATGTATATATGTATATATGTATATATGTATATATGTATATATGTATATATGTATATATGTATATATGTATATATGTATATATGTATATATGTATATATGTATATATGTATATATGTATATATGTATATATGCATATATGTATATATGTATATATGTATATATGTATATATGTATATATGTATATGTGTATATATGTATATATGTATGTATATATGTATATATGTACATATGTACATATGTACATATGCATATATGTATATATGTATATATTGTTGTGATATTTATTTAACTGTTGTCTTTATTCAATTTATAATGTCTTTATTAAAAGGTTCTTATTTTAATTTATTAAAAAGCACGATAACTTATATTAATTTATTTAACTACTCAATAATACATAATTTATTTTATACGAACACTACAATTAAAATCGCGGGCGCAAGTCTTCAGATTTAACTGTTCCTCCATATAAAAATGTTTTATTTATATACATGTGTCATGACCTAGAAAATACGTGAATGAATGAAAATATTAGTAATAAATATATTTACGTTTTTGGGTCAGAATTTATCATAACATTGCCCCCCTCTTAAAAGATTGTTCCTCCTGGAACCTTGTCGGGACTGGAACCGGAACGGTATGCTGGTATCGGCAACTGGACCCTCTTTTACAACTTTTAGTTGTATAAAAATGACAAGGGACGGTTTTCTCTCCGCACCAGTAACTATGCGGATTGCAACAGACTAACACCTGGACTTCGGTGTCTTTAAAAATCTCTTCCACCATATTTCGGATAACCCTCCAATCTAATTGGCGGCACTCCAACTTTGGCATGGCTAACTTTTGCACGTCGGACTCTAGTACGTGCTCTCTCAATTGAAGTAAGGCTTCCCATACATCTCGGTAGGTAGGTTGGTCACGGGCAGTGTCATTTGTTACCAGGTAGAAAAGGTAACGTGATGCATCTTGGAGTTTCAAGGTTTTACCGGGAGCTGGCACCTGGCATTGAAGTTCTGCAACTCGACCAAACTTCTTTCGAAAGACGGATGCCAACCCTGGTGCGTCTTTGATACTGGCCGGGATAGTAAGGGCCAGCGAGTAGTCATCGGGGAACGCGAGTAGATCTTGCTTTTCTTCAGTGGTAACACCATTTCTTTCTTTACCGGTACCTCCATAGGCACCCATGAATTCCTCAAACGTGAGGTCAGACACGTCTTGGACTTGGTTTACTTCCACTTCTTCATCTACGTCGTGGTCACCTTCGAAAGACGCCAGCCAGTTATGGTGTACTATCATCGGCTTTCCCCTCGGAATCTTGCTTATTCGGTAGATGACATCGTTAATCTTCTCCATAATTAGGTATGGGCCTTCCCAAAACTGCTGCAACTTGGGAGAACAACCTTTTCGCTTCTTGGGATTATACAGCCATACTTTGTCGTTCTTCTTAAAGCAACCCTTTTCGGCTTGTGTATCGTACCGTTTCTTCATTCAGTCGCTAGCGATCTGAAGGTGGGAACGGACCAACTCATGTACATCGTCCATTCTTTTTCGTAATTCGATCACATAATCTTCACCCGCTACATCTTCTCCAGGTCGACACCCAAACTCTAGATCACAAGGTAGTCGCATTTCGCGTCCGAATAGGACTCTGGCTGGTGTCTGGCCTGTTGATTCGTTAACAGCAGATCTGTAGGCCATTGTGAAGAACGGAAGGTATTGGTCCCAGTCTCGCTGATGATCGGACACCATCTTTTGTACCCTCTAGATGATTGATTGGAGGTTACACAAAGAACGGTACTAGGCTCGGGCTTCAGTCTGGTAGAGGTATCTTGGTCGGGGTTCTTGTTACAGCTCAAATATCACGGATCAATTAAAGAAGTACTTACGACACAAAGACAAGAAGTTAGAAGAGAAGATAAAAGATAAGAGGAGAAAAGTTATTTGGGCACCACCCTATTTTTAGAGGAACAGGGAAACCTTAAGACACATAGACAAGGATGACGAGAAAGGTAAGGTACAACTAGAGAACTCACGCGAGGATAAAGTAAACCGTGAAAGAAAAAAGTATCGGAATTATGCGGTACACTCCTAATACTTCGACACATATACTTAAAATATACGATCAAACAAATAAATATAATAATATAATTCAATAAAAAATGCCTGGAAGAGAAACACAAAAATATAAATTCAAATTATATAAAAAAATATAAAAGAAATAAAAAGCAAATAGTTCTTTAACAAAATTATATTTAGGTATATTTGTTAAAGTAAATGTACCATATTAAATTTTATTAAACAGTTAAATGGCATGATTATTGCGTAACTGATTATTAATTACAAACAAAAAATATCTCAAAAAATAGTTATAAATAATTTAGTATCCTCAAGAATTAGAAAAAAAAGGCAAGGAACATTATAATTATATCTACATATATAAAATAAATGGTACGTTATTTATACGTATATATTATCCTGTATTTTTACTATATTACTCAGTCAAACCAAACCTCCATAAATAAGAAGGTACACTGAACTGAAGTCATAAATCAACTTCTAAAGATTTCGTTATCACGGCTTAGTCAATAAAACTTATACTCACAAAATAGGTGTATTCAAATAATGGTATGACGCCCTCAATAAGGCACTTGACTTCGGTCCAAACAACAGGTAGTTGGGACGACACGACCACAATAAATTGCAGTCTTCCTAACGTAATCCCTTAGATTGTCTGTTAGGCCGACGAAAAGAGGCAGCTAGACCGGGGTACTACAGGTGGTTGAGATAACATAAAGATGACTGATGATCGGGTGAACTAACGTTGCGGTGAATGCTTGAAAATTGTACACGTATGGACGGTGTATAATAGGAATCGGTATACAATCTGAATTGGTGTAAAATCTAAATTGGTGTACAATCTGAATTGGTGTAAAATAGGAACGGCAAACAGAAGTGACTTCAATTGGAAGACGTCTGTTTGACAAAAGAGAAAATAATCAATATAAGACACACTGTGTAAAGATAAATAAGGGTGAATTGAAAATCCACTTACCGCCGATTGTCGAAGATAAGACCGCTTGCCACAGAAACCAACTTGGAAATGAACATCGGATTGTGAACTTAGAAGGGCTTAGACAAGCGAAGGTTGAAAATAGGGAGGGGATATTGGCTGAAGGATGCCACGCGAAATTGACATTAAATAGCCGGGCTACTGGGGTTCATTTTCGTAGCGTTTACCAATGGAAAGTAAGCTTTCTACGAAAAACAACTCTTCTGTTTTTCTGAGAAGGTAGCTCGGAGATTTCACAATAGGTCCTTTTTCCTTTGTTATTAGGAAAGATTTTTATGTACCAAAACAGGATAAAAAGAAAAAGAAACATTTGGCGAAGTTATTTCTTTGTTAAAAAAAGGCGTAACGAAACGCTCGGTAGTGTCGGTTATTAGAGGAAGGTATGCAGGCATGGGCGGCGTGAAAATAATTTATTAAAGGGAATAATTTAAAGAAATTATGAACATGCTTCACAGCCCTTTCCACGATGTAAACTGGGTGTACTGAGTTTGCATCGGAACTGTAAAACAAGGAAGCATGGGAGAACTATCGTAAAGACAAGTTGAGAAAAACAAGGAAAGTTTACGTTACTACGATAACACATACGTACAATATGACCAAGTAACATTATAAAATAACATAAACCATACACTAAATATTATCTATAAAATTAAAGACAGTCAAGATTTCCTTTCACGCAAAAATAGTCTATGTATCTGTTGATACGTATTTCGCTTTAATAAAGCTCATCAGAACAGTTATTCATAGGCTTTCTCAACGTGAAAATTAATATTTTCCTGTCTTTGTGAAGCAACGATAAAATGGCTTCAAAACGGACGCAATAGCGACATCTGATATTAAATCCGTAAAATAGTTTCGAAACACAATTCAGATAACTGCCTTAATCTGAACCTTCTATAAATGCAAGGTATAACAGACGCTGATAAAGATGTTAATAGAGACATGGGGAATCTAAAATTTGCATTCCACGACATGTCTCCTCAGCTAAGCAGAAATCGTTAGCGAATTGGTTTCTTGTACTCATACAGAGTAGATCCGAATAAAAATAAAATTAAAGACAGTCAAGATTTCCTTTCACGCAAAAATAGTCTATGTATCTGTTGATACGTATTTCGCTTTAATAAAGCTCATCAGAACAGTTATTCATAGGCTTTCTCAACGTGAAAATTAATCTTTTCCTGTCTTTGTGAAGCAACGATAAAATGGCTTCGAAACGGACGCAATAGCGACATCTGATATTAAATCCGTAAAATAGTTTTGAAACACAATTCAGATAACTGCCTTAATCTGAACCTTCTATAAATGCAAGGTATAACAGACGCTGATAAAGATGTTAATAGAGACATGGGGAATCTAAAATTTGCATTCCACGACATGTCTCCTCAGCTAAGCAGAAATGGTTAGCGAATTGGTTTCTTGTACTCATACAGAGTAGATCCGAATAAAAATAAAATTAAAGACAGTCAAGATTTCCTTTCACGCAAAAATAGTCTATGTATCTGTTGATACGTATTTCGCTTTAATAAAGCTCATCAGAACAGTTATTCATAGGCTTTCTCAACGTGAAAATTAATCTTTTCCTGTCTTTGTGAAGCAACGATAAAATGGCTTCGAAACGGACGCAATAGCGACATCTGATATTAAATCCGTAAAATAGTTTCGAAACACGTATCAACAGATACATAGACTACTTTTGCGTGAAAGGAAATCTTGACTGTCTTTAATTTTATTTTTATTCGGATCTACTCTGTATGAGTACAAGAAACCAATTCGCTAACGATTTCTGCTTAGCTGAGGAGACATGTCGTGGAATGCAAATTTTAGATTCCCCATGTCTCTATTAACATCTTTATCAGCGTCTGTTATACCTTGCATTTATAGAAGGTTCAGATTAAGGCAGTTATCTGAATTGTGTTTCGAAACTATTTTACGGATTTAATATCAGATGTCGCTATTGCGTCCGTTTCGAAGCCATTTTATCGTTGCTTCACAAAGACAGGAAAAGATTAATTTTCACGTTGAGAAAGCCTATGAATAACTGTTCTGATGAGCTTTATTAAAGCGAAATACGTATCAACAGATACATAGACTATTTTTGCGTGAAAGGAAATCTTGACTGTCTTTAATTTTATTTTTATTCGGATCTACTCTGTATGAGTACAAGAAACCAATTCGCTAACCATTTCTGCTTAGCTGAGGAGACATGTCGTGGAATGCAAATTTTAAAATCCCCATGTCTCTATTAACATCTTTATCAGCGTCTGTTATACCTTGCATTTATAGAAGGTTCAGATTAAGGCAGTTATCTGAATTGTGTTTCGAAACTATTTTACGGATTTAATATCAGATGTCGCTATTGCGTCCGTTTCGAAGCCATTTTATCGTTGCTTCACAAAGACAGGAAAAGATTAATTTTCACGTTGAGAAAGCCTATGAATAACTGTTCTGATGAGCTTTATTAAAGCGAAATACGTATCAACAGATACATAGACTATTTTTGCGTGAAAGGAAATCTTGACTGTCTTTAATTTTATTTTTATTCGGATCTACTCTGTATGAGTACAAGAAACCAATTCGCTAACGATTTCTGCTTAGCTGAGGAGACATGTCGTGGAATGCAAATTTTAGATTCCCCATGTCTCTATTAACATCTTTATCAGCGTCTGTTATACCTTGCATTTATAGAAGGTTCAGATTAAGGCAGTTATCTGAATTGTGTTTCGAAACTATTTTACGGATTTAATATCAGATGTCGCTATTGCGTCCGTTTCGAAGCCATTTTATCGTTGCTTCACAAAGACAGGAAAAGATTAATTTTCACGTTGAGAAAGCCTATGAATAACTGTTCTGATGAGCTTTATTAAAGCGAAATACGTATCAACAGATACATAGACTATTTTTGCGTGAAAGGAAATCTTGACTGTCTTTAATTTTATTTTTATTCGGATCTACTCTGTATGAGTACAAGAAACCAATTCGCTAACCATTTCTGCTTAGCTGAGGAGACATGTCGTGGAATGCAAATTTTAGATTCCCCATGTCTCTATTAACATCTTTATCAGCGTCTGTTATACCTTGCATTTATAGAAGGTTCAGATTAAGGCAGTTATCTGAATTGTGTTTCGAAACTATTTTACGGATTTAATATCAGATGTCGCTATTGCGTCCGTTTCGAAGCCATTTTATCGTTGCTTCACAAAGACAGGAAAAGATTAATTTTCACGTTGAGAAAGCCTATGAATAACTGTTCTGATGAGCTTTATTAAAGCGAAATACGTATCAACAGATACATAGACTATTTTTGCGTGAAAGGAAATCTTGACTGTCTTTAATTTTATTTTTATTCGGATCTACTCTGTATGAGTACAAGAAACCAATTCGCTAACGATTTCTGCTTAGCTGAGGAGACATGTCGTGGAATGCAAATTTTAGATTCCCCATGTCTCTATTAACATCTTTATCAGCGTCTGTTATACCTTGCATTTATAGAAGGTTCAGATTAAGGCAGTTATCTGAATTGTGTTTCGAAACTATTTTACGGATTTAATATCAGATGTCGCTGTTGCGTCCGTTTCGAAGCCATTTTATCGTTGCTTCACAAAGACAAGAAAAGATTAATTTTCACGTTGAGAAAGCCTATGAATAACTGTTCTGATGAGCTTTATTAAAGCGAAATACGTATCAACAGATACATAGACTATTTTTGCGTGAAAGGAAATCTTGACTGTCTTTAATTTTATTTTTATTCGGATCTACTCTGTATGAGTACAAGAAACCAATTCGCTAACGATTTCTGCTTAGCTGAGGAGACATGTCGTGGAATGCAAATTTTAGATTCCCCATGTCTCTATTAACATCTTTATCAGCGTCTGTTATACCTTGCATTTATAGAAGGTTCAGATTAAGGCAGTTATCTGAATTGTGTTTCGAAACTATTTTACGGAAATAAATATTATCTATCTAACACAATAGACAAAAGATAAAAGTAACTCTACAAGTTTTACAAAAGTTATAAAGGTATATGCTTAATAATTATAATTTTTACAAAAGGTATGAAGGTACAAGCTTAATGAATTTATTTAACCTATATAATATTTTTATACAACTATGTTAATATATACACTTATGTGTCAAAAGGTATAAGAGGGTATCCGCTTGGTATTGCTACAGCAAAATAGGACACGTAAGGCAAACAAGGCAATATGAAGATCGTTAAACAATGAGCGAGAGAGTGAGTTCGTCGCGAGATTGTTAACGTAAGGACATTGGTTTAAATAACACTGTATCAATAGATAGTCCGAGTATTTTGCTTAGATCATCACTAGAAAGATAGACTTAACCTAGTTTCAGTTGTGTAAGAAGATAGCTAAAAATCCAGATAACGGTACTTATTGAAATATAAGCGGTAATAATAGACGATTAGTATGCCAACGTTTTTCGTAACACGGCATAAAGGTAATAAGACAAATGTTCAGTTTGGTTAGGTAGGTAGGGAGTTTGTAACTAACAAGGAGAATTGTAATGAGGATTTGCGTACTCAGTATCTCTTAATGATTATCAAAAGTCTATGCAGTATTAACAAGAGATTGAGATTTAATAGAGTTAAAAATTATATTTCAGTAATGTGGTTGCAAAAACCCGAGGTTTAGGAGCAGGGGGTACATATGGTACATAATTTTTCAGGTGCACATAGGGTATTTATTCTGGTATTGATGGGACTAACCTCTTAGGCACCAAAATTAACACTAAGAGAGTCATTTAATTGGCCTCATTCCGGTTGAAGAACGACTGAATTCTTACCACAGATGGTCAATAGAAACTAGGATCCAGATACTATTTTCGGCGAGTCAACTGGCGAACGTCCGCTAACATCAGTCCTAGCCTTCCTCAGTGCCTAGTATCTCTGGCAGATGCTGATCTCTATGACGAAAAGGGGTAAAGAAGATGTTATTTCTATGTTGTGTCTCACATCAAAAGTTAAACCAAGTAGGAAAGAGAGTACTACACGATTTGGGAATTCTAAACACGACAGAGATGTCACAGCCGGACGGTGTGTTTGGGGATTTAGGGGAAGTCTTGTTAGAAACAATGTATCAGTAAAGATAAGGTATAAGGCAATTGTACTTTTTAAAAGGTAAAGGCAAGAAAATCTTAGTTTTTCTTAAATAAGGTAGTCCTTAATTATTCCATTTGGAGTCAAGGTAGTTTTATTCAAGATACGATATGTTTCCAATTTTCGTTGGAAGGTAAGGTATATTTCCAACGGGTAAGATATCCTTCCATTTTTATTTGAAGATAAGGTAAAATTTTTAAATAAAGGTAACACACGATAAGATTTCTTCGCTTGTAAGGACTACAGCACAGCCTATATAACGATTATTTTATCAACGCAATGAGGTAAGGTGTGTTATAAGATAGGACGAAAAATTTAAGGTAAATCGCATGACGTCGAAGGTAAAAATAAAGACATAGATAGATAGAAACCAAAGCAATTAAGACTAACCATGAATTATAGGGGTCTCAACAAACATCAATTTACATGGACAGGTAAGATACATCGGTAGAAAGACATGAGAGGTGTTTTCACGAATCTTGTTACAACAATGTATGTATGAGTGTCAGATAAGAAATAGTAGGAAATAGTAAAATAACCGTTTTTACTACAGACGTATTATAACATATATAGATATGGGAGGTAAAAGTTCCTAGTCAATAAAGTTAGATGTGGGCGTTAGACGACAGTTACAAAAGGTATAATATATATATATTTCTAGCATGATAAATAGTTATTCTTGCTAATTTTCTGAGACTTCGGAATTAAAAGAGTCATTATAACACGGCTTTAAATCTTTTATATGCCAGCGTCCAGCATTAGTATCATCTTCGTTTCTTATTTGATACACCAGACGAGAGAATTTTTTAGATATTGTACCCTTGACATACTTGGGAGCAAGCTTAGACATGAAACGTTTTGGAGCACTACTAAGAACAATATTTTTGCGCCACACGGTATCACCAACAGAAAATTGAACATTTCGTTTGCGGAGATTATAGTATTTGGCATTTCTTTCATAGGCTTTAGATAGGTGGGTTTGGACTTCCTTGAAGACAGTTGACAATCCAGTTATTTCAGAGGCATATTCGTCTCTGTTACCGGGAGAGAATTCGATATTTTGGAGCTGGTCATAGGGACGATTATAATAATCTCCTAATAAGGGAACGTTGCGGGCAAAATTCAGAAAAGCTGGGGAGTGTTGAGTAACTTCATGGCGGGCGGTATTAATAGCTTGTTGAATTTTAAAAATTTCTCTATCCCATTCGGAATGTTCGGTAATATAGCTGCGAATAGCGGTACAAATGGTACGATTACTTCTTTTTACGAAGTTGCATTGGGAGGAATAAACGGCAGTGAACCAGATTTTTTGAACTCTGTATTCATGACAAAGATTCTTAAGAATTTTGCTATTAAAATTAGAGGCATTGTCGCATATGATGTGTTGGGGAACACCGAAAGTTTAGAAAACATTATTTTCTAGGAAGTTAGCGACATTCTGGGCAGTAGCTTTGCGTAGGGGTTGTATTAACGTATATTTAGAGAACCAGTCAGTCACGACGAGTAACCAAGAGAAACCTTTTTTACTGCGCGTGAGGGGACCGATAAAATCAATAGCAATTATTTGCCACGGGATCTCGGCTTTCTTCTGATTTCCCATTAAACCCATTTGAGGAACATTTGGAGCTTTCTGTGCTCCACAGACTTGGCAAGAACGAACGTATTTGAGGACGTCTCTCCTCATCTTCGGCCAGTAAAATCTCTCTTTGACCCGGGATAAAGTTTTAAAATAGCCTAAATGGCTACAAGTAGGAGGTTCATGACAGGATTTGAGAACGTGTTTCTGGGGAGAAAGTACTAAAATTTTCCATTCTATTTCGTTAGATTTAAAAGGTAGACAGGTAGGTACATACTTATAAACATATTCATTTTCTACTTTCCATTGGGGGAAGTTATCTGGATTAGCGATAATTTTTGACCGTAAGTTATCGTACCAGGGTTCGATTCTGTTTAGATCGACATCGAGAGAAGCTAATTCGGGACTTACAGGAGTTTCGTCCAGAGGGACTTGTTCGTGCATTCTACTGAGTGCATCCGGTACTTTATGGCAGGATCCCTTTCGGTGAACAAGAGTAAAGTTATGTTGTTTTAGGCGCATGGCCCAACGACAAAGACGACCAGAGGGATTTTTGAGGGTAGTCAACCAGAGAAGGGAATAGTGGTCAGTGATGACGGTGAACTTGGTTCCTTCAACGTACGGTTGAAATTTTTCAATGGCGAAAAGGACGGCAAGGCACTCACGTTCTGTGACAGAGAAATTTCGCTCGGCTTTAGTCAGAGATCGACTAGCGTAACATATAACTTGTTCGCTATCATCTAATTTTTGCGTCAAAACAGCTCCAACTCCAGTATCACTGGCGTCGGCTTGAACGATGAAGGGTTTCGAAAAATCTGGTTGAACCAGTACGGGGGCAGATACTAAGGCTTACTTGATTAAGATAAAAGACTTTTCAGCTTCAGGATTCCAAGTAATGGTTTGTTTCTTTTCTTTTCCTTTACCCTTTAGGAGATCGTTTATTGGAGAGACAAGGGTAGAGAAATTTTTAATAAAACGGCGGTACCAAGAGCAAAGTCCAATGAAGCGTTTAATTTCGGTAGTGTTTGTAGGTCTGGGATAGGTTATCATAGCAGATATTTTTTCGGGGTCCGACCGAAGAGAATTATCACCAACGATATAACCGAGAAACTTAAGGGAAGTCTTGAAGAACTCGCATTTATCTACGTTAATGGTAAGATTTGCGTCCTTTAGCTTTTCTTTAACTTTAGAAAGAAGAGAGATATGTTCTTCAAAGGTAGGGGAACATACTATTATATCGTCAAGATAACAAAAAATAAAGGGTTCGAATTCAGGTCCGAAAATTGCATCTACTAGACGTTGTTGTGTTTGTGCTGAGTTACACAAACCGAAAGGCATAACGGTAAATTGGAATAACCCTCGACCTACTACGGCGAAAGCAGTTTTTTCACGAGATGATTTTTCCAAGGGGATTTGCCAAAAAGCTTTCTTAAGATCAATAGACGAGATAAATTTTGCACCTCGTAAAAGAGAGAGGATCCTATCGATATTTGAAAGCGGGTAGGTGTCATGTTTAGTGACATCGTTTAAAGTACGACCATCAAAACAAAAACGAAATTCGTCATTTTTCTTCCTAACCAACAAAACGGGTGAACACCAAGAACTACAACTGGGTTCTATCACACCTAGCTGGAGCATTGAATCTAGTTCTTTATTTAAGATATTCGACATATATGGAGACATAGGGAAAGGACGTCGCTTGAATGGTTTTGAGTCGCCGGTATCTATTGTCATTTGAATTTTATTTGTGCGGCCTATACCTTCAGCGCTACTAACTTCGTTAAAGTTATTAATAATTTTGTTCGCTAAGGTACGGTCGGTTGGACTAAGAGATTCTAACGAACAAAGATGCGGGAAGATAGCTTCTGGATTGGCCATAGAAAAAGGATGATTTGGTTTGTCGGACTTAGTATTCCATTGGTTGGTATTAAAATCAATAGAGAGACAAAATTGTTCAGCAAAATTACTTCCAAGGATAAAAGAACACGGTAAAGAAGGCACTACAAGGCATTGAATTACTCTAAAGACATTATCGGCAAGAATAGGTAAATCTATGAGACCAGTTACTTTTTTATTGGAACCGTCTGCTAGAGAAACTGTCGAGTTAACGGATTTATTTATTGGAATTTTATTTTGATTAAGAAAATCGAGACCTTGTTGTCCGGCACACGTAATGGAACAACCGGTATCCAATAGTACAGTAAAATCTTGATTGTAGATATTTACAGATATGTAGGGTCTTTTATCAGTCTTTTTAGAGATCACAAGGGGACAGACTTTATTATGAGAAGGAAGACGATAGAAGTTTCTAACTTCCGTAAGGTAATTTTTCCACTCATTTTCGGTCAAGCGGTAGGAGTTTCTATGCGAAAAGTCTCGGTTCTTATTCCATTGTTTTCGCTGACGGGAGTTAAAGGTACTTCGGTAAGATGTAGGAGAACGGTAATCTCGAGGTAAATTATTCTGAATTCTATTTGAAGAATAACTGGAGGATCGGGAGATATCGGACTTTTTGGGATGTCCGGGAATAGAATAGCCGATAGTATTTATTCCGTACGTTAGTTTTTTGGAGGATTACAATTTGTACATTGTGGGAAGGTAACTTGAGATTTTCCACATCGATAACAAAATATTTTCCTCGGACGACGACATTCACGGTGACTGTGTCCTTTGCCTTGGCAATTCCAACACGCAGTGGAAGAGTTTGGCTTAGAAGTTAAGGGAGGTACGTAATTCTTGCCTGAAGAACGGTTCGTGCGAAAGGTATTACTAGAAGCATTGTTTCTAGACTGAAAATGTCTCGGAGGGTTTCTCTGGGCATCCCTTTGGTTTTCTACGCTAGAAATAGAAGGAGGGTCGCGTTTGAAAACTGAGGCAGCATTTATTTCGACGGTATTAATGAGAGAAGATAATTGGTCTACGGTATCCACCGTACTAGTGGCTATCATAGTAAAATATTCCGGTAGAAGATTTGAATGAATATAAGAGATTATGGTTTTTTCGGAGGGCTGTCTCGGTAATCTCTTTATTAAATTAAGTATGTCTGCTTGATACAGAACGAAAGGTTCATTTTTTCTTTGCTTACGGCTTTTGATCTGATCCCACAGTTCGTCTTCATAGCCATGCGGAAAGAATGTGAATTTAAGTAATTCGACCAGTTGTGGCCAAAAGGTAAGTTTAGATTTAACGCTGCTAAACCATTTAGCTGCGTTACCTGAGAAAAATTCCACGGCAGATCGGAAAAGTATCGCATCGGGAATATCACGCGATTCACCAAGATTTTGAATTTTTTCCAAGACACTAAATAGATGCTTAGGATCACCGGAAAATTTAATATTCCAATCACCTACATTGACAGGAGTATTAACATGGACGATAGGGTTAATGGCTGGCATAGGAGCTTGTGAAGTTAAAGGTATATATGCGGGATTCGAGTCGGTAGTGATTATTTTATCGTCTAGGTTTGCTTCTAACAGAAGGCAGGTAGAGATAGCTTCGTCTTTAAAATTCGATTCCACAGGTTTCTGTGGATCTGGGGTTAGACGTTGTAGTCTTAGGGAAAGATGCAATAAATGGGCCTTTGTTCTTTTGTAGACAGAATCACTAGGGTTTCCTTCAAATTCAGAAATAAGATTTTCGACTTCGGAAAAGATAGTTTCGATCTGGCTTGATTCATCTTCGAAGATAAGGAGATTTTCCGTTAGATCGATAATCGGAGTGGCTTTCTGAAGGGCTTTCTTAAGGATAGATTTTTTTCGGAAAGAGTTCTATTTGATTTAATACCTCTGATTTTCAGTTCGTAATCGATCTGATTTACCTTGAGATAAGAGATAACAGAAGACTCCATTTTTAAACTCGTTTAGATAAAAAATAGTCGAGAGAAGAGAAGATACTTATATTTGAAGACTGCGTTGCGGTGCTATTTTTTACCATTTAGCTACCACATTGGACGATATTTTCTTGCTGTTAGCTACCACATTGGGCGCCATTCTTTTCTGTGTACCCTCTAGATGATTGATTGGAGGTTACACAAAGAACGGTACTAGGCTCGGGCTTCAGTCTAGTAGAGGTATCTTGGTCGGGGTTCTTGTTACAGCTCAAATATCACGGATCAATTAAAGAAGTACTTACGACACAAAGACAAGAAGTTAGAAGAGAAGATAAAAAATAAGAGGAGAAAAGTTATTTGGGCACCACCCTATTTTTAGAGGAACAGGGAAACCTTAAGGCACATAGACAAGGATGACGAGAAAGGTAAGGTACAACTAGAGAACTCACGCGAGGATAAAGTAAACCGTGAAAGAAAAAAGTATCGGAATTATGCGGTACACTCCTAATATTTCGACACATATACTTAAAATATACGATCAAACAAATAAATATAATAATATAATTCAATAAAAAATGCCTGGAAGAGAAACACAAAAATATAAATTCAAATTATATAAAAAAATATAAAAGAAATAAAAAGCAAATAGTTCTTTAACAAAATTATATTTAGGTATATTTGTTAAAGTAAATGTACCATATTAAATTTTATTAAACAGTTAAATGGCATGATTATTGCGTAACTGATTACTAATTACAAACAAAAAATATCTCAAAAAATAGTTATAAATAATTTAGTATCCTCAAGAATTAGAAAAAAAAGGCAAGGAACATTATAATTATATCTACATATATAAAATAAATGGTACGTTATTTATACGTATATATTATCCTGTATTTGTACTATATTACTCAGTCAAACCAAACCTCCATAAATAAGAAGGTACACTGAACTGGAGTCATAAATCAACTTCTAAAGATTTCTTTATCACGGTTTAGTCAATAAAACTTATACTCACAAAACAGGTGTATTCAAATAATGGTATGACGCCCTCAATAAGGCACTTGACTTCGGTCCAAACAACAGGTAGTTGGGACGACACGACCACAATAAATTGCAGTCTTCCTAACGTAATCCCTTAGATTGTCTGTTAGGCCGACGAAAAGAGGCAGCTAGACCGGGGTACTACAGGTGGTTGAGATAACATAAAGATGACTGATGATCGGGTGAACTAACGTTGCGGTGAATGCTTGAAAATTGTACACGTATGGACGGTGTATAATAGGAATCGGTATACAATCTGAATTGGTGTAAAATCTAAATTGGTGTACAATCTGAATTGGTGTAAAATAGGAACGGCAAACAGAAGTGACTTCAATTGGAAGACGTCTGTTTGACAAAAGAGAAAATAATCAATATAAGACACACTGTGTAAAGATAAATAAGGGTGAATTGAAAATCCACTTACCGCCGATTGTCGAAGATAAGACCGCTTGCCACAGGAACCAACTTGGAAATGAACATCGGATTGTGAACTTAGAAGGGCTTAGACAAGCGAAGGTTGAAAATAGGGAGGGGATATTGGCCGAAGGATGCCATGCGAAATTGACATTAAATAGCCGGGCTACTGGGGTTCATTTTCGTAGCGTTTACCAATGGAAAGTAAGCTTTCTACGAAAAACAACTCTTCTGTTTTTCTGGGAAGGTAGCTCGGAGATTTCACAATAGGTCCTTTTTCCTTTGTTATTAGGAAAGATTTTTATGTACCAAAACAGGATAAAAGGAAGAAGAAACATTTGGCGAAGTTATTTCTTTGTTAAAAAAAGGCGTAACGAAACGCTCGGTAGTGTCGGTTATTTGAGGAAGGTATGCAGGCATGGGCGGCGTGAAAATAATTTATTAAAGGGAATAATTTAAAGAAATTATGAACATGCACACCATCTTTGTCAAATATTTGCCGACTGTCCTATTCATCCGTTTTACCATACCATCAGATTGCGGATGAGATGCTGTAGTTCTTGTTTTCTTCATGCCTAGTCTATCACATATTCCTTGGAATAGATCGCTTTCGAAGTTCCTGCCTTGGTCACTATGTATCTCCAAAGGCACTCCAAATCGGCTGATATATTCTTGGATCAACTTATCTGCAACGGTGGCGGCCTTCTGGTCGGGAAGTGTGTAAATCTCGACCCACTTAGTAAAGTAATCCATTACTACCAACATGTACTTGCCTCCATTTTCACTCTCTTGAAATGGCCCAGCGATGTCCAAAGCTATTCTTTCAAACGGGCTTCCAACATTATATTGTCTCATAGGAGCTCTCCTTTTTTAGTAAGGCCCGTTACTCGTGGCACAAATAGTACATTTCTTACACCAGTCTTTTACATCGTCGGAATTGTTCATCCAATAAAACCGTTCCCGAATTCGCTGAAGGGTTTTCTTTACACCAAAATGCCCTCCCGATGGACTGTCGTGTAACTGACGAAGTACTTCGGCTATTCTGCTCTTTGGGATCACCAACTGTCTTCTCTTCTCTGAACCGTCATCATTTTCCAGGACTCGTTTGAGCAAGCCATCTTCGACGATAAATGAGTCCCACTGGGCCCAATACGTCTTAACTACTGAGCATAGGTTTGATATTTCCTGCCAAGGTGGTTGACGGTTTTCCTCTTTCCATTTTCGGTTTTTCTGTATAACTGGATCTCTCTCTTGTTCTTCCCTTATCTTAGTAGGCGTCCAGTCGCCGTTGACAATCGTCGTTCTTAGCACTCCTGCTTCCTTGGATTCCGTTTTGTTGCAGTGGGAACACTCTGCTGAGCATGGCCTTCTGGAAAGAGAATCAGCGTTTCTGTGGCTAACTCCGGCCCGGTGCTCAATCTTAAAATCGTATTCTTGGAGTCGTTCGATCCACCTGGCTATCTGACCCTCTGGATTCTTAAACTGCATCAACCACTTAAGGGCGGCATGGTCGGTTCGGATTAGAAACTTTCTGCCATAGAGGTATTGATAGAAGTGCTCTACTGATTTTACTACTGCTAGAAGTTCTCTTCTCGTGACACAATAATTCCGCTCAGGTTTTGAAAGAACTTTACTAAAATATCCGAGGACTCTTTCCTGTCCTCCTTGAATCTGAGACAGCACTCCTCCAATTCCCACATTACTTGCATCTGTATCTAAGATGAACTCTCCTTCTGGCAGTGGATACCCTAAAATTGGTGCTGTTATTAAATGCTTTTTCAAGCTCTCAAAGGCATTTTGGCAGTCTGTATCCCAGCGGTAATCTCTTGCTTCCTCCGTAAGTCGCGTTAATGGCTTAGCGATATCTGCAAACTTCTTAATAAACCTTCGGTAGTAAGTACATAGTCCAAGAAAACTTCTCACTTGATGTTTGTCAGTTGGTTTTGGCCATTCCTTAATAGAATCGATTTTTCCCTTATCCACGGCCACTCCTTCTTTACTGACTATATGACCCAGATAATTGACTTTACCTTGAAATAGCTGGCACTTCTTGGGGTTTAACATCAATTGGGCAGCTTTAAGTCGATTAAAAACGTTTTCTAAATTCTTCAAATGTTCTTCGAATGTCTCCCCCAAGACGATTATGTCATCTAAATAAACCAGGCATGTTTTCCAAGATAACCCTCTCAACACATTTTCCATAAGCCTCTCAAATGTCACAGGAGCATTACAGAGTCCAAATGGCATAACGTTGAATTGCCACAATCCAGATCCTGTGGTGAAGGCTGTCTTTTCTTTGTCTACTGGGTCCATTTCTACCTGCCAGTATCCAGACTTCAAATCCAAAGTAGAAAACAATTTACTTCCAGCCAATGTGTCCAATGTGTCATCGATCCGAGGCAGAGGATAACTATCTTTCTTGGTAACGTTGTTCAGCAAACGGTAATCCACACAGAACCTCGTTGTTCCGTCTTTCTTCTTAACCAGGACCACCGGAGAGACCCATGGGCTCGTAGAAGGTTCTATTACCCCGTCTTTCTTCATTTCCTGAACAATCGTTTCAGCTTCCTCTCTTTTCGCCTGTGGTAATCGTCGAGCTGTTTGACGAATTGGCTTAGCATTACCAGTATCAATTTTATGCTTAACAACGGTAGTTCTTCCCGTCTTTCCTCCTTTTGGTACGAAAATATCACGATACTGCCGAAGAAATTCCCTTAATTTCCTTTTCTTAATCTGATTCAGAGACTGTCCAGCAACTGCAACCATTTGGTCGAATTTGTCGTTGGAATTATCAGATGTTGTCGTCTGACGGATTATGGATGTCACAGGTACACAAGTTCCTACTTTTGTCTCTTTCTTGATGGTCACTGGGTAGTCATTGACATTGATAAGTCTCACAGGGATTTCTTTAGCCACAGTCACCAATTCCTTTCCAATTACGATTCCTCGGCCAACCTCGTTGTCATGGTTCCAAGGCTCCATCATAACGGGTGTCCCTTCGTCCAAAATTCCCTGTAGCCGCGCTACTATGATTGTTTCACTTCTCGCAGGCACGACTGTATCTGCTTTAACGGCTGCTTGCATAGTTTTGTCATCATGTGGATGAAAAAATACCTCCTCGTTACCAACTTTGATTACCTTATTCTTAAAATCCAATTGGAATCCATGTGTATTCATTACGTCCATTCCTAATATAACATCCTCTTCGATGTCAGCAACTATAACAGTATGGACGAACTTTTCTGCTCCAATTCCTAATTGTATCTGGATTTCTCTGTGAATGTTGGCATTTTCACCTGTAGCGGTCCGAAGTCGCAACCTCGTTGGTAACAGTTTCTTACGGCTGTTTATAACTGTTGGGCGTATAATGGTTCTGGTCGCTCCGGTATCCACCAACAACGTATGTTTTTTACCATTTATTTCTCCATCTACATATACACTATCTTCACGACATTTCAAAGAAGCTATTAGTATAAGAGGGTCTTTGGAAGAGTTCCGGGTCGGAGCTGCCCCCTAAAGCTGCCTCGTTCTGGTTTTCCTGATGGTGAGTTTCTTGATTTTATGGTCTTCTTTTTCTTGCATGTCATGCTTTTCATCATATTAACGAGCTGGTCAGGGATTCTATGTTTGACCAGCAAGCGAGAAAGACGTGTTTTAGGCACTAATTTATCGTGCTCGTTAAATAGTAATTATTGAAGCAAATTTAAAAGTAATTAAGTATAAAAGTGAAAGTGATTTGTATACTGAATATTGGAATCGTGAGTAGATAAAATATACTTTTTTCATCTATTTGGATTTAAATATCTAAGTAAATCACTGCAATTAGTTATACGTATTATCCAATTTCCATAAACTGGTATCACAACGAAAGCTGTAAAACAGCATCGGTTTTAGTCGAATTTTAAATCCATTTAAAAGATGTCATCTTCCAGTCAGCTACCACAAAATGCATCATACTCAAAAACAGTTAGTCAACTACGTAGTATATTAATCCCAAACAGAGATCAAGCTATTCTATTTAACACTCGAGAGAATTGTACAATTAATGACTATCTTGAAGGATTGAGTCAGCATATAGAACCAAAAAATATAATTTTCGCATCCCGTATATCAAACGGTAGAATATGCATATATCTATCATCTAAAAACCTAGTAGATAAATTCATAGCAGAAACAAAGAAGATAATAGTAAATGGAAATATACTAGAAGCGAGAAGATTAATAACTCCATCAGTCCGCTTAATACTGTCCAATGTATGTCCAAGCATATTTTCTAACTTAATAATGGACGAATTAATAAAACTAGGTTTAAATTCTCTCTCAGACATATCATACCTACGGATAGGAGCAACCAATCCTGCCTTCAGTCATATTCTAAGCTTCCGAAGACAAATTTTCGTTTCATCTTTTCCAGACAACTTTGTACTACCTAAATCTTTTATTATCGAGTTGGAACAAACATCATACCGCATATTTATAGCCCAAAACGAAACTTGTTTCAAATGCAAATTAACTGGACACCAGGCAGCTAATTGTCCAAATATTTCACCTTCTAACCATCTTCACAATGATAGTGCAATGCAAACAGAAATGAGACAAAATTCATCAATAAATCATACTCAACAAGATAATCTACAAAACACTCCCACAATCTCAAATACCACTTCCTCCACGCTTACTACGTCTTCTCGAACCACATTACAAACAGTAGCAATCCCAAATTCATCAATAAACCAAACCGAACAGTGCTCACTACAAAATACATCTATACATTTGACCACTTCTTCAGTTAACACTACAGTCGCAACACCCACATCGTCTGAGTCATCCTCTAATACCCAAAAACATCAATCAACCTTACCCGAAACACGTAAGTCAACACTTACCTCCAAATAAAAATACACATATGAATTCTCACGAACCCCAGATAACTTCGAACAAAGCAAGCGGAAAAAGAACCTTAGAAGATGTAATCACGCCACCCGCCGAAGAAAACTTTGAAAAACCTAAGCTTCAATTAAAGAAAAAAACCAAAACTGATGACAAAAACTTAAGAGATGAGATACCAAATCTCCAAACATTACTAGAACCAGTTAGAGAATATGTAGAAAGGGAAAAGCAATTGTTAAACTTCGATCAAGTAGTGGATCTATTCGAAAATATACAAGGATCAAAAGACATAATCAGCGAAACAAAATTGTACTCAGAAGACTCTCATACACTTATAAAGTTTCTATCGGAATTACATCCATACTACATCGACAAAAGAATGAAAACCAAAAGCACCAAATTAATAAGAAAACTTGGCAAACACATAGGGTTTCTCCCTGCAGTGAAAACTTCATTATCGGAAGAAGATTCCGACTCATCGGTAAATAATTCCTCTAAAGAATAATTACATTCACTTCTCTTCTTCAATGGAACTTAAATGGGTTTTACACCCATTTTGAAAAACTAAAACATATTATCTCTGAAATACACCCATCTATTATCTGTCTACAGGAAACAAATTTTAAAAATTCAAACCATGTATATAACTTTCGTAATTATTCATGTTTTTATAATAACAGATTAAACCAAAACATTGCCAGTGGATGAGTAGCAATTTACGTGGATGAAAAATTCATGAGCACACAGTTACAAGTGACTTCAAATAATATTGAATTAGTAACTATTGCAATAAATATACCTCAAAAAATTTATATATGTAATATGTATATCTCACCAAATCAAACTATATCCCAAGAAGATTTAACAGCTATTTTGGAACAAATTCCTTCATCTAGAATTATCGTTGGAGATCTTAACTGCCACAATCCGATGTGGGGTTCCATAAAACTCAACCCGAAAGGACGAATTATAGAAGATATTATAACATCCCAAAATCTAAATCTACTTAACGACGGAAGACCAGCCAGATTTAACATACATAATGACACATCATCGGCAATTGATATTTCTCTGTGTGACCCAGTTCTGTCCACTACATTAACATGGGACGTTCTACCCTACTTATATGGTAGTGACCACTACCCCATTATAATTTCTTTAACGCATCAGAAAACCACAAATATCGAATCGCCTATCTCAAAGTGGAATATTAAAAATGCTGATTGGACTAATTTTACCAAACAAATCGAACAGGACATTAACCAAACCAACTTTACATCATCAAATGACATTGACAAGTTTTTAAGTACATTTTTACAAACCATCACAGCAGCCGCAGAGACGTATGTAAGAAAAACAAAAATTTTAAAGAAACATAAACCTCTTCCGTGGTGGACACCTGAATGCAGCCAAGCCACAAGAGCGTATAAGAAAGCTTTCAATAGAATAAAACATCATAAAACAGACGAAAATATAACGGACTACAAAAAACGAAGAGCTGAGGCAAGATACATTCTAAAAAAGAATAGAAAAGAATCCTGGAGAAAATTCATCTCATCTCTAAATACCTCTTCAAACATAAGTACAGTTTGGAGAAACTTAAGGAAAATCTCTGGAAAAAGCCAACCATATAAGATTCCTTTTCTAGCAAAAAATAACAAAATAATTAGTGATAGGAAAGAAATAGTAGATATGTTAGCAGACCAATACGAATTAAATTCCAGTGATGAAAATTACACTGATAATTTTAAAATACATAAATACAACGTAGAAAAAAACATTTTGGAATTCGACGGACATGAGATTCACAACTTTAACGTTCCTTTTTCCTTCATAGAACTTGCTGAAGCCTTAAACTCTTCTAAAGATTCAAGCCCAGGACCAGACGATATCCCCTTAGCATTTCTACTACATCTACCAGACAATGGGAAAAATTTATTACTAGACTTTTATAATTTTATCTGGAGTAACCAGGTTTTCCCATCAACTTGGTCCGAAGCAATAATACTACCACTTCTTAAATCTGAGAAATTACAAACATCACCTGAGTCATATCGACCAATATCTTTAACCAATATTATATGTAAAGTGTTAGAGAAAATGGTAAATAAAAGGCTGAGATGGTATTTAGAACAACAAAAACTCCTTATTCCACAACAAAGCGGATTTAGGCAAAATAGATCCACTATAGATAACCTAATAGACTTAGAGTCAGGAATACATGAAGCATTTGCAAATAAGCAAGATTGTATCGCAGTTTTTTTCGATATTAATAAAGCTTATGATACTGTCTGGCGATACAATATCATATCAAAATTGCATAATTGCAATATCAGAGGCAATATGTTAAAATTTATTTCCAATTTTCTTCAATCTCGCAGCTTCATAGTTCGATCAGACAACGTTAACTCAGATAAAAAAGTTCAAGAGAACGGAGTACCACAAGGATCAGTTATAAGCTCAACCCTTTTTCTAATAGCCATAAACGACATACTTCAACAATGCTCACCCATTGTTAAAGGAAGATTATACGCTGATGATTTAGTTTTATTTGCTAAAGGAAAAAACTCTACATCTATTTAAAAACATTTACAACAAACAATCAATCAGTTAGAATCATGGTCTAGGACTATTGGATTACAATTTTCACCGACAAAAACTAAATGTATTTTATTCACACGAAAACGTAACACTCTAACTCCACATCTGAAGCTATATAATCAAACCCTCAATTTCACAAATAATATCAGATTTTTAGGTATGGTTTTCGACCACAAACTCTCCTGGAAAAAACATACAGAAGAACTTAAAAAATCATGCCAAGCAGGATTAAATTTTATGAAAACTATTTCCAGCAAAAACTGGTGAGCAGATCAAAATACACTATTACATGTATATAAATCTTTAGTTAGATCCAAACTTGACTACGGTGCGATAGTTTATTCATCAAGTAAAGTATCAGTATTGAAAACATTAGAAACTGTTCAAAACACAGCTCTACGAATAGCTACAGGTGCGTTTCGAACGACACCAGTTGAAAGTTTACAATGCTTAACAGGAGAACCACCCCTAAGTTTACGATGCAAATATCTTTCTCTCTCATATGCGTCTAAAATAGCTAGTAATAAAGAACACCCTACTTATACCAATACGTTCACAGATCGATTTCAAGACACTTTCTCTACAACAAGACTAGATCCACCATTTTACGAAAGGGTTAGAAGAAACCTTCACGACCTACATCTCGAATTTCCTAAATTTTCCTAACTTCTCCACCTTGGTTAATACCAATTCCCAAGATTAATACTAACCTTAGTATATATAAAAAACGTGAGACTATAACAGACTTGATCAAACAATCATTCTTAATAGAAATGGAAACTTATAAAAATCACTATAAGATATATACTGACGCATCCAAATCTTCAGACGGTGTTGGTGCAGCCATTCTCACACCCAATACATCCTTAAAATTTAAATTCAATCCCATTACTTCGTCATACACTGCGGAGTTGTTTGCAATATTACAAGCACTTATCCACATAAAAGAGTCGAAACAGTCCCCGTCTCTCATAATAACCGATTCACTAAGCTCACTTCAAACTATTAAACGTTTATATACCAATAATCCAATTGCCTCACATATCAAATCAGAAATAAGGATTCTAAATAATAATAAGATCACTGTTGACTTCATGTTTGTTCCATCACATTCAGGTATACAAGGAAATGAAGAAGCAGATGAACTAGCCCGCTTAGCATCGTTCAGCCAGGACTCCATTCTTATTAATGAGGTTTCTTCAGATGATTTCAAGTCAGAAATAAAATATAAAGTATTAAGTGCGTGGCAAAATAAGTGGAGTGCATCACAAAATAAACTGAAGGAAATCAAACAATTAGTGAAACCGTGGCTCCAACCCACAGCGAATAGACACGACCAAGCGATAATAACACCTTTGCGACTAGGACACAGTAACTTTACACATAAACACCTCTTTACGCGAACTGAGCCGCCAATGTGTGAAAATTGTCAAGCAACACTCTCCGTGAAGCATATACTAACTCAGTGCAAAACATATGAAGCAGCAAGAAAGAAGCACATTATCCCAAATAATATAAAGGAAGCCTTAGGAAAAAACATGAACGTTAAAAACACAATCAGTTATCTTAAAGACTCAGACTCATGTATTGAGTGAGACTCAGACATGTAAAAAAAAAAACGAGCTGGTCAAGTTTATCTTCATCTCCTTCCTCTTTTACAGTCCTAGCTTTACTGTACCCGCCAGAGGCCTGCGTAGCTGACTCGTATTCGAGGGCGGCGGATAAGACATCAACCAGCGTCTTGTGACGAGCTAATCGTAGTGTTCTTTGCATTTCATGATCACGAAGACCATCAATAAAAGTTTGAACGGCCAACTTTTCCATCATGTCTTCGGGAGCTGTTGGATAAGCATATCGTACTAATCTGGCAATATCTACCTCATATTCTTGAAGAGCCTCATCTTTCTTCTGTCTACGATTTTTAAGATGCGACTGATATACATGCTCCAAATGTTCGTGGCCATATCGCATATTTAACCTCTTCTTCAGTTGTTCGAAATCATCGGTCTCCTCTACGGCTATGGTCTGAAGCACATCTAAGGCATCTCCTCGAAGAGCGTGTGGCGTACAAAACCGAATCTATATAAAAAAAATTACAAAATGTACCAAATATAAATCAGACGTACACCCGGAAAGAAAAGTACTATACGGTGACAGTCTGGGAATGGCTCGCGGCTAGACAAAACAGTGGAGATGGTCGTGCGGTCCACAAAACAAAAAAAATCCGAAGTTATATCAGGGGCGCCAGGTAAATTGGCCCACAGCCTTCCCTACGTTACTATTCAATAAACCACTAACTTACCAATAGGTTTACTACTAAAATACTAAGTAACAGTATACAACCTGAATAAATAAAAAAAAAATGAAATTGTCAGATTAGAATTTAGTCAATTTTAATAAATAGATTCCCAAGATAGTTGAAAATAAATACATATTACAATATTATTTAACTTTACCATAGGCTTAATAAAAAAATAATATAAAAATGCGGCTTCTACTTGCCTAACAAAAATTCATAAGTTATTTCTATTTAACAGAACAAAATGAAAGGTAAGACGTATAAAAAGTACCGGACGCTAAGGGGTGTGCGGTTCAATACCAACCAAAAAAAAATAATTACCGCAAATAGGACACCACGTGAGCTCAAGTGCGTGCGCAGAAAATAATATAAAAAAATAAATCTCAAATATATAACCCCTCCTTAGACACAGTTTACAAAATTAAAATAGGTATGTGTAAATATTTAATTAATAAAATAAACCGCAAATAATCTTTAAAAAAAAACTGTTAAAGTATTTGTAAATATGAAAATAAAAACTAACAGCAAATAATCTTAAAAAAAAACTATTGTATTCCGTAAACAAATTAGACGGTGCTTAAATCTTCCGTTGAAAATTAATTATCGATCCATACCTCGAATTTTCATATACTTCACCGCGTGGAATTCCAGTTACAGTTCAGCGTGTCTTCAATCCAAAATCCCATACGATTGTCGCTGTACATAGACTTGTGTGACAATGTTGAAAAGTTGAAAATTACAGCCAGACGGAAAAATACGAAGAAGACGAAGCAGAAAAAAAACAAACAAACCAACCCTGAAGCAAGAAAACATTAATTACCATCTGTGTCTAAAATAATTATTTGAAAATAAATATATTGATTTTAACACTTTGTTTATCTGCCTTTTGGCGATAATGGAGCAATACAAAAAAAACTTGTCTCCGAACTTGAATCTATATAAAAAAAAATTACAAAATGTACCAAATATAAATCAGACGTACACCCGGAAAGAAAAGTACTATATGGTGACAGTCTGGGAATGGCTCGCGGCTAGACAAAACAGTGGAGATGGTCGTGCGGTCCACAAAACAAAAAAAATCCGAAGTTATATCAGGGGCGCCAGGTAAATTGGCCCACAGCCTTCCCTACGTTACTATTCAATAAACCACCAACTTACCAATAGGTTTACTACTAAAATACTAAGTAACAGTATACAACCTGAATAAATGTGATAAAAATGTGAATAGCTTTTTAGAGATGGGATAAAAAAATAACTACAACTTTTTAATTAATTAAAAACGAAATGTTCTAACACTCATCCTTCTTAGCCAGATTAGGGGTTTGAAATATCCCAAATTGGACCGAAGCGTAGTCGGCTATTTGGACTCGTGATTAAGGCTAATTTCTTGATCTAAATACGACTCCCGGTATTCACGTGTACTGTAGATCCGCTTTTTTTAGCGAAATTGTGGATATTCCAAAAAAAACCCTTCCACGAAGGCAGCAAATCCCCTTGAATATCCACACGGTTCGGACTAGTCCAGATCCCACATGGAACAGCAGCAAAAGCAAAAAACAAAATGCCGTTTTTAATCTAGCCCAACCTTTCAGTAACACCGTCAAACCTAGAATCACTTTCTTTCCGTCATCTTTCCGAACACTTGACAACTTGACACACGGAGGTCACCGAATAATACCGAGATTCAAAAATTTCAATTTTATGATCCCAATTCTTCCAAGATAACTCTAGAAAGAACGATCTAAATTAGTTTCTTCACAAAAAAGAGGACGTGTTCCCTTCAAACTTCAGCACAATTTGCCAGACATTACCCCTATTTGAAAATTATATATATATATATATATATATATATATATATATATATATATATATAGTTCAGCTCAACAGGCCTCAAAGGCCCAAGGCTTCAACGGTTTTCTTCCAGTTCTTTCTATCTTGTGCTAAGTTTTTCCAATCTTGTACCCGCAGCAACTTCAGATCTTCTTTTGCCGACTCCAGCCATTTTCTTCGGGGGCGGCCTCTTTTTCTTTTTGTACCAGCCTCCGTGTTTATTAATTCATTGGGAACTCTTCCTTCCTTCATTCTTGCTATATGTCCGAGCCATCTTAATCTTTGAATTTTAGCAAGTCTTGTTATTTTTGGTTGCCCATATATTTGCATTATTTCTTCATTCGTTCTTCTTCGCCAGATGTTCCCTTCTTTTACACCTCCGTATATCCTTCTAAGAATTTTTCGTTCCCATCTATCTAATTTTACTTCCATATCTTTATTTAGTGTCCAGGTCTCGCTAGCATAGAGTACTGTAGGTCGGATAACTGTTGTATATATTCGTTTTTTTGCTGTTCTGGATATTATATTCGACCTCAGTATCTTAGTCAGGCTCCCAGCACTCTTACTACCTTTGGCCATTCTTTTTATGATTTCTTGGTTCTCTTCGTTCCTATTTGTTAGTGTCACTCCCAAGTAATCGAATTGGCTAACAACTTCAAAGTTATATTCTTTACTTGGGCTTTGTATCTTAAAGAACTGTCCTTGATGATTTTCGTTTCCCCTCATCACCATATATTTTGTTTTTTCTTCGTTTATTTCTAAACCATATTCCCTGGCCATTCTCTCTATTCTAGTAAAGATTTCTCTTAATTCTGCAGGTCTCCTTGTTATTAAGGTAACATCATCTGCATATGCTACGCATTGATGCCTGTGATGATATATTGTGCCTCTAGTGTAGATGTTACACTCTCGTAAAATCTTCTCTAAGATCAAATTGAAAAAATCTGTTGATAACGGGTCACCTTGTCGCAGACCTCTATTAGTGATAAAGCTATCCGAAACCCGTCCTTCTAACATGACTTTACTTTTAGTATCATTGAGTATGCATTTAGTCAGTCTTACTATTTTTGGTGGAAATTTAAAATATTCCAGTGCTTCGAATACTCTTTATATTTCTTTTTATAGTATCATATGCCTGTCTAAAATCAATAAACAGCATGTGTAATGTTAGGTTGAATTCATATGAGCTAGCTAAAATTTGTTTCATTGTAAAAATTTGGTCTATTACCGATCTGTTTGCTCTGAAACCTGCTTGATATTCACCTAGACAATTTTCAACTTTTGTTTTAATTTTATTTCTAATTGATATGGCCAGAATCTTATACACTGTATCTTGTAGAGCTATTCCCCTGTAATTTTTACATTCTGTAACGTCTCCTTTTTTATGCACTGGACATAAGATTGCTTCTTTCCACTGATTGGGTATTTTTTCTCTGATTCACACTTCGCGTATTAACTCAGCGATTTCTTTTTGCACCATTTCGCCACCTTCTTTTAGAAACTCAGCAATGATACCATTTTCACCAGGTGCTTTGTTGTTTTTTAAGTTTTTTATGATCTCTATAATTTCTTCCTTGGTAGGTACTTCTTCATTTACATCTGGGTCCCTTACTTCTTCATGTTGTAGTTGCGTTTGTTCTCTTTCATCTTGGTCGTCCGTACATAATATGTTCTCGAAATAATTGGCCCACCTTCTTAATTTTTCATCTGTTCCACCTAACAGATTCCCCTCTTCATCTTTATAATATCTTGATGTGGTTTTGTATTGGGTTCGGTCTCGTTTTATTTCTTGGTAGAAATTCCTGACTTGTTTATGTAAAAAATCTTCTTCAATACGAACTAGTTTCTGCTCTAAACTTGACCGCTTCTTCCTTCTACAAATCTTCTTTGCTTCCCGTCTTTTTGCGGCATAAGCTTTTTTATTCTCTTCATTATTTCTTATTATACTATTTATTCTAGCTTTATTTCGGTCATTAATGGCTTTCTTACAGTCCTCATCATACCAATCCATTTGTTTACATTGTCTGTTTCCTGTTAATACTGAGTCGGCTGCTTCTTGAATTTTTTCTTCTAGTTGTACCCATCTGCTTTCTATATCATTTACTGTTGTCTGGCTTTTCAGTTTCTCTTCAATTTGCTGCCTGAATTTTTTCTTAACTTCTCCCTCCTGAAGTAGTGCACCGTTATATCTTTTTATTTTTTTACAGCTAGTGTTATTAATTGTGGGTATTATTTGCTCCATTTTAACTTTGACCAAAAAGTGGCCCGAATTTGCATCAGCACCTCTGTAACTTCGGCTATCTTTTATGGCTCTCATATGTTTGGCTTCTATTAGTAAATGATCTATTTGGTTTACTGTTTGTCCATCTGGTGATACCCAGGTACCTTTATGAATTTCTTTGTGATCAAAATAAGTGCTCATAATTCGCATATTATGTTCGAAAGCAAATTCTATTACTCTTTTTCCATTCAGATTACTGTCTCTATGATTACTTTTTCCTCCTGTTATTTGTTTGTATATATCCTCCCTGCCAATCTTGGCATTCAAATCTCCTACAATTATTTTTATGTCATATGACGGTATTTTGTAAAACATATGTTCTAATTGTTCATAAAAGCTATCTTTAACGTCTTCATCTGTATTTTCTGTTGGTGCATGCACATTTATAAGGGTTACTTTTCTATATTTTCCTCTTATTCTTATTTTACATAATCTGCTTGTGACTGCCTCAAAATCTATCACCAGATTGGCAAATGTTTTCTTTATAAAAAATCCCACCCCAAATACACGTTCATTGTCTCCACTGTTGAAAAACACGTAGTTTCCCACATCCATGGTAAAATTTCCTTTTTGTTTAGTTTCTTGTATAGCTGCAATATCTATCTCATATTTCTCTAGCGTATCTGATAAGTTCTTTAGTGCTCCTACTTCAAAAGTCCCTCTAACATTCCATTGTCCTATCATCATCCTATTCCGCGCTTTATTCGTTTCCATATTTTCCTGACCACTGTGCCTGTGTAGACTCAGTTTTTTTTCATTTTCTCTAGTTTTTCGGTACTATGGTTCCATTTCCACCATTCATCGTTTATACATATTTTCTGATAGCCGACTTTTGTTTCATTACCTTTTCCTTTTTCTTCTTTCGCCATATCTCTTAGCTCTTTCTGTAGTTTGGCTTCGGCTTGGGTTAGATCGTTTTCAATGAAATACCGCGTTCCTCTTAATTTACTCTTATTCTTCATAATAAGTTCTTTATCCTTCATTGTATCTACTTTTACTATCGCCACTGGTGGTTTCCCTTGAGAGGTTCTTATTTTCTGCACATCTTTTATTTTCACATTCAAATTCAATTGATTTGCTATAAAGTTGGTGGCATCTTCCAGTTCCTCATTTTCTTTGAAATCGTGTCCTTTGATCACAATGTTTTGTTTCCGAATTTGTTTATCCATCTTTTCGATCCTGCTTTCCAGGAAATTTATCTTTCCCTTCAACTCACGATTTTCTTTTTTTAAATTGCAAATTTCTTCTTGAAAGATCTGCTGGTCTTTTCGTACTCCTTTAACTTCGTTCATAAGAGCGATCATCATTTCTTTCAATTCGGTGTTATCACAATCTTTCTTAGGTGGAGACCTAGTTAACTTTCTGCTTTTCATGAAAGGGTTTTCATCTTGGTCGTCTTCTTTTTTTTCCTCCCTCTTTCTCTTACCATCGTCAGATTCTTCACTATCCCATTGATTTAATCCTCTTCTCGCGGCCATATTGTTAAAAATATTATAAATCTCTTACCTTATTTCGAACAGTGTTTTGACGTTATAATTCTCACTTACACGCCAATGTATTGTTTTGTAAATAATCACTAATTATTGTCCTTATCGTGAAGGTTTCCCGCACCGCGCTACACGCCTCTTCAACCGATCGGAGCTTGTAGCACTGATTGTTTATTTAGTTTATTTGTTATGATTTTTTAAAAATCTCGATTTAGTTCACAATTTTCTAATGACACTCGATTCACACAGACACTATTTCGCAGGAAAAACACTTTGTGGATAAATAAACTCGATATTACCCGAATTTTAGAATTAAATATCGGAGCCGTTTTAACCACGTCTTTCTCGTTCGTGTACCAGTGACGGAGTCCCCTATTTGAAATTTACTAATTTTATTTTCGCCACCTTGCTTATAATATATTATAGGCAACCGCTCTTACACGTCCTGAATTATTTAAATTTTGATAAAATAGAGGTGGGACTTTCTACTTTAAATTTGGAACGTAACAAGCGATAGTCAGGTTTACAGCCTTTTCTTTTTCAGACCATCCATTCGCTCTTGCGGCTGATTCGAACTGTTTCATGTAGTTGTTCCATGATGATTTTCCTTCGAAAGTTGAGACTTTAACATGAATAGAACCTCCACTTCATTCAAATTTCGGCCGTGTCTCCAACTTACATTTCGTCTCGTCTTCTTTTATCTCCACTGTAATCGGATTGTTACCTCTCTCTGCTGTCCCTGTTTCCTCCATCTTCCTTTCCATCTCGTTCATCTTTTCTTCGAAGGCCGACATATCGGCAGCAACTTGGTTTTTTAACGAAGATATTCTATCGTCGAGGTCAGACATCTCAGAAGTTACTTTAGAGATTTCCGAAGAGATGTTAGCCGAAACTTTGCTTTCCAGGGACGAAATCTCGTTAGAAACTTTGTTCTCTAATGATGCGATGTCACCGGAAACTTTGTTCTCTAATGATGCGATGTCACTAGAAACTTTCGAAATATCGCCAGAAACTTTGTTCTCTAATTTCGAAATCGACCAGATGACAGCATCTTCAAATATATAATTCTGGATCTAGTCCTTCTTCTAGCAAAGCGTTCTTTAGTCGTTGGACCAACTCAGCCTTTTTTCCGGTAGAAGCTAATTCTCTGTCTTCGAGATGTCTTCTTAAATTAGTCACTGTCAGCTCATAAATCGTCGTCATTTTCACAATTTACAAATATTCACTTGTATTATTATTATAAGTCTAATTTATGTTCGATCCCACTTCTAACACCATTTGTTGTGACATTTATTTAACTGTTGTCTTTATTCAATTTAGAATGTCTTTATTAAAAGGTTCTTATTTTAATTTATTAAAAAGCACGATAACTTATATTAATTTATTTAACTACTCAATAATACATAATTTATTTTATACGAACGCTACAATTAAAATCGCGGGCGCGAGACTTCAGATTTAACTGTTCCTCCATATAAAAATGTTTTATTTATATACATGTGTCATGACCTAGAAAATACGTGAATGAATGAAAATATTAGTAATAAATATATTTACGGTTTTGGGTCAGAATTTATTATAACAATATGTATATATGTATATATGTATATATATATATATATATATATATATATATATATATATATATATATATATATATATATATATATATATATATATATATGTATATATGTATATATGTATATATGTATATATGTATATATGTATATATGTATATATGTATATATGTATATATGTATATATGTATATATGTATATATGTATATATGTATATATGTATATAAGTATATATGTATATATGTATATATGTATATATGTATATATGTATATATGTATATATGTATATATGTATATATGTATATATGTATATATGTATATATGTATATATGTATATATGTATATATGTATATATGTATATATGTATATATGTATATATGTATATATGTATATATGTATATATGTATATATGTATATATGTATATATGTATATATGTATATATGTATATATGTATATATGTATATATGTATATATGTATAAATGTATATATGTATATATGTATATATGTATATATGTATATATGTATATATGTATATATGTATATATGTATATATGTATATATGTATATATGTATATATGTATATATGTATATATGTATATATGTATATATGTATATATGTATATATGTATATATATACATATGTATATATGTATATATGTATATATGTATTGATACGATTAGGGTTTATAGAAAATAATTTATAAGTTATATACTACATAATATTAGATATTTGGTTGTTTAAAATAAGTTATATACTAGAGAATTTAATAAAAAGTATTTATGTGAGGGCATTTTTAAGAAATTATCATATAATAATTGTAAAAAGTTGTATTTTAATGTTGTAAATAGATTTAAGTGAGCCATGTGCATAGGCAACCAAAAATACTCTCGAAGTGACAGATAGAAATTAGGAATTATAAGGAATATAAAGTGGGGTTATAATAATATATTGTTTGAAATGTGTATTTTATTAAATTAGAGTGTTAGTTACTAATTTGAATGTTTATTCTGATCTGAAAAGCCTAAATGTCAACAAAATTATCAATGGAACATTAACGAATTCTCCAGAGTGCAGAGTGTGACCATTGTTTACGGTCGAACATTCTGGAATAATGATTATGTCGGTGGATAGAACAGATATTTTTTTCGAGAACATCGATATCGAAGAAATAGAACAAATTGGAACATGATCTCTTACCAGATGGTTCTGGAATATTCAAAAGGATATAAATACCCGTGATTTGGATTCAAGATGGCAGTTTTTTTTTAGTCAGAAGTCAGGCCAGTTTATTATGAAAGTTAGTTGGAGATAGTCCAATTGTTTAATATAGTGAGTTAAATGAAGATTAAAAATTATGCATATATTTAATGCACATTTATAATTATACACAAATAATTATTGAAGATTATAAAAGTATATTAGAAGAATGTTGGATGGATATTGGAAGGAATTAAAATTATATTATGATTGGAGATTAGTATAAATCAACTTATAATAATTGGATATTGGTATATTGAAAAGAAGAATAAATATAAATGGTGTTTGCTGGTTTGATTGGTGGTTTATAAATGCTGGTGAAGAAAAATATATCTTAAATTGGTAGAAGCTGATAATTGGAAAAAGTAATTTCACCAAAAACAAGGATAACCGAAGTACGAAGACATTTAGTGGTGATTAGAATCTATATAGTGGAAAACAGTTCATTTAGGCATTCAGTGAAAGAAAGGTACAAAATTTTGTTAATATAATTTAGTTAGTGTCATAACAATTTCAAGTTTGAAGATAGTTTGTTTAAATTTTAGATTGTCTATAGAATTTAATTAGTTTTATAAGAATATCAATTTAAAGATAGTTTATTTTAAATTTACATTGGCTAGGTTAGATATATATGTGTGTTTCATAATAGTTATAATAAAGATAATTTAAAAAAGTACTTACAAACTAATTCTTTGAGAACCGCGATAAAAACCCTATATTATTAAAATACTCATTGCTCATCATTCAAACAAAAAACACATCATAACAATTTGGCACCCAACGCGGTGGCTCTCTATTTAAAAGAATTAGTTTGGGAAGATAAGTGCTCTCATATAATTAAATTAATTATCAGTAGAAAGAAAAAATTATAGATTTTATTTTTAATTATATTTGAACAAGTAAAGTCTCAAAATGTCTCAAGGAAAGAAAGGTACAAGAAGCAAAAAGAATGAAGAAGATGTGGAAGTAGAAACACAACCTATACAAGAGGAGAGTTTAGTTCAAGTTCCACAAGATACTGCAGAAATGAATCCAGAAAGAGAGGAAAATGTCAATATGGCAGCTTTGATGTCATTAATGATGCAGATGAACAAGACAATGGAAGAGAATACGAAAAAATAGAACAAAAAATGGAAGAGAATTCAAAAGAAATCAAAGAAGACATAAAAAAATTGGAAGAGAATTCAAAAGAAGTCAAAGAAGACATGAAAAAAATGGAACAGAAATTGGAAGAGAATTATAGAAAATTAGAAAAGAAAATAGAAGATAATAATAATAAAATTGTAAAACAAATGGATAAAAAACTTGAAGCTGCAGAGAAAAAAGTAGCAAATGAAATAAAAAGTATACGGAATGACTACAAGAAAAGGATAGACAATGAGAGGACAGAAGTAAAGAGGATTATTCAAGATAATAAGATAGAGATAGAACAGAAAATAGAATTGCAAAAATGTAACTTAGAAGTAAAAATTAACGAAGACAGGAGAAACACAGAAGAAAAATTAGACGATATACAACAAAATATCCAAATAAATTGTAATCAAATAAGAAATGTGGAACAGAGAATAGATGATATTTCACAAATGAGAGACATAGGGAGACCTTACTTAAATTTAACAAATGAGACTGGGATTAAATTCTCTGGTAATATAAAAAATTTGCATCCTAGAGTATACATAAATAGTTTAAAACATAAATTAAGATTTGTGAATAATATTAATGATATTAAAGATTATATTAGAATGACATTAAATGACAATGCAGCAACTTGGTTTGCTAGTATTGAAAATGATTTAGATAACTTTCAAACATTTGAAAATAAATTTTTAAATTATTATTGGGGTGAATTAGAGCAAGCCAAGTTTAGAGAAATTCTATATTTTGGAAAGTATAATCACAATTTAAAATCAAATATGGTAGATTATGCATTAAAACTGATAACAGTTGCAAAATATTTAGAACCACCACTTAGAGAGGATGAAACAGTCTTAAATGTATCTAGACATTTTGATGCTGATGTTGTGCAAACCGTAACTGTACAAAATATTCAAACAATAGATAGTTTTATTAATTTTATTCAAAGAATACAAAGAGGCAATATGACAAGTAATAATAACAACAGAAAAAACAATAATACCTTTCAATATAATAAAAATGATAATCAACAATATAGACAATCATATAACAATAATACTAGGTATGGTGATAGTTTACAAAATTTTAATAATAATAACAGTAATCCAAATAGACAGAATTTTAATAATAATACTAGTTATAATAGACAAAATTTTAATAATAATACTAATTATAATAGACAACATTTTAATAACAGTACTAATAATAATAGACAAGATTTTAATAATAGAAAAAATACAGAGCGACCTAACTATAACAGACAGGTAAATTGTGTTCGAAGGAATATGAGCTGCGAAGACAGGGAACGAAGTAGTACAAGGCAGGAAAATGTGAGTAGAAGTCATAGTAGGGAAAGACATAGGACATCAGATCCAAGTGGTTAGATACAATCTGACAATTCTAATAATCAAAATTTTGTGCAGTAAACTTTCTGAATTACAAGTTAGGCCATTGCTATTATGAAAAACCTTCTGAATTTATTTCTTTAGATGAAGAGAAAATTATTGAATCTATTAATTTAATTTATATAAATGCTTTGGCCAAAAATAAAATGATTAAAATTATGATAGATACTGGTTCAGAAAGTACTTTAGTCTCGGAGAATTTTATTTTTAATACATTAAAACTATCAGATATAATAAAGATTCCAAAAATTAAAATTGTTGGTGCAAATAATAAGAAGTTGGGTGAAATTGATAAACTAGCCAATTTTAAAATTAATATTCTTAATAAAGAAATTAATATGCAAGGATTTATTGTCAAGGATTTATGTGTTGATATATTAATGGGAAATGATGAATTGGAAAAGAAGAAAGTAAAGATAGATTTTGAAGAGAAAATGGTAACTTTGGAAGGGCCAATAATTAAATTTATGCAGAAAGATGAGGTGGAAGAAGGAATAAGAGTTGATGGGATATTATTAAAAGAAAATAATGATGTTTATGAAGAAGAAATGTATTTTGATAATAGGGAAATGTCCCAAAAGAATGTAAAGAATAATTATTGTAGTGAATATTTAAGGAATGGAAATTTTAAGCAGATGGATGCCTACGAGGCGGAGTGCGTAAAATTGGAAGCAAGGAATAATGAGTACATAATGAAGAATAATTTTATTTGTAAAGAAGAAGATATAATGAAAGTTTTAAATTGCCCTGAAGAATATAAATCAATAGTCATTTCCATATTGCAGCAACACAAGGGACTTGTCAATAAAGAAAATAGAATTGCACAAAATTATATCCATAGTATAAAAGTTAAAGAAGAAAAAGATTTTAAAACAAAATCATACCCAATACCATATAAATACAGAGAAGAAGTAAACAAAACAATTAATAATATGTTAGAAGATGGGATCATTGAGAAGGCAGACACACGTGTTATTAACCCCATAGTAGTAGTACGAAAAAGATCAGGTGAAATCAGGTTATGTTTGGATGCAAGGAATATTAACAAGATTACTGAAAAGCAATTTGAAGCACCAATGAGTATAGATGGAATATTAGGAAGAATTACAGGAATGTCATTTTTCACTAAAATCGATTTACAGCATAGTTTTTGGTTAATACCTCTAGAAAGAAAAAGTAGACAGTATACAGGATTTCAGATAGATGGAGTAGTATATCAATTCAAAGTAGTACCATTTGGACTTCAGTCATCTTGCAGTGCTCTATGTATATGTCTTCATGATATTTTAGATCAATATGAACATTTTGTAATTCACTACATTGATGATATATTAATTTTTTCTAAAATGGCTGAAGATCATGAGAAACACCTAAAAATTATAATAAACAAATTAAACAAAGTTGGACTAAAAATAAATCAAGAAAAATGTACATTTTTTCAAAAAGAAGTCATATATCTAGGTTATAAACTGAACACTAAGGGAATCGAAATGGATCCAGAACGGACACAAGTCATTCAGGAATATAAAACACCACACAATTTAAGAACTTTAAGAGGATTTATTGGAATAATTAATTATTATAAAAGGATGATACCAGATCTAAGTATAAAAGAAATTCCATTACTTGACCTACTGAGAAAAGGTGTAAAATGGAGATGGGATCAGAGAAGAGAACTAGCATTCCAAGAAATTAAAAACATTTTTCTGTCAAATTTGAAAATATACTATCCTGACTACACACAGCCATTCATATTAAGAACAGATGCATCAATAGAGAGATTATTAGGGGTATTATTACAAATACATGATGGGGTCGAATACCCAATACAATTCATTTCAAGAATTACAAAGCCACATGAAAAGGGTTACTCAGTTTCAGAATTAGAACTAGCAAGTATAATACACTGTGTCACAAAATTAAGATTTTATTTGTTGGGTAATGAATTTACAATAGAAACAGATCACCAAGCTTTAACGTCTATATTAAATAACAAATATGGAAACAGTAGAATACATCGGTGGAGTGTAATACTTAGTGAATACTGCTTTGAAATCAAATACATTTCTGGAAAATCCAATATAGTGGCAGATGCTTTATCAAGGTTAGAAAATACACCACAAAAAGGGCAGCGAACAATAAAAATTGGATTAAATCAATTAGTAGAAAGTACTGGATTATATTCTAAAGAAGAAATTATAAGAGATCAGATCAATTTGAGTGAAAAACAAAAAGTCCTTAGGAAAGATGGGGTATATTATAAAATAATAAATGGCATAGAAGTATATGTAATAACTAGAACTTTAGCAAAAAAAATATTGAAAAATTTACATAACAATTATATGCATATTGGTTCAAGAAAGCTATGGATGCTATTTAGGGACAATTATTTTGCAAAGAATGACATAAGTAAAACAAAAGAAATTACTACCCAATGCCCAATATGTCAACTAAACAAAGAAAAGAATTTCAAAAACCAGAACACATATAAATCTAATGTTGTATATGAAAAACTAAATACAGTTTCCATGGATTTTATTTCAAATTTAGTTATCAGTCCAACAGGAAAAAAGCATATACTAGTGATAGTTGATTTATATACAAAATTTATTAAACTATATCCCTGCTCTAGAACAAATGTTAAAACATTAAAATTATATATTAATCAATTTTTCGAAGAAAAAGGACCATTTAGAAATTGCATAATAGATAATGCTACATATTTTAACAACCAAAAATTTCGGACAATTTGTGAGAAAAAGGGAATCAACATTCATTTTACAAGTATCAGACATCCTCAGGCAAATCCTGCAGAAAGATATATTAAAGAAGTTATAAAATATTTAAGGATACTGTGCCAAAATCAACATGAAAATTGGCAGCAACATATACCACAAGTAGAATATTTTTTAAATAATACACATAATTTGAATACAGAGGAAGTACCAGAATATTTAATGTTTGGCCATATAGGAAACAGAAAGTGGATTAGTGAATATAATCAGGATATGTTAGAACAAGTAATGCAAAAAGTGAATAACCGAATTAGGAGGAAAGCTGAAAAATATATCAGAAGACAAAATCGAAATATAAAAAAACCAATCACATTTCAAAAAGGAGACCTAGTGTTAATTCGTTCACTTAGAAAAAGTAATGTTAAAGAAAACCGTTGTAAGAAATTACAACCAATGTTTGAAGGTCCATATACAATTGAAAATCAGAATGGACTAAATAGTTATGTGTTAATAGATGCAGAGAACAGACTAAGAGGCATGTTTCATATCAACGACATTTTTCAATATCATGAAGAGATTGAATAATGTTTTCTATACCTTTAACACAAATATAATAACACTAATAACTTACTGATAGATCCATTTCATAGATAGATGGTAGATTTCTTTGTTGTGAATCAATTTGACATCATACTTGTTGAATTTTGTACATATGGAAATTGTTTGGTACCCTAAAAATCATAATTTGGGGTTAGATACAGAATTGATTGTGTAAATGTCTTTATAAAAAGTGTAAAACTTACCAATTCATATGGAAGAAAGCCTGTGGAATGGAAATAATTCCTAGATTTTGTCTATAAATAAACAGAACACAATATAGATTATATTTTTAATTAAGGTTATATTTTATTCTCTGATATCGCATCCATTGCCCCATTTGACATGACAGTTTGACCATAGAATAGCCGAACTGTGCTCCGTTGTTCTCTGCTTTGACATAGACAGCGAACAGGGATGTATTTAACACATTTTAAATAAAAAAAAAAAATTTTGATTTATTAAATTTAATAAGGTATGAGAAAATTAATATTTAAAAAAATAATAAGTAAATTATTTATTTTAAATATTATTTTGGGGTATTGATACGATTAGGGTTTATAGAAAATAATTTATAAGTTATATACTACATAATATTAGATATTTGGTTGTTTAAAATAAGTTATATACTAGAGAATTTAATAAAAATTATTTATGTGAGGGCATTTTTAAGAAATTATCATATAATAATTGTAAAAAGTTGTATTTTAATGTTGTAAATAGATATAAGTGAGCCATGTGCATAGGCAACCAAAAATACTCTCGAAGTGACAGATATAAATTAGGAATTATAAGGAATATAAAGTGGGGTTATAATAATATATTGTTTGAAATGTGTATTTTATTAAATTAGAGTGTTAGTTACTAATTTGAATGTTTATTCTGATCTGAAAAGCCTAACGATATAACAGCTGTAGCTGGAAAGCAGTGGATGAGAATTGCAAAAGATAGGGAAGCGTGGAAACAATTTGAGGAGGCCTATGTCCAACAATGGATGAATAAAGGCTGAAGAAGAAGAAGAAGAAAAGCCTAAATGTCAACAAAATTATCAATGGAACATTAACGAATTCTCCAGAGTGCAGAGTGTGACCAGTGTTTACGGTCGAACATTCTGGAATAATGATTATGTCGGTGGATAGAACAGATATTTTTTTCGAGAACATCAATATCGAAGAAATAGAACAAATTGGAACATGATCTCTTACCAGATGGTTCTGGAATATCCAAAAGGATATAAATACCCGTGATTTGGATTCAAGATGGCAGTTTTTTTTTAGTCAGAAGTCAGGCCAGTTTATTATGAAAGTTAGTTGGAGATAGTCCAATTGTTTAATATAGTGAGTTAAATGAAGATTAAAAATTATGCATATATTTAATGCACATTTATAATTCTACACAAATAATTATTGAAGATTATAAAAGTATATTAGAAGAATATTGGATGGACATTGAAAGGAATTAAAATTATATTATGATTGGAGATTAGTATAAATCAACTTATAATAATTGGATATTGGTATATTGAAAAGAAGAATAAATATAAATGGTGTTTGCTGGTTTGATTGGTGGTTTATAAATGCTGGTGAAGAAAAATATATCTTAAATTGGTAGAAGCTGATAATTGGAAAAAGTAATTTCACCAAAAACAAGGATAACCGAAGTACGAAGACATTCAGTGGTGATTAGAATCTATATAGTGGAAAACAGTTCATTTAGGCATTCAGTGAAAGAAAGGTACAAAATTTTGTTAATATAATTTAGTTAGTGTCATAACAATTTCAATTTTGAAGATAGTTTGTTTAAATTTTAGATTGTCTATAGAATTTAATTAGTTTTATAAGAATATCAATTTAAAGATAGTTTATTTTAAATTTACATTGGCTAGGTTAGATATATATGTGTGTTTCATAATAGTTATAATAAAGATAATTTAAAAAAGTACTTACAAACTAATTCTTTGAGAACCGCGATAAAAACCCTATATTATTAAAATACTCATTGCTCATCATTCAAACAAAAAACACATCATAACAGTATATATGTATATATGTATATATGTATATATGTATATATGTATATATGTATATATGTATATATGTATATATGTATATATGTATATATGTATATATGTATATATGTATATATGTATATATGTATATATGTATATATGTATATATGTATATATGTATATATGTATATATGTATATATGTATATATGTATATGTATATATGTATATATGTATATATGTATATATGTATATATGTATATATGTATATATGTATATATGTATATATGTATATATGTTTATATGTATATATGTATATATGTATATATGTATATATGTATATATGTATATATGTTTATATGTATATATGTATATATGTATATATGTATATATGTATATATGTATATATGTACATATGTATATATGTATATATGTATATATGTATATATGTATATATGTATATATGTATATATGTATATATGTATATATGTATATATGTATATATGTATATATGTATATATGTATATATGTATATATGTATATATGTATATATGTATATATGTATATATGTATATATGTATATATGTATATATGTATATATGTATATATGTATATATGTATATATGTATATATGTATATATGTATATATGTATATATGTATATATGTATATATGTATATATGTATATATGTATATATGTATATATGTATATATGTATATATGTATATATGTATATATGTATATATGTATATATGTATATATGTATATATGTATATATGTATATATGTATATGTGTATATGTGTATATATGTATATATGTATATATGTATATATATATATGTATATATGTATATATGTATATATGTATATATGTATATATGTATATATGTATATATGTATATATGTATATATGTATATATGTATATATGTATATATGTATATATGTATATATGTATATATGTATATATGTATATATGTATATATGTATATATGTATATATGTATATATGTATATATGTATATATGTATATATGTATATATGTATATATGTATATATGTATATATGTATATATAGTCATGTGTAACACTGTGTGATATGACACTTTTGTGCTGATACTTTAGGGTGCGTCATGTGTATTGACACCGCGACAATAAAGTGTCATGACACAGTAACAGTGTCGTAACACCCCGAGTGTTTCCGGCCCGAGCAATGCAATTCACCGCAATAGTGCGATTTGATACAAGATACAACAAAAAGAGACAGAACACGAAAGTTGTGCCTTAAAGTTTTCGAATCTCACCGAAACGAAAGTGTCTTTCAACTGCGTTGACTATTTTGTATTTTACCTGGTTGCCACGTTTTATATATTTTTACAGTGTCTACAGATAATTTTAAATCTTAAAAAATAAATTTGAATATATTTCTGTTTATGCAGATAAAATAATTAATAAAGAAAAAAACTGTATTATAAAAAAAAACAAATAAATAAAATTTCAAATCTAGGTCCAAACAACAAAACAAAAAACAAAAAATTTGAAATTAAAATTGTTATTGTTTAAATTATGTTTAAATATTGTTTAAATTTGTTATAGTTTAAATAATTATAGTTAACTTAAAAATCAGTGGAGAGATATTAAACGCTAAAGAAAGAATAAAGATACCTACATAAAAAAATCTAAATCTAGGTTAACGCAACAAAACAAAAAATTTAAAGTAAAAAAAATATACACCTACTTATTCGTTATTGTTTAAGTTATAACTTAAAAAAATCACTTAAGAGATTTTATCCGTCTTTAATCTCTCTCGCTTTTCATTGACTATCTGTCTGGCTTTAGAAAATATCCTTTCACAGGGGACAGATGTAGCCATAATACAAAGCCTAGTCTTCATAATTTGGTATAATTTTGGGTAAATGTGCTTCCTCTGGTGCCACCACAATAGAGGATCCTGGGTTATACCGCAGCTATCTTTTCTCGGTAAAATGCTTGCTTAATTGTTGGTGCTGTTAAACTTCCTTGTCAAAATCTTTCCATAAATTTTGAAGTAGATCTTCCTTATACGGTATATTTTGAATTGGTTGTTCAATATTTTCCTCTTCGTTTTCTTTTTGTGTGGGTAATTTTGTGTTGGCTACCTTGCTGTACAAATTCTCTACTGCTTTGCGATACTGTCTTTCGTCTATGAAACCAAATTTTTTAAATCTGGGGTCCAAGATTGTTGCTTGAGCTATTAAAGTATGTTCCTCTATATCTGAAAATCTTTGATTTAGTTCAAATTGCAGATTTTTTACCATATTTTAAACCTGAGGCATCATTGTATTTATGTCAAATGAATTCATGTGTTTCGTAATTTGTTTGTAATAAAATATTATTGACGAAGCACTAACTTTTTGCTCGGAACTTATGGCAGTTGTAACTAAATTAAAAATTTCCAGAACTTTAATGAACTGTTCAGCAATAGTCCAGTCTTCGTTTTGTAGAGGCCCAACAGATTCTGTAGCTGAACTATTTAAAACTGCCAATGTTGATATGATTGCATTTTTCATCTGTAAAATTCTCTTAATCATATCAAATGTGAAATTCCATCACGTAACTACATCATTTTTTAACTTTAGTGATGGTATATCCATTCGCCAAATCTCGGACTGCTGTCAAAAAACTGACAACGTCGCAATATATCTAACTAGTTCATCAATCAAACATCAACAAACACATTTTGAGTTTTTAACCTGTCTGATCTATTATCCTTTTGTGTGCTTTGTTCTCAAAAAGGATTTATTTGTGAAAAGATCAACTCTCGGTCAGTCCGCACAGCTATTAAGTAAATGCAAAACAGATGTTACAGCTTAGGGAAGGTTTCAAACTTTCACGTAGTGTCAATGGCTTACTGTGTTATATGACACAATAGTGTTGACACACTGAGTTGATACAATAAACTGCGCCAGTGTTGCTGTATTAACACCTAAAAATTTAGTGTGTTACCCATCTTTATGTATATATGTATATATGTATATATGTATATATGTATATATGTATATATGTATATATGTATATATGTATATATGTATATATGTATATATGTATATATGTATATATGTATATATGTATATATGTAAGAAAAAGTAGTCCAAAGTTTTTTGACTAGTTTGGAAAAAATATATGTAAATACTTTTTTCTTTTTGGGTGTGGTAGTCAATAAAAAATAGAACTTTGCTAAGGTGTACTATTTATTCTGAATCCAAGCTTTCGGTGGTTTTTTGCCACCTTTATCAAGGTCTACAAAGAAAATTACTATGTTGTAACAATTTGAATGGTACCAAAAAAAGGCTATAAAAAACTATAAAAAACTTACCCGAATGTAAGATTCGTGGCATAAACAACAACGTTAAATAACATGATAATACTGAAGTTGCAACTAAACTTAAAAATGTTACTGTTAAAAAAACACTTTAAAAATTACTAAATACGTTAAAAGTTAAAAACAAAATGACGGACGACATGTTACAACAGTCGTCGTTGCAGGCTTGATTTCAGTCACATTTCACGAGCAGAAAGAGAAAGTGGGTGGACAATTATTGTTTAAATAGTTTGGAGAAAATACAAAAAACAACTTTGAAAATAACGTCTCACAAAATACTGTTTGTGAATTTTGAGTACTACCAACTGTATTACCAACCTGAAATTAAGCGGGAAATTAAAAATGTTATTTATAACATAAGCAATCGAAAGTAAATAGTATTTAGTAAATAGGTTTAGAAAAAAATAACTCAAAACAAAGCAAAACTGAATTAGTAATTGCAGTTTGATCACAAATATTCAATTAATAATAAAATAAAAAAAAAGAAAAGAAACAAAGCAAACTCTGAGATGGAAAATAGCTCAGTCAAAAGTCAATATAAGATTGTAAATTTTGCTAAGATTCTGGATCTCAGATCTCTTATTAAGATTGTTATTATCACTCTTGCTGATATGTACCATCTCTAAGAAAGTTCTCTTGAATTTATTTTTCTCTCTGGCTAATATTTTTACATTGTTGAAATCTATCTTATGGTCTAGATCGATAGTATGCTCTGCCAAAGCACAAGTAGGTTTGTTTAATCTACAATCACTCTTATGAGAAATAATACGGCTAGACAAATTCCTTCCAGTTTCACCAATGTACGTGGATGGACATTCAGTACATTGAATGCAATAAACAACATCTGTAGTCTCTAGAGTGGTTAGGGGTTGTTTTATTTTGCTATACAGCTGACGTATGGTTTTGATGTTCTTGTTAGCTATTTTGATATTCTTAAAGTCTTTAAAAATATTAGTGAGTTCAACGGTTAGTTTCGGAATATATGGAAAGGCATAAAAATACACACTTGTTGGAGCAGAAATATTTTGTGCTGAGGGCACTGATTGTGACATAGTAAATATGTTGTTTCTATTAACAAAGGGAACATTAAAAATTAATTTATTAATCAGTCTTAGAGGATATGAATTTTCAACAAAAATATTGCGTAAGAGGTTTAGATCATGTTGGAGATAATCCGGATCAGATAACCTTTTGACACGTTCTTACATCGCTAGGACTAAATTGGTTTTCATCCTAGGAGGATGGTAAGAGTGGTAGCTTATGAATCTATTGCTACATATGGGTTTTCTATACCATTGTGTTTTCACAACATTATTCTCACATCTATGCAATCTCATGTCAAGGAAAGGCAAAGATCCCTCCCGCTCCTCCTCGCACGTGAATTGCAAGTGTGGGTTTTGTTGGTTGAACACATTTAGCGTAGAATGTATAGAGTCTGCACGTAGTGCCATGATTAAGTCATCCACATATCTCTTTATGAACGGTATTTCAAAATTGATTTGTTGCAAACAATCTTTAATCAAGTCGTCTAAGACATAATTGCACAGTATTGGTGAAAAAGTGGAACCCATTGGAGTACCAAAGACTTGTTTGTAGTAACAGTCATTAAAAATAAAAACATTAGAGTCAAAAACAAAAGAAATGAGTTTTTTGATATTAGCTAAGTTAAGGGTTGTGTGCATTAATATGTCATCCCAGTGTTTCTCAACGCTAACCAATATTGTGTGTAATGGTATGTATATATGTATATATGTACATATGTATATATGTATATATGTATATATGTATATATGTATATATGTATATATGTATATATGTATATATGTATATATGTATATATGTATATATGTATATATGTATATATGTATATATGTATATATGTATATATGTATATATGTATATATGTATATATGTATATATGTATATATGTATATATGTATATATGTATATATGTATATATGTATATATGTATATATGTATATATGTATATATGTATATATGTATATATGTATATACCTATGTATATATGTATATACCTATGTATATATGTATATGTATATATGTATATATGTATATATGTATATATGTATATATGTATATATGTATATATGTATATATGTATATATGTATATATGTATATATGTATATATGTATATATGTATATATGTATATATGTATATATGTATATATGTATATATGTATATATGTATATATGTATATATGTATATATGTATATATGTATATATGTATATATGTATATATGTATAAATATATATACATCTCACTATCGTTTTAAGCTCTTTTCACGTTGCAGTAATTTAGCATCACCAAGAAATGCTATCATTTTCTATTAATAAGTCGTGTATGTTCGTTTAGTGCACCTTTGTAAGCTTGGCACCGTTGTCGGTTTTTCAATAATCCGATTTTTTTATAAATTAAATTTTTTACATCAAACCATCATTTTAACATTGGGAGGTAAAATTACTGTATTTGGTATCATTTTAAAGCCAATAGATGTTGCCAGTGTTAATACTTAAATAATATTTGAAAACATAAAAATATCGATCTGTTTGGGTCAAGTTCAAATGAAGACATTGAAACTACCTGCCGACCGGCTGGGGTCAACCAACTAGTTTTTTTATAATATCAACGTTCAGTTGTTATATTTATTCAATTTAGATATTTTTTCCCAGAGAGTTGTGTAGAGGAATATTTTACATATTTCAATTTCCAAGCTGTTTAATCGAAGCTATCAGTGAATAGTTTAAGATAAATATTAGATTTTTATGGGATTAGGTCAAAAATATTGGTTGTGATTGGGATGAGAATCACATTTTTAATTATTTAATGTTTAACATTTTGATTTCAATTCAGGAAATCGTTCTCAAAAAATGTTTTTTGTACAAAATGTGTATACACATTTTTACATAATTTGTACAATAAACAAGGTTAAATATTGAAAATCGTATCGTTAAATATTAGTTAATTAAAAATGTAATTTTCATCTCAATATCGACCAATAATTGTGGCATAATCACATAAAAAAATAATATTTGACTTTGACCATGCCATAAGAAAGTAGTTAACGGAACCTCGCTAAATAGTTTTAAAAAATCTTACAGAAATTTAAATTCTAAATAGTATGAGGGGTAGCCGACGAAAAATTTGTAAAGACGTACAGTTGATTTTGCTTTGTTTTCTTAAACAATCTTAAAAGGCAAAAAAAAAATTTTGCTTATAAAACGTTTTGTATACATTCTAAAGACAAATAATTTAAATAAAAGTTGTAGACCATAAAAAGTTTTCTATGTAGAGAAATACCAAATTTAAATAGATAAATAATTGAGATAATTCCAAAAAACCATAAACTCTAAGATATTATATGTTTGTAGTAATTTATAAATGTTAATAACTTTGTTTTTTGACTAACGACAGATAATATAGCTACTTGAAATCATGGCAATTGATGAGTTATTAAAGTGTGCTAAATATCAAGCAGATCAAAAAATATTTTACAATTTATTCAAATTGTTTATCACAGAAAGCGATTATTTAAACAACTGTACTTGTCCAAACTCGTATGACTCTATAAGTATTTTGTAACTTGCAATCGATTCTTTGCGCTTTCAGTTTTAGGGTATATTAAAAAAAACTTTTAACATATTATTAAATTTTTTATTAAAAACCAGTTTGAATAGGGGATTTTTTAGTTTTTAGACCACTTAACGTTTTTTTTAGTTTCTTTGACAAGTGAGGATTCAGTTATTTCTTCATATGGGCTATGAACAATTGTCTAGTCAAGTCAACACTATTAGATCAGTTACCTATACTTTTCCAGTAGTCATGCAGACGGTTCATTTTAATTGTTCCCATATGGAACATAAGCTCGAGAAAAGTCTTAAATTCTGTTTGTATTGTCTCTTTCCAAAACGCAATCCTCGATTTTTCTGAACGACTTTGTGCAAGTATTTTGTCAGTCACTTCCACCATTCATTTAATCTACATCGTCCTCGCCCGATGCTTCTAACAATGATTGTAATTCAGCAGTGGTCAATCTACGTTTATGTTTACATCTACCTTTTTTAGATGTCGAAGGCATATTATTTACATCCATTTCTTTATAAATACTATAACTCACTTTTACGGAGGTAACTAACAATAAAAACGTTCTACCGGAAACTATCAACTTACGACTTCCAATACTATAAGGCCACTTGAGGCACAATACGTTTTTACTCAATAATAGTTCCTGTATAAGTAAAATTGTTTTTTAATGTGCTTCATTGGAGCACACTAGATATATTTCAGTTTTGCCATCACATTCTTCAAGTATGTTTTAACTTTTTTAACTTTTCTATCGGCCTTTCTACTAGTCATGCTTCTTCTTAAAACTTTGTAACATCTTGTACACTTTCTTCTCTTTGTATTATCTACATCGCTTTGCCTTAGATGGTATTTTTGGGTGTAACTGGTCATGAGGGTTACAACATTTCTTTATTTGTAAATGCCTTCGCGAACTCCAGTCTGAACTCAAGGATAGGTTGTCGCTTTTTTTACGTTTTCTATTATTTAGCAACTAAGCATTGATTACTGCTGTATTAAATATTAATTCCATTGCCACTTTCCGGTACCACTTCAGAATTTTGCGTATTGGGCTTTGGTAAGAAGCCACTTGATCAGTAAAATCAACACTCTTTTTCACCAAGTTATCATCGAGAATAATTTGTGGTTTTAGTACTTGTGTATAATTTTTCTTTTTATTTGATTAAACCAAGATACAACTATTATGTTTAAATGTTGCAAGGATTAAAACTGGTCTTTTGTCGACCCATTTTATCACTCGTAAAATCAATAATAGGGTTAAATTTCATCGAGAGTAACTGGTTGCAACTTTTTTAATCGAGATTTTAGTTTTACATGTTTTTAGAGTAAAACATCTGCACATGAATAATTCGTTTCTTGAACAATGATTTCAATTCATCGACCAATATTCTAAAATAAGGTGTTATTACGTCGTCCGGAATATTATAAACTGGTTCTCTTTCATAAAGCATTGGAAATATGGTTTAAACTCTATATCTAGAAAAATCTTTTACTGCAACTCTTGTTCGACCTAAACTAAATTAATACACAAAACAAATCAATCTATTTTTTTTATAGAAATGCAGATTCCTGTCGGCTTTTTATCAGTGCGGCATGAGTCACTGGTGTCTCGTATATCCGGACCTCTTATTGCATTACAAACATAATTCTTAATTAGCAGTACGGTACAAGATACATTTATGTGGTATAATCTAAAAGCCGTAATAAGACCATAAGACCGTATGTTATAAATAAATATATTTCTAAAATAATTATCTTGAAACATGAAATAAATACACTAAAAAAGTGCAATATTAAGTGGTATTTAAAAAATGGCATGTCATTCACGACGGGCGTACAGTTAAAAACAAAAGTTTTCAGTGTTCTTTGCTTGATTATTATTATCTGGTATTCTGAAAATGTTGACATTTTTTCCTGGTATGATCTTCCTCAACTAACGTCATCTTTCTTAATTTGTGGGTTGTGTTGTTTAGGTCTCTTTAAGTGTTTTTGTTGGTATCCATACTGAATGATCTTCTTTCGACAATGTACTAATGTAGTGTTCAAATGTGGCATTGCGTGCGTCATGTAGCGCTGATCTTAATTGTCTGATTAGTCGATTATATTTGTGTTGGTCATTAAGATTTCGGCTTCTGGGTCATCTAACTCTTACTCTTCATTTTTCGACTATTAGTTGTATAATATAATTCGGAGTGTTACTTGTGTTTTCTTGATTTGGAATTGTTAATCGTGTAGCTCCATACACCATATAGAAATAGTAAAAGATGAAAACGGCAGCATATTCATCCATAAAAAAAGGAAACGCGATAAAGATATCTGAAACAACTGTTTTATGTTATAAGAGATGAAATAGTCCGAAATTGCCAGGTGAACAGGGTACTATAAAGAGGAAGTAGAATTAGCTATGAAACAGCTTAAATGGGGAAAAGAAGTAAGCTTGGACCAAATACCAGCAGGAATTATTCAACTGGGGAAAAAATTAAACGGATAACAATATTCACTCCATTTACAGAAAAGGGGGTGACCCGCAAAAATTTTAAAAACTTCTTTATTACCCTCCAGTCAACAATTTCCTAATCATGTTTAAAAAACATACGGAATGCACTGTATATACTAACCCAAACCGTCAACATACTTGTTGTTGCAGTTATGTATTACGATCAACTTAAAGGTTATGCACGACTCCCCTTGTATAGGTACACAGGCATGCACCCGTGCGGGAGAAAAAAGATTTGTCATAACGTTACATTATGTCACATTTTAACGTTGAATATTTTATGGTCCCCTTTGGACTATAAAACAAATGATCAACTTTTTCTCGCACAGATACCGCCTATGTAACTGTACAAAGCGAGTCGTTTGCTGGGTATTAAAGAAACGTCTACGGCAATCATATAATTTTACGCTATTTCACGTTCTACGACGCATTCCACGTTTGACACACTGTCTTGTTTAGTTTTCTGTCATTTTATTTGTTAAATCCTATCTCATTCTCGTCACAGCGTCAAGGAGCAGTAAATGTGTGCAGTGAACGGGAGGAATATGTTTAACAGTGAACGTTGGAGATTTTTCGAGTCTTTCATATTTTCTTCTTTGAGTGCCTCTCCTATCGGAGATTGGATATCATTAGGGCGATTCTAATTTTATTTACTGCTGTTTTGAATAATTCACTCATCACTAACTCATCAGGTGGCCAAAGTGTTTAAGTTTTCTCTTTTTCATATTCAGTATAACTTCTGGATCGTTATGTATTCTACGTATTACCCCTTCATTTGTAATTTTATCCACTCAACTTATTTTTAGTATACGGCAGTAGCACCACATCTCAAAACTTTCAAGATTTGTAACATTCTTCTGTTTAAGAGTCCATGCCTCAACACCGTAAAGCTAAGTACTGAATACATACTAAGTAGTTAACTAAAAGTGGACGTATGCAAAGAGATGTATGACGTAATCGTATGGTATTCGCTAAATCCTGTCACGTAATATGCCACATACCTCTGTGCGTAAATTCGTTTTATTGCTGCCAGTTTAAGGTGTTATTAGATGCAGCCATGTTGAATTTCTCTCCACTACCGTATTATCTTCGTTAAATCCTATCATTTTAGGCTCCATATATCCTGATTAGACCTATAGGACCCGAGATACGCAACTAAGGCTCTTTTGACATAACATATATAGGAGCAAAGATATATACCTAAGGTCCTTTTGACGTGTTGATGTATTTGATTTCTACGTCGTAGTATTCTATTGGTTAAATGTTACCATTTGAGGTACTGTACGTCACGATTGGACTAATAGGATCGAAGATACATAACTAAGGCCCTTTTGCCAGGCTGCTCTATTTAATTTATGTATCTCATTGTATTCTATTAGTTTAATTCTATCATTTGAGGTACGAAACGTCACGATTGGACTAATAGGACCGCAGATACATAACTAAGGCCCTTTTGATAAGCTGATGTATTTTATTGTTCTATCTTATTGTATTCGATTGGTTAAATCCTATCATTTGAGTTACTGTACGTCACGATTGGGCTAATAAAAACGAAGATACGTAACTAAGGCCCTTTTAATATTTTGCTGTATTTGATTTCTATCTCATTGTATTCTATTAGTTAAATTCTATCATTTGAGGTATCGTACGTCACGATTGGACTAATAGGACCGAAGATACAGAACTAAGGCCATTTTGACATGCTACTTTATTTAATTTTTATACCTCATTGTATTTTATTTGTTAAATCCTTTCATTTGAGGTACTGTACGTCATGATTGGACTAATAGAACTAAAGATACACAACTAAGGCCCTTTTGACATTGTTCTGTATTTGATTTTTGTATCCCATTGTATTCTCTATGTTAAATCCTATCATTCGAGGTACTATACGTCACGATTGGACTAATAGGACCGAAGATACGTGACTACGGCCCTTTTGACATGTTGCTCTATTTATTTTTTTATTTCATTGTTTTCCATTTGTTAAATCCTGTCATTTGAGATACTGTACGTCACGATTGGACTTATAGAAACGAAGATATATAATTAAGGCCTTTTTGACATGCTGCTATATTTGATTTTTCTGTCTTATTGTATTTGATTGGTTAAATCCTATCATTTGGGGGGCTGTACGTCGCGACTGAACCAATTGGAGCGAAGATACAATAGGTAGTTGCAATATATCATAACCCGTGACTTTTAACCAACCATGATGCCAGAATGATTTGTGGATGAAAAGAATATATATATATTCTTAAATTTACTATTTCATTGTGGGTAATATTATATTCAACAGCGATGCCAAATTTCTGATGCTAAAATGATTGATAATGAAAGTGGGATATACATTTTCATGTATATAATGGCAGCGAGTAAACGGTAAAACCCTGAACTAAATATATATAATATTTTCACTGTACCATCATTTTAGACTCAAACATTTTCTGGAATAAACTTGTATAACTCAGTAAGGGATAAAAAGAGAAAGCGGATATTTTAAAATATCAACACGATATCAACACTCTAATCAATGAGATGGTTAAAATTCTTGTAACAAGTAAAGGAAAAAAGTTATTAAGGTCTTGTAAAGTAGCGTCGATATACAGATGCTACTTTGCAAGACGATGCTAAATTGATGGTAAAAGCATAATGTATCGATGCGAAAATGATAGTATGATGTATATATGTATATATGTATATATGTCTTCTTCTTCTTCTAATAGCGCTACAACCCTTTGTGAGTCTTGGCCTGCTTAACAATGTTCTTCCATTCTGCCCTATCGGATACTTTCCTTCGCCACTGCCTGATGTTCATGGTTTTAAGATCCCTCTCTACGTCGTCTATCCATCTTTTACGGGGCCTTCCTCTTGTTCTGTTTCCTTGGGGCTTCCATCTCTGGACTACTTTTACAGCTCGATTATCTGGCATTCTTTCTAGGTGACCAAGCCAGTTTAGTCTTTGTGACTTTACAAATCTGGCAATATCTGCGCTCTGCATTAGTTCATCCAGCTCGTGATTCATTTTAATTCTCCACGAACCATCGCTGCATTGGGTTGGTCCAAATATCTTCCTTAGTATTTTGCGCTCAAATATTCTCAGTTGATTTTCATCAGTGGTTAAGAGGATCCACGTTTCACATCCATATGTGACCACTGGTCTAATTACTGTTTTGTAGATTCTCAGCTTAGACTCGCGATTCAGTAACTTACTTTTCATTAAGTCTTTATATGCATAAAAGCACTTATTACCGCTAAGAATCCGTGCTTGTATTTCTTGACTGATGTTGTTGTTGTCATTTATTATTGAGCCTAGGTAGGGAAAAGTGGAGGCATATTTGTAGGTATGGTTGTCTACCTTCAGATTCTCATGTTTATTCGATTTTGTGCACTCCATATATTTTGTTTTGCTTTCATTTATATATAGACCAAACGTAGCAGCTTCTCGTTTCAGTTCTATAACTTTTTCGCTTAATACACTTTTGTTGCGGCTTATTATGGCAACATCATCCGCATATGCGCATATTTGCATAGATCTTGTATTAATACAGCCGTTTATATCCAGTTTTCTAACAACAGCTTCTAAAGTTAGATTAAAAAGTGTTGTTGATAAGGCATCCCCTTGTCTAACTCCATTTTCAATATCAAAGGCCTGCGTCATATCTCCATCTATTTTCACCATAGCTTTGGAACCCTCCAGAGTCATTCGTATAAGTTTAACCAACTTATTGGGTATCCCTAACATAGATAGTTGCTTTAACATCTTTTGTCGATCTACTCCATCAAACGCCTGTTTGAAATCGATATACAAGTTGTAAATAGGTATGTTATATTCAAAACATTTTTCATGTATACCTCTTAACATATGCATTTGGTCAATAGTTGACCTCTTTGGTCTGAAGCCACATTGGTATTCACCAATAATCTCCTCCGAAAACGATTCCAGGCGGCTATATATAATTCCTGATAATATCTTGTAGATGACATTTAAAACTGTTATGCCCCTATAATTTTTGCAGAGTCGTTTGTCTCCCCCTTTGTACATAGGAAGTATGATTCCCACTTTCCAATCTTCTGGGATGACTTCTAGTGTCCATATGCGGTCGATTAGTTTATGGATACGCCTCCATAGCGCATGTCCACCATTCTTTATCAGTTCTGCAGTTATTCCATCTGTGCCAGATGCTTTGTTATTTTTTAGATGTTTTATGACGTTTATCGTTTCTTCCAATGTTGGTTGCTCAACTAGTTGTTCTGCTGTGTGGTGAATTATCTCTTCATCTTCGTTTTGTTCTTTTTCTGGGTTTAACAGCTCTTGAAAATGCTCCTTCCACCTTTTCATTATTTCCTCTTTCTCGCTGATAATTGCCCCATTTTTGTCCTTGCAAACTGTTGATCTTGTTATGTATCCTTGGGTGCATTGCTTGATTTCCTTGTAAAATTTTCTAGCCTCTCTTCTGTTATTATAATCTGTAATTTGTTGTATTTTTCTATTCAACATTTCTCTCTTTTTCCTTCTGCATATTTTCTTTGCATCTTTTCTGAGTTCTTCATATGCCTTTCTATTCGATCGGGAATCCCTTTGTAGACATTTCTGTCTAGCTATATTTTTGCTATTTATTACTTGTTGGCAATCTTGGTCAAACCATTCCTCGTTTCTTTGGCTTGAGGTTTCACCTAATGTTTCCTTTGCCATATTTGTAATTGTCGTTTTGATGATATTCCATTCTTCTTCAATGTTGTTTTGTTCTCCTCTTTCACTTAATATTACTTTTATTTTCTGCTGGTACTCATTCTTCTTTTTAGGATTTTTAAACATATATGTATATCATTTTCTTTGTTTGGCGCCTTTCTCTTTTCTTACCATTGATATTCTTTGTTTTATCTTCGATATAACCAAGAAATGGTCCGAATCGCAATTTGCGCCTCTATATGTTCTAACATCTATTACGGAGGTTGCCCACCGCTTAGATATTAATATGTGATCAATTTGATTAAATTTATTAGTACCAGGTATCATCCAGGTTCCTTTATGAATATTTTTATGAGAAAAACACGTACTAACAACTCTTAGTTTGTTTGCCATTGCCAACTGTGCCACTCTCATACCGTTGTTGCTGGTAATATCATGTAAACTATGCTTACCAAAGGATTCTGCATATATTTTCTCTTTTCCCAGCTTCGCGTTCATATCACCCAGAACTATAACTGCATCTCTCTTCGGTGCGTTTTCACATTCTACTTGTAGTTGGTCATAGAATTGGTCGGTTACTAGTTCATCTGCTGCTTCTGTTGGGGCATGGATATTAATAATTGTAACATTATGAAATTTTCCCCTTAGACGTATTTTGCATATTCTTTCATTAACTGGAGTAAAACCCAATACTGACCTGCGGCATTTATGGTTTACGATAAAACCCACTCCAAAGTCTCCTTGTCTTTCTGCTCCACAGTAGTACATACTGTATTCTTTTTTATTTATGCAACCATGCCCTTTAAATCTGATTTCTTGGAGAGCTGCTATGTCTACTTCGTACTTCAATAGTTCCTGTGCAATACTTTGCATTTTGCCTGCCTGCAGCATGGTTTGAACATTCCAGGTTCCCAGTCGCAAATCCATCATTAAGTCCTTATTCCGTAGCTTTGGTCGTTGTCCGTTGGTCCGTCCGGTTAGTTCATTGTTCGTAGCATTCGTGATAGCTGAGTTTAAGGTGAACAGGTTATCGGCCTATTGCACCCGAGTCCAGTGCCAGGGCTACTGGCTATAGCTTCTGAACAAGCTATGCTTTCTCTCATCCTCGTCCGCCCTGACCCTACCTTCCATTGGGGTTGGTTACCCAATCTCCAATAGGGTTGCTCAGGTTTACCGGGGTTCACCCGTGTGATTAAGATGACACTTCTTGGAGGTGAGGATAGGAATTGAGTAGGAGAGGCTAGAGATGTTATCTGGAAGCAACATCTTATATTGCGCCTCACTACTCCTTTGAACCCCATATGTATATATGTATATATGTATATATGTATATATGTATATATGTATATATGTATATATGTATATATGTATATATGTATATATGTATATATGTATATATGTATATATGTATATATGTATATATGTATATATGTATATATGTATATATGTATATATGTATATATGTATATATGTATATATGTATATATGTATATATGTATATATGTATATATGTATATATGTATATATGTATATATGTATATATGTATATATGTATATATGTATATATGTATATATGTATATATGTATATATGTATATATGTATATATGTATATATGTATATATGTATATATGTATATATGTATATATGTATATATGTATATATGTATATATGTATATATGTATATATGTATATATGTATATATGTATATATGTACATATGTATATATGTATATATGTATATATGTATATATGTATATATGTATATATGTATATATGTATATATGTATATATGTATATATGTATATATGTATATATGTATATATGTATATATGTATATATGTATATATGTATATATGTATATATGTATATATGTATATATGTATATATGTATATATGTATATATGTATATATGTATATATGTATATATGTATATATGTATACATGTATACATGTATATATGTATATATGTATATATGTATATATGTATATATGTATATATGTATATATGTATATATGTATATATGTATATGTATATATGTATATATGTATATATGTATATATGTATATATGTATATATGTATATATGTATATATGTATATATGTATATATGTATATATGTATATATGTATATATGTATATATGTATATATGTATATATGTATATATGTATATATGTATATATGTATATATGTATATATGTATATATGTATATATGTATATACGTCAAAAGGGCCTTAGTTATCTATCTTTAGTTCTATTAGTCCAATCATGACGTACAGTACCTCAAATGAAAGGTACCAGTAAAATAGAATGAGGTATAAAAATTAAATGGAGTAGCATGTCAAAATGGCCTTAGTTATGTATCTTCGGTCCTATTAGTCCAATCGTGACGTACGATACCTCAAATGATAGAATTTAACTAATAGAATACAATGAAATAGAAATCAAATACAGCAAAACGTTAAAAGGGCCTTAGTTACGTATCTTCGTTTTTCGTAGCCCAGTCGTGACGTACAGTACCTCAAATGATAGGATTTAACCAATCGAATACAATAAGATAGAAAACTAAAATACATCAGCTTTTCAAAAGGGCCGCAGTTATGTATCTGCGGTTCTATTAGTCCAATCGTGACGTTTCGTACCTTAAATAATAGAATTTAACTAATAGAATACAATAAGATATAAAAATTAAATAGAGTAGCCTGGCAAAAGGGCCTTAGATATGTATCTTCGATCCTATTAGTCCAATCGTGACGTACAGTACCTCAAATGGTAACATTTAACCAATAGAAGATTACGACGTAGAAATCAAATACATCAACACGTCAAAGGACCTTAGGTATATGTCTTTGCTCCTATATATGTAATGTCAAAAGAGCCTTAGTTGCGTATCTCCGGTCCTATAGATCTAATCATGACATATGGAGCCTAAAATGATAGGATTTAACGGAGATAATACGATGGTGGAGAGAAATTCAACATGGCGCCATCTAATAACACCTTAAACTAGCAGCGATAAAACAAATTAACGCACAGAGGTGTGTGGCATATTACGTTACAGGATTTAGCGAATACGATACGATTACGTTATACATCTCTTTGCATACGTCCAATTTTAGTTAACTACTTAGTATGTATTCAGTACTTTGCTTTACGGTGTTGAGGCATGGACTCTTAAACAGAAGAATATTACAAATCTTAAAAGGTTTGAGATGTGGTGCTACCGCCGTATACTAAAAATAAGTTCGGTGGATAAAATTACAAGTGAAGAGGTAATACGCAGAATAAATAACGATCCAGAAGTTATACTGAATATAAAAAAGAGAAAACTTGAATACTTTGGCCACCTGATGATAGGTCAAAAATTGCTACAAAATATAATGCAAGGAAAAATCCAAGGACACAGAAATCCAGGCTGTAGAAGAATGTCCTGGATGAGCAATTTAAGAGAGTGGTTTGGCTGTACCACTAACGAATTATTCAAAACAGCAGTAAATAAAATTAGAATCGCCCTAATGATATCCAATATCCGATAAGAGAGGCACTCAAAGAAGAAGATATGATAGACTCGAAAAATCTCCAAAGTTTACTGTTAGATATATGCCTCCCGTTCACTGCACACATTTACTGCTCCTTGACGCTGTGACGAGAATGAGATAGGATTTAACAAATAGAATGACAAAAAACTAAACAAGACAGTGTGTCAAACGTGGAATGCGTCGTAGAAGTGAAATAGCATAAAATTATATAATGGCCATAGACGATTCTTTAATACCCAGCAAACCACTCGTTTTGTAAAGTTACATAGGCGGGATCTGTGCGAGAAAAAGTCGATCATTCGTTTTATAACCCAAAGGGGACCATAAAATATTCAACGTTAAAATGTGACACAATGTAACGGTATGACAAATCTTTTTTCTCCCGCACGGGTGCATGCCTGTGTACCTATACAAGGGGAGTCGTGAATAACCTTTAAGTTGATCGTAATACATAACTGCAACAACAAGTGTGTTGACGACTTGGGTTAGTATATACAGTGCATTCTGTACGTTTTTTAAACATTATTAGGAAATTGTTGACTGGAGGCTATTAAAGAAGTTCTTAAAATTTTTGCGGGCCACCGACTTTTCTGTAAATGGAGTAAATATTGTTATATGTTTAATTTTTTTCGTCAGTTGAATAATTCCTGCTGGTATTTGGTCTAAGCTTACTTGTTTTTCCCATTTAAGCTGTTTTATAGCTAATTCTACTTCCTCTTTATAGTACCCTGTTCACCTGTTTTGGTAATTTCGGACTATTTCATCTCTTACAGCATAAAACAGTTGTTTCAGATATCTTTATCGCGTTTCCTTTTTTTATGGAAGAATATGCTGCCGCTTTCATCTTCTACTATTTCATATGGAGCTACACGATTAACAATTCGAAATCAAGAAAACATAAATAACACTCCCAATTTTATAATACAACTTGTTACGTCCCTCCACACATATTCTTAGTTTTTATTAATAATTTTTTATTATTTTATTTTTATATTAATTCTTTAATTAACGTGTGTGTATGTCTTGTCGATCGTGAAATAATACGGACCTGTACAGTCTGCCCCCCTAAAGTCTTAAGGGAACAACGCTACAAGACGACACGCTACGCACCTCAATATCAGTTGAGTCTTGTATAAATCAGCGCGATAAACGCTTCAGTATTTTTTTTTGTGTAACCTGACCACGCGGCTGAGGAGATTCTGTCCCCGAGTCAACCCCAGTGCACTGTGGGAGAAGAAGAAGTCTTAGATCAACATCACAGGTACCGTAATTTGATTGCATACACACACAGTATTTATATTAATTGATAAATTTACATATAACTTATTTTCATATTAAAATTATACCAGCACCTATATAAACTTTTATAAGTGAGTGTTTCTCTTATAGAATTTACAGCACATTCATTGGTCCTTCAGATCCACATTAAAATTAGTTTAAAGTAATTTATTCAATTAAAAACGTGATCAAATTATATAAGTTTTTAAATATTTGGGCAAAAGCTTCTCAAAGGATCGTCTCAAAGTCATTTAAAATTCCACAAGCGGTACACATCTGGCATCAGCTCCGTTAATCCTAAACAAGGTCTCTACCTGAACTATTGTTAAATCTAAGTACAGCGGTCAAAAGCCTCCTACAATTTAGAATTCTTTAAATACAAGGGGTTTATGAGATTATGTATTTTATTTAAATAACTTAGGAAATTTTAAAAACGCAATATTTATTGAACACTTTGGTTTTAAAAATATTTTATGCGTATATTTCTAGTTACTATTAAATAAATATATTTTGAAAATAATACTTGGAGTGTTTTTTGTTTGCTCGATTATACATACTCACATATAATAAATATTTATTCTTACTGATACTTATTGAGTTTCATAACTTTAAAAGTATTACATATACGAGTACATACTGAATTTATTGTGATCATTCTTTAAAGGTTCTTTGTGTTACATAAATTTCTCTTTCTATAAATAATAATGTCTTCCAGAAATTCAAATAGAATTGTTCGTTTGCGTGCATTGAGAAACGTTGACATTTGCAAAATTAAACAAATGGAAAAGCTGGCGGATGAAGTGTTGGTTGATGCTTCATTAATTCCAGGGTTTCTCTTTGCTGCAAAAGATTACGAAGCTATCAATACTAGTTTCAGTAATCAGCATACTGAATTAATTAATTTAATTGCTGTCGAGGATGACGCAAATTTGAATTCGGAGAAATTAATTAGATTTGAATTTGCTAATAGTATTAATAAAATAGCTTCTCTTTATTTTAAACATAATTCATTATTGAACAATACTACTAGTGGAACTCAAAATGTGTCCGCTGATCCACATATTAGATCAAAAACTAATGTAAATCTTCCGAAACTAAATTTAAGTATATTTGCGGGCGAGATTACCGATTTTCCCACATTTATAGATTTGTATAATACTCTTGTACATAATAATTCTGATCTTTCTAATATAGAAAAGTTTAGTTATCTTCTACAATCACTTAAGGGAGTACCTTACAATTTAGTTAAAAGCATTAAGCTTCAAGATTCTAATTATATAATTGCTTACAACACCTTAATTGATCGCTATGAAGGTAAACGAGACTTATCTAGAGCATTATGGAAAAATATTCAAAATGCCAGTGTGGTTAAAAGTGATGATCCTGTCTCACTTAGAAAATTATTAGATATTTTCAATGAAAACTTAGCCTCTTTAGAAAAATTACTTTTTTCTCCCTCTCAATGGGACTTTATTCTAATGAATTTACTGATGGACAAATTGGATGTAGAAACAGTTCGAGCATTTGAATTACACTTTGCTTCAAAAAATGTACCTTACTATGAGGAAGTTTATAAGTTCGCATTGCAGCGTTGTACTTCATTGGAGTCATATAAAAGACAAGTCAGCAAAAATGTTAAATCTAATAATTCCGATACTTCTAGTAACGTAAGGTATTCATCTCGTCTAACTTCTACATTTTTGACCAGTTCTGTCAAAAATAAGTGTCTATTTTGTGGTTCGGATCATGCTTTATTTAAATGCAATCAATTTCTTGCTGAATCACCTCAAAAACGTTTTGACTTTGCTAAACAGAATAAATGTTGTATAAACTGCTTGTCTAAAACTCATGTTACGGTCAAATGCCTTTCATCCAAAAGATGTACACATTGTAATAAAAAAACATCACACTGCTCTTTATTTTGATAATCTCAATGCGAATGATCATTCTTCTTCTTCTCACAACGAGGTTGCTAGTTCATCTAACGATTCTATGCCTTCTATATCCGCCTTATCAAATACTTTGACAAATAATGTCTTGCTAGCTACAGCTACAATCTATGTTCTCGATCGTTTTGGTAAAGCCTTGGAGATTAGAGCCTTGTTAGACAGTGCGTCTCAAGCTAACTTTATTAGTAAAGAATGTGTTGACAAATTAAGTCTCCCTAAATTCAATGCGGCTTTATCGATACAAGGTCTTGATTGAATGTGCACCCCAGCCAAATCAGGCGTAAAATTGAACATTTCTTCGTCTTATGACATAAACTTTCATTGCGAGATAGATGCAATAATTCTTCCTCAAATTTGTCAACACATGCCAACTGTTCCAATTTCTTTAGACAATTTGCCGTATCTTCAACATTTAAGGTTGGCTGATAAAATGGCAAATATTCCAGGTAAAGTTGATGTTCTATTAGGAGCAAATATTTTTCCTTGCATCTTAACAGGAGGAATTATTAAAACCCGTAATGATCAGCTTTCAGCTCTTGAAACAAGTTTCGGTTATGTTTTGATGGGAAATATTCCACCTACAAATATAACAAATATTCATTCCTTTTTTACGTCATTTTCTGCTAATGATTCTGAGCAATTAGATGCGACATTAAAACAATTGTGGGCCATTGAGGCAGTACCAGAAGTTAAATCTTATTCTCCGGAAGACTCGTTCTATGAGATGCTGTATACTCATACCACTTATAGAAATTCCGAGGGCAGATTTGTAGTAAAGCTGCCTTTTAAAAACGAAATACCTTCTTTTGGCGACACGAAACGTTTAGCCTTACAAAGATTTAGTTCTTTAGAGCGCAGATTTGCCAAAAATGAATCACTTAAGATTCAATATTCAAGCTTTATCAAAAGTTTCATAGATAATCATTATTTGTACTCCATTGCGCGTTGTGTTTGATGCTTCCGCACATGCCCCTAACTTTCCGTCTTTAAACGATACGTTATATTCAGGTCCAAAATTACAAAATGATCTTGTAAATTTATTGCTTAAATTCAGGTTTCATAAATATGTCTTTACTGCAGATATTAAATCCATGTTTCCTCAGATTCTTATCGCTCCTGAGCAACAAAGATTTCAAAGAATACTTTGGCGTTTTTCGGAACAGGAATCTATTGCTGAATACGAACTTACTCAGGTTACTTTCGGTGTGTCTAGCTCACCATATCTTGCAATTCGTACTCTACAGCACCTAGCACTCGACGAACCGGACTTACCTGTGGCCTCATCTATACTCCTAAAAGATACTTACGTAGATGATGTGGTGACAGGAAAGGATTCTTTAGAAAATAGTGTTCTTGCTATAAAAGAATTAATATCTTTATTGAACCGCGGTGGATTTGAGTTACGAAAATGGGCAAGTAATGCCCCTCAGCTTTTCTCCCTCGTTAATATTCCTTTGGATCATATCTTGCAACAGTCTTTTTCATTTGACTTAGATCAATCTTCGTTGAAGATATTAGGACTTGGATGGTGTAGCGTGCAAATCCGCTACTTTTTAGAATCAATTTTCAAATACCCACATTGCATTAGAGGTCCTCTCATTTAGCCGTGTTTATTTTCATTTTAGAAAATATTTGTTAGTTGGTCCATCTACATTTTGTGTCCGCCCGGTATAATACATTTTCAATTTTATAATGCACATAGTGAGACCCGATTCGGATTTCAAAGGTATTTCCATTATCCCGAATAGTATTTATTGAGAAAATACTATTGCCATTTTCATTTTGAATCCCTACATTATTTCCCGTAAAATAGTCATTCTTATACGATATTTTATTCCGAAGCAAAATTATTTATCAAGTCGTTAATTTTTTGTAATTTTAAAACATTCAAAGTTTGGCAGTCTCAATAGAAATTTCTGCTTCCTTATCAGCTAATACGGACCTTCAGGTAATTTCTTTTGCTGTTATAAATACCACGCTGGTCCCATTGAGTGTCATTTTCTATCGATTCCAGTCGCCAAGTAGGTGTAACGAAAATGCGTTCCTAGTTGGTAAGTTTTTTTATTTAATTGCTTAGTTTTCTGTTCACATTTTTATTAATTGGCTAACTCGAATTTGCAGACCTATATTTGTACTTATTTGTATTGTAAATTTTATGCATCAATAAGGTAATGAAAATGTTTTTGGGGTATTTATTTTCCGTGAATGCTATTTAATTCATATATCAGCAGTTATGTTAAATAATAATTATTTTCAAGTTTCATGTTTTAATTTAAAATTTGTTAATTTATAAATATTTGGGATTAAATTAATTTATTTTTATTTATTTATTAAATTGTAGTTTCTAATAGTTATTAGGGGGAGTTTTAAAATAAAACATTTGGGTTCTAACTTTTAGTTCAGAAGTCACATGTGAAATTTTTTGTACTGCTGACAGGGGGTACTAGAATTTTATTGGCTTGGGTGGTGGGGGCCCTTCATAAATTTATGCTGCGGGTTATCTACACCTCAATTTCTCTTTTAGGCACCCAGGAGAAGGGCGTGGCCCTGATATTAAGATGTTTCGTTCCCAGAAATAATACATAGTAGCGGTTGCCCAAAAATAAAGGAAATATGTAATAGGTACCAGTTCCCAGAAATAAAGGAAATATAATATAATATGTAATAGCAGTTCTCCAGATGGATCCATCCTTTTAAAAAAACCCAGCAGTTTCACAAACAACAGTTCCAGAGACAACAAATGAAAACTACCAACTGAAGCCTCACGAAGAAGATCTTGAGCTGGAAATAACCCAGGACAGCACCGGAAGAAGCCCGCAGACCACAAGCTAAGTTTTTTTTTAATAGAATTTTGTACTTGCCTGTCAACAAGGACAGATTATTTTGTATACAGTAACTTCAATGAATACTAAAATGTAGATCCTTATTGTTACTAATAAAATGGGAGAATAAAGCATTTATACCGAAGTTCATTTCTTTTACTGATAGTGTACCGTATGCATAGGGAATGCAGAGGAGTGGAATAAAAGGACCCACAAAAGTCTCATGCTCGCCGCGTTGATGTTGGCGATGTTATCTTGAATTTGTTTCTTGGTCAGTGTTGGCATTATGAAATAAGTTCAATATTTTATCATCAACATGAACACGACAAAATTGGCGCCCCAACTTAGGTTCTACTCTCTGTTTTCTTTGGTATGTGGTGCACTGTTAGTATTGGGTGAATTTTGGTATATCTGTTTTATAACCTATCATTTTATTTTGCTTGATAACGTATTAATTCATAGTCAGTAATTTGTCTCTCGCTGATATAACTAAATTGCATAAATTTAAAGTATTTTAATTTTTAATTAAATAAGAATATACCAAGGCTGGCCTAGATATTAACCTCGCGAAAACAGAGTACCTATCTACAAGTGAAGAAGACATAGAAGATCTACAGATTGATGACAACGTAACAATCAAAGGAAAGGATAAATTCAAATACCTGGGGTTCATAATCACGAAAAAGGCAACAACAGAGGAAGAAATTACACAAAGATTAGGACAAACAAGAACAGCAATCCGACAACTTAACTCAGTATGGTGGGATAGACACCTAAATATGAAGACAAAAACGCAGATTTATAAAACATTAGTGCGAAGTATTATGACATATGGGGCCGAAAATTGGATCATAAACAAGAAAAACAGCAGTAAGATAATAGCAACAGAGATGGAATGCCTGCGAAGATGCTGCAGAGTAACAAGAATGGATAGGAGAAGTAATGACGAAATAAAGCAAAGAACATCAATAGAAACAGACATACTAACATATATAGAACAAAAAAGACTAAAGTGGTATGGACATGTAAGAAGAGCTAGCGACAGCAGGTGGATAAAAAAAATAACCGAATGGAGCCCCATAGGAAGGAGGAAAAGAGGACGACCCCGAAAATCCTGGAGGAACGAAGTAGACGACGCCATGAGTAAGAGAGGACTAAACGATGGAGAATGGAACAACAGAGAGAGATGGAAACGGTTGAGTGAGGAAAGGCAGTGAATACTGTAGAATCCCTAAATATATATATAATTTTTAATAATTGATATTAACTCAGTAATTCATTTACTTTAATATCTTGATCATAAACATACGTGTATGTATTATTAGGGTTAAATTAGTCGTTGTTTTTTTTGCCGCTAAGGTGGGATTTTCTTTTGCTGATTGATTGTTTTTCTTCAACACATTTTCCACAATGCCTTTGCCTTTTAACCCGAACCATCTTAAAGCCAGTGAATTGTCCTACGAGATTGAAATTAGAGGTCAAAATGTTCCCAAAACGGTTGATGAGAGAAGACAACTATTACGTGGTCTTCTAACACAGGATTCTTCAAATCGAAGCACTTCTTCCATTAACGTGGACATGGATTTTGCTGAAAATCTCAAACAAACTTCAGAGTCTGTCAAAAATATTGCTGAGATTGTTGAAGGTTTCATTGGTAGCCGCAAGTCGACACAGTATAAGGCACTTATTGATCGCCTAAGTCATGTTGCCAACCGTCTGCGACGTATGGAAACAAATACGGAGCAGGAGCAAAAGGACAAAAAGGAACTCACGACGAAGTTCTCAATGTTGGAAGGGGTATTAGAGGAGAAAATAACACCTCAGCAGGATGATATTGCAGAGGCACCAGCCTCAACACCAATTGCTTCGCCTGTTAGATTGCCACAGGTAGGAATCCCAAAATCAATTCCTGTTTACAAGTGGGATCTACAGAAGTTTACCGGTAAGGAGAATCTAGTTGGTTTCCTTGAAAAATTGGAAACATTAAAGATTTCGCGAAATTGCACGGATCAGGATTTGTTTTTGTCGTCATCAGACCTTTTTGAGGGCCCAGCGTTTACCTGGTGGCACAATCATTTTGTACGCCAGTCTTTCACATCATGGGCTGATTTAGTCAGTGCCTTGAAGGAGGCGTACCTCCCTGTGGATTATGAGAGGAATCTTTGGGACAAAATCCGGTCGACAAAGCAACAGTTTAGAGAGCCTGTTTCGCAATTTATTTCAAATTTTGAGTCATTGTTTCATCGTCTTCCCAGACCAATTCCGGAGGAAGAGATGGTGGCAGAAATTAGGCGGGGGTTGTTGCCTGATTTTGTAAAAGCATTAGTTTTGCATGAAGTTCGCTCTGTAGGGGAGTTAGCTTCGCTTTGTAGAAAAATTGAGGGTGCGTTAGCAATCACATTAAAACCAGCTGCAAATGCAGGTTTGCAGAATAGAACGACAGAGTTGAGAAATTCCAGGTTAGTATGCTGGAATTGTAGGTTACAGGGTCATTCATTCCACCAGTGTAGACGGCCCAAAAATTTGTTTTGTGTTGGGTGTGGTAGAAGCGAAGTCTCCATTAATAGCTGCCCGAAATGTTCAAAAAACGTGCGCCCTGGGGCAAACATCGACGCTCCAGGAACGTCCCGAAATTGAAGACCCATGCTAATTTTGGTATTCCGGAAAATTCCGATGATATTTGTAGTGATTTGTCAGGCAATAATAATTGCAATTATGATTTTTCAAATAAAAATAACTTTTGCGTTAATGGCCAAATCCCTGATATATGTAGTAAGGTTGCGCAACATAATTTTTCAAACTGTGAAAAGTCAAATAATATTAATGAAAATTATACTTCTAATAGTATTTATACGCCGTACTCGTTTGGTAGTTCAAATTTAAGTTATTTTATGTCTGATTGTGAGAATTCTACTTTTTCTAATTTTCCCGATGCAGAAAAATCACAAGGTAAATGTGCTATTGTTAACTTTAGCAATAGAAATACTAAGCGTTCTGGTAGGTTTTCTAATAATTTGACTTCCCAAAATTCTTTTTATGGTGGAAATTGTCATCTTTCCAAAAATAAGTACTCGCCTAGGGTTTCTCCTATTTTCTGCAAATGGAAAATCAATTTGCTTTAGCCATAGTCGGTCCTCTAAATTTTCTTCTTCTTCCCATCCTCTTTCGTCTTTGAAAATGAACCCTATCAAGTCACCATCATCATCGTCTTCTCCTTCTTCTTTTCCTCTCGCGACTTGTGAAATAAACTTTGATGAGTCATCATCATCGTCCTCTATTTCTTCTTCTTCTTGCCCTCTTTCAAATCCTGAAACAATATTCAATAAAAAAGGCTCAATTTCTCATGCCTCTGTCTCTTCGTCTTCTTCTTCTTTTTCTCCAATTCCAATTGCTCCTTCGGTTAATAAAAATTCTAATGAAATTTTAGGGCTACAGTTTTCTGACGCAGAAAATTTTTCAAAGAATATACATGCTTACCCATTATTGGATGTCCATGAATCTGATAACCGTCCTTACATTACGGTCGCTATCCATGATGAAAATATTTCAGCACTGATAGACAGTGGTAGCAATGCTTCTATTATTGGTTTTCCTTGTTTGTATTTACTTAAAAAATTTAACTTGCAATTAAATTATGATATTTGCATTCAGTTGACTACTGCTGATGGTAGTATTCAGAATACAGTTGGTTTTGTAGAGTTACCAGTGAATTTGTTAGGTACTGTCCACACTTTAAAATTTTTAGTTGTCCCTTCTATTTGCCATAAGCTAATTTTAGGCATGGATTTTATTTCGAAATTTGAACTTAAGATTGATTTTGCAAAATTTTCATTTAATTCATCTGAACTTTCGACTTGTGTAGTAAATACTATAATAGATAGGATGAGTCTTTCTCCGTTGCAATCAGCACAGCTTGATTCTATGGTGCAGCTTTATAAAGAAATAGCCCCTACGGATTCAATTGGGCGCACCAGTCTCTATACACATCATATTGACACAGGTGATGCAAAACCCATTAAACAACGTCAGTACCCATTGTCTCCGGCAATGATGAAAATCTTGAATGCTGGTATAGACGAGTTGATACAACTTCAAGTCGTTCAACCTTTAAATATTCCCACTCCTTGGCTGAATCCTTTGTGCCTTGTTAAAAAAAAGGACAACACGCATAGAATTTGTTTTGATGGTAGAAAGTTGAATTCGGTTACAGTTCCAGATAGCTATCCGATGCCTCTCATTGACTCTATTATTTCTAAAGTTAGAGATGCAAAGTACATTTCTTCAATTGATTTACGTCATGCTTTTTATCAAATCCCTTTAGATGAATCTTCTAAAATTAAGACTGCTTTTGCTGTTCCAAATCGCGGGGTATTCTGTTTTAATGTACTCCCTTTTGGTCTAAACAATAGTGCCCAAGCCATGTGTAGGTTAATGGACAATGTTGTAGGTCCAAAATTGGATCCTTATGTATTCTATTACATTGATGACATTATAGCGGTCACTCCAGATTTCAAAACCCACATGGAGGTTCTTTCGTCCCTTTTTAGGCAACTCAAGTCTGCCAATTTGACTATTAATTTTGAAAAATCCCAGTTTTGTAGATCCTCATTGAAATTTCTTGGCTTTATAGTTGATGAAAATAGTCTTCGAACTGATCCAGAGAAAGTCCAATCCATTCTCGAGTATCCCGTTCCAAAAACTTCTACTCAAATCCGTCGTCTCATTGGTTTGATTGGTTATTATCGTCGTTTTCTTCCCAACTTTAGTACAGTTTGTGCTCCGATTTCAGATCTTTTAAAAGGTAAAAAGAAAGGTCAACCCATTTCGTGGAATATACAAGCTGATGAAGCTTTTACTAAGGTTTAAGATCTTCTAACCACTGCTCCGATCCTTGCAAGCCCAGACTTTAGCAAGAAATTTTTCCTAGCTTGTGATGCTAGTAATTTAGGTGTTGGAGGCGTGCTTTTTCAAAAAGAAGATGGATTTGAACATCCAATTGCTTATTTTAGCAAAACATTGAACAAGTGTCAGCGTAAGTACAGCACTACCGAAAAAGAACTCCTTGCAATTCTTTTATCGATTGAAAAATTCAGAGGTTATATCGAAGGTACTGAATTTACTGTGATTTCAGATCACAGTTCTCTACAGTGGCTTTTTACAATGAAAAACCCCTCTCCACGATTGGCTAGGTAGGTTATGAAATTGTCGTCACATAAGTTCGATGTGGTTCATCGTAGTGGATCATTAAATGTAGTGGCTGATTCATTATCAAGGATTCCTGAAACGTATTCAAATATTGCAATTCTTAATTTAAATAACTTAAAAGCAGATGCTTGGTATAGTTCATTATTAAATAAAATTATTAGTAATCCCGACTTGTATCCTTCGTTTAAAGTGCAAGGTAATGTTATTTACAAACATGTTTTTTCAAACTCTAAGTTCTCAGACGCTTCTCCGGAATGGAAAATTTTTGTTCCCACATCTCACAGACAAGATATTCTCAGAATGTATCATGATGAGCCTACAGCTGCACACTTAGGCATTTCTAAAACCTTAGCTAGAGTTTCTGAGCTTTACTATTGGCCTAAAATGAGAGCTTATGTCATTAGGTATATTTCTAAATGCAAAATATGTTGCCGTTCAAAGTCTTCTAATCTATCGCCTGCAGGGAAGATTGGAAAATATCGAGATATTAATTTCCCGTTTCAATTTTTGTCTGCTGACTTGTTAGGACCATACCCAAGGTCAAAAAATGGTAACCGTTACCTTCTAGTGGTTGTAGATTGGTTTACCAAGTTTATATTTGTACATCCCATGTCTTCAGCAACATCTAAGGGTATTGTCAAGTTCATAGAAAACCAAGTTTTTCTCATTTTTGGCGTCCCTTAGATTTTTGCAGTTGACAATGGTCCACAATTTATTTCCAAAGACTTTAAAGACCTCATGTCCAAATATAATGTTCAAAAGATATGGTATAACGCTAGATACTTTCCTGAGATAAATCCTACTGAAAGGGTAAATAAAACCATTGTTACAGCTATTCGTTCTTTTATTCATGATGATCATAAAGAATGGGATAAAGAAATCTTCAAAATAGCCCAGGCAATCCGTCTTGCCAAACACGAAGTTACAAAGTTTTCTCCTTCTTTTCTGACCTTCGCCAGAAACATCCCAACTGACGGATCCTTTTTTGGCATCATTGAGGAAAGAGCGAATAATGCGTTAAAAATTAACAACGAGTTATTTACTCCTAGGCCTGCCGACGAGTTATCCCCTCTCTTTGCAATGGTCCAGAAAAGGTTACGTCAGGCTCATGTTGCAAATTCTAAACGTTACAATCTCCGGAAAAGGAATGTACAATTTCATGTTGGTGATAGGGTTTGGAAAAAGAATTTTGTTCAGTCGAAAGCTGTTAATAATTTCTCAGCTAAGTTAGCTCCGAAATTTGTACCATGTATTATCAATGAAGTTATTTCTCCATTAGTCTACAACCTTAAAGATGTTAATGGTGTAGATCTTGGAAACTTTCATGTGAGAGATAACAAGTTAGATGTTACCAACTCTGATGATGATAGTTCAGTAACTTAATTTTTTGTGCGGATTAACATTTTGCCAATTACTCTTTGCTTTTTTGATTTCATCAATCTTGCTTGAAATTATAAATTTGTATTTAGTTTGATTTGTTCTCGTAGTTGCTTGTTCTTGTAGTTTTCGCTTAGTACTTTGATGTTCAGTTTACACTTGAATAGCTTTGCTTAGTACATATATGTATAGCTTCCATGCTATTATGCTTTAGTTTTTTTTCATTTTTGGCCATTTTATTATATATTTTACGTTTTTTTTAGCGGTTACGTTTAACTCGCTTTATTTTTAGTGGTTGATTTGTCCACTATATATTTTTTTCTCACTGTGCTTAGGCCTGTGATGTATTTTTGCGTAAAATTATATCCCTCTTTCTGTCTGAAACTCAAATGTTATTATGCTATACTCGATTGAGATCTCTGAGTGTAATTTCATGGCGTTTTGGAGTCATTTTTGTTGGTTTTTGCTAAAACCATACACCCTCTTGCGTATTATTCTTTTGGATTTTCAGTGCATTATGCTATAGTTTTCTTCTTGTGTAATCACGATCACTCCTTTCAGGAATTAATATGCTTTATTTTTTTTTTCTTGCGAATTTTTTGTATACTTGTAATCTTGCTTACTACTTTTTCATTTTCATCTAAATGCTGGCGCCTGGCTTCTTGTTGACACTGGTTTTGTCTCTTATATTTATGAGCTTTATCCACTTTGTTTGCTTTCCATCTGGACACCAAGACTATAATTTTCTTAAACAACAAAACATATTCATCAAGACATAGATTTCAAAGCGAGGTTTTCTAAATCGTTAATTTGTTAAATTCGTTATTGTTTTTGTTCTCTCACGTGTTTAGTGTTAGTTATCTCAATTTTTGACTTGCTTAGAAATAAGTGGTAAATTTATAAATTTTATGCACTATTCTGTACTGGTATTATAATGGGTATCAGTTTTTATATATATGCTTACCTTTACCAGTTCAGTTAGAATGAGTAAATTTTAGGATATCTGTAGAGAATCCTTAGACTTGTGACAGTCTTTATTATAAGAAGTGGTCGTTAGACACTTCAACTTGAGGTATCCTTGTTAGGAACATTAATTTACACTTGAGAGTGAGCAAGAATGCTACTCTATCGCATAAATGGATACTGGATGTATCATTTATGTTTCCCTGAGGCTTTAGTCTATGGACGGCCTGGTTTTTTAAATACAGTAAGAAGAGCACTTACATATTTAAATATTATCTAGGAATTTTTCCATTACATTGTGCTGATGGTCAAATTTTCATTTTAGAGTCGTGTTGCTTTAGTGCACGGTGAAAATATTTTTTTATTGTATGGTAATGCTATATTACGTTAGGTTACTGATAAATACATGTACTTATGTAGTGAATATTTATTTAATATTTTGGGGTTTTTGGGTTTTTATTATTGCAATTTATACTATACTATATTTTTTCTTGTATTTACTAATAATTTATTGGTGAATCTATTTACATTTTTTTTTCTCATTCACTTGATAGTGCTGCAAATGAGTAATGCCTTTTAAATCTAGTTAGTGGTGATTAATCTTTTTTCTTTTTGTTTATTTTTTTTTCTGCAATCTCCTGAGGATACTGTTATATAAGAATTTTGAATCTTCTTCCGATATATTATTCCGTTTTGCTTTTGTTCTCCTTCTTCCTCCATGGCTGTTAATTTCACTTTTAATTTCAATTATTTTTTCTTCTTCTTTCCATATTTTCTTTGTCTTCTTTATCTTCTTTATTTGTTTTATTAAAAAATTTTCCAATATTCGAAAATTTTTTTTTCCGAGATGGGGGGTGTGTAGCTTGCAAATCCGCTACTTTTTAGAATCAATTTTCAAATACCCACATTGCATTAGAGGTCCTCTCATTTAGCCGTGTTTATTTTCATTTTAGAAAATATTTGTTAGTTGGTCCATCTACATTTTGTGTCCGCCCGGTATAATACATTTTCAATTTTATAATGCACATAGTGAGACCCGATTCGGATTTCAAAGGTATTTCCATTATCCCGAATAGTATTTATTGAGAAAATACTATTGCCATTTTCATTTTGAATCCCTACATTATTTCCCGTAAAATAGTCATTCTTATACGATATTTTATTCCGAAGCAAAATTATTTATCAAGTCGTTAATTTTTTGTAATTTTAAAACATTCAAAGTTTGGCAGTCTCAATAGAAATTTCTGCTTCCTTATCAGCTAATACTGACCTTCAGGTAATTTCTTTTGCTGTTATAAATACCACGCTGGTCCCATTGAGTGTCATTTTCTATCGATTCCAGTCGCCAAGTAGGTGTAACGAAAATGCGTTCCTAGTTGGTAAGTTTTTTTATTTAATTGCTTAGTTTTCTGTTCACATTTTTATTAATTGGCTAACTCGAATTTGCAGACCTATATTTGTACTTATTTGTATTGTAAATTTTATGCATCAATAAGGTAATGAAAATGTTTTTGGGGTGTTTATTTTCCGTGAATGCTATTTAATTCATATATCAGCAGTTATGTTAAATAATAATTATTTTCAAGTTTCATGTTTTAATTTAAAATTTGTTAATTTATAAATATTTGGGATTAAATTAATTTATTTTTATTTATTTATTAAATTGTAGTTTCTAATAGTTATTAGGGGGAGTTTTAAAATAAAACATTTGGGTTCTAACTTTGAACAAATTCCCTTCGTTGGCTCAGTGAAGATGTTCGTTCTGTTGTAATGGAAACACCAAATAATAGTAGCAGAGTTTATTGTTGAGACGTACACTATGGGTGTAGACCCGGGATTACTTTGAGTAGAGACTGATGAAGTTGATCGTTGAAGACTATATGTTCGTTGAGTGAATATTGATTGAATGCTTCTCTAGTCAAGAGATATTAGTTTTATATAAATTCTATTTGGGTCAATATTTTTAGCGTACCTAGCGTGATATGTATATTTAATTTATGTAAATTGTTTAACTTTGTCAGTACTTTTGACTGATGTCCAAATTATTATTTATAATTGACCAAATGTGTATGTAACCTAATTAACTACGTGTGTGTATTTAATAACAAATAGATTCATTCGGTCTACTGGGTGATAAAATTATACTGTCCAATTTCGGATATGAATTATGAAGATTTGATATTGGACATACTGCGGAATCGGGCAATCTGGCCCAAGTGTCAATACTCAAAGATTACATATAAGTATTACATAACATAGTAAAATTCAAGCATGATAAATTATAAATAGTTTAAGAATAATCAATAATCTTCCAACCGTACCCTAGCTATCAATGTCCGACTCTATCTCTAGATTAAAATTAGGGCAATTGGATGAAAATGTGGAAAGTGGGATGTCAACTTGGGAAGTCGACCGTACATTGTTGTGCCGATTACTAACTAATACAGGTACTTCCTGTTCGTTAGTCTGAGTTTGTGGATTCCCTGAACGACATAGTCGTGCAACAGGACGGTACTTCCATAACGTGAGTATCCCAATTATTACCATTATAGTAATGATCCCGGTGGCCACAAAATAATGCCAATTAGATTCGTGAATCGATCGCCACTGCGTATGCGTCATTTCTTGTTCCAGACTCTCCTCCTCAAGTAACACATGACGTAGCTCTCCTCCTGGTATGTCAAGGTAGGTGTTTAGAGGCGTGTTAAACTTGCGGGGTGTCCTCGCCACCAGTTGGGCCACGGGAGTGATTGGCGACTTCAGGTAACTCGTCACTGCTCTGTCCACCCCACTGCTAGTGGGGAGTAATGTAATATTTTTCGTTTGGGCGATACATTTGGGTGAAAGCTTCAGGAATGTGACTCGTTCCAGTACTCTTTCGCTCCGATTTCCATCGCAAATAATGGATATGTGTATCGTGACTGGCGTGATAACTAGCCAGAGGTTGGGAGTACCCATCTTACTCCATTGAGCTGTCTGTATTGTCCTGGCTACCACTGGACATGTGCTATTCTTAGATCGCTCATAAATTTCTTCTAGTATGCAGTTTGGTTGGGTATCCATGTTTCTTATAGCCGTTGGTGAGCACGCTATCTGCGCCTTTGTCAACAGTAAGCACCTTTCTCTATCTTCCGTGGTCAATTCGAAGTAGTGCAGTGTGTTATAATCTACGACCAGTAGATTCCTTGGGGCGACAAATGTGCGCAACACCGACCCCTCAACGTTAAGTGGTATGGCCGTGACTTTGAGCATGCTGTACTTATTTTTCCTTGTCACTATGAAGTAGCCGATGACTGTTATATATCTGTCGTCGTATTTCGATCCCTTGAGGCAGTATCTGCCCTGCTTTCCCTATTAATTTGGTTATTTCACCCGGTTTCACTATATCAATGAAGTGTCCGTGGTTATAGTGAAGGTTTAATATTCCCTCGTAAAATTGAGTATATTCGTTTATGAAGTCCATAACTTGTAATGCTATCGTTTGTATTCGTAACGTGCTATATTCGGTTTCTAGTTTTTGTGCTTTGTCTTCTACTTCGTTAAGTCCTTTAGATATTTCTTGTAGACCTGTGATTAGTGCTTTGTTAAACTTGTTCATTTGCTCGTTTATCCTGTTCTCTGTGTGATTGATTGATGTTATTGTTTCTAACATTATCTTCGCCTGGTGCTGTGATCCCTTTATTAGCTCCTTTTGGTTATTATCTAATGCTTCAATGTTGCTGTAGGCTTCGTCATTGACTCCAAATACTTAGGTTAATATTGTTCCTAATATTCCTCTTCTTTCCCTTCCTTTTATTTCTACTGTCAGCCCCTCGCTTACTGACTCCGCCTTTCTTTGTCCTTCCTCCAATTTCTCTATTATATCCTTACAATTCACGATTTTTATCTCATGACACAGTTCTCGTACGCCTTGTATCATATTTCCTATTAGTTGGTGCTCTGTTCGAATTCTTCCTTTTTCGAGTAACACCTTTATTCGAAATGTTCCCCGGTCTATGACGACCTCTCCAAGGTCTTCTGTGAAAAATCCTGGTACCGGATTATATTTTTTATACGGTTCTGCCTTTATGGGTTTTAACATCGTTAAAAACATTATAGCTACTAGTATTTTCTTCCATCTTAGTGCTGCTGCCTTTTTCGGCTTTTCCTGTTTCTCTTCTTCCAGTCGTATTAGCTTATGTATGGGTCTTTTAGTCAGTTTCCCGTTTGCCTTTCTCACTGTTACTACTCTGGTTAATCCCTCCGCTCCAGGGTGTGTTTCTGTTACCCTCGCTAATGGCCATCTGCCTGGAGGTGTATCCTCTTCTTTAATTATAACTATTTCTTCTTCTTTTATGTTAGGGTGCGCCTTATGCCATCTATTTCTCTGTTGTAATTGGTGCAGGTATTCCTGTTTCCAAATTTTCCAGAAGTCTCTTTTATTTTCTCCACTAATCTCCACCTCGTCGGCATCTTCAAATAAGTCGTAAGCTCTTCTTCCCGATTTGGTGATATAATTTCTCTCCCTATAAGGAAGTGAGCTGGTGTCAGGGCTATTTTCCCTTCAGGGTCTTCTGATTCCTGAGTTAAAGTTTTGTTACTAGTCAGCCAAGTTGGTCCCTTCCACCATAGCTCTGCTTCTAATAATTCTGATGCGGTACTTCCACGTGAGAGGATGTCCGCTGGATTTTCCTTTGTATCTACCTTATGCCAATTTTTCGGTCCTATAACGCGTCTTATTTCCTCTACTCTGTTGGCGACGAACATTTTCCACCTTTTTGATGATTTCCTTATCCAAGCCAGGGTTATCGTTGAGTCCGACCATGCATATACCTCAATGTTTTCCCTGTTCAATGCTTGTAGGGTTTTCTTCATTAAATTTGCTAGTAGTACCGCGGCACACAGCTCGAGCCTCGGTAACGTCGTTTTCCCTTTCAATGGTGCGACTTTCGATTTTGCTATCATTAGATTCGTTTTAATTTCTGGGTCTAATACCCTTGAGTAGATTACCGCTCCATATCCTTTCATAGGCGCATCTGCAAATCCATGCAGTTCTACTCTGTTTATCTTGCTTAAGTTGTTCCACCTGGGCAATGTTATTTTCTCCAGATTTACTAATTGCGCCTGGTATGTATTCCACCTGCTTTGTTGGTTGCTAGTTAATTCTTTATCCCAACTGGTCTTTTGCTCCCATAATTCCTGTATGAACATTTTCGCCTGAATTACTACTGGTGCTATCCATCCCAGTGGGTCGTATAGTTTTGCTACTTCTGACAGTACGTGTCTTTTCGTTATTTTCTTTGCCGTCGTTATCCCTATTTTGAATGTGATTATATCCTCTTTAGGTGACCAGTGTATTCCTAACGTTTTCCGTACTTCTTCTTGTTTGAATGCCTTCGAGTCTACGTTCCTCATATCCTCCGGTACGTTCTCCATTATTTTTTCTTCGTTGCTCAACCATTTTCTAAGAGTGAAACCTCCTTTTCTGAACAGTTGTATTAATTCCTTTTGGGCTGTTTCTGCTTCCTGCACTGTCTCAGCTCCTCCTAATATATCGTCTACATACATGTTTTCTTTTACAATTTTCGATGTCAACGGGAACCTCGCTCCTTCGTCTTCTTGTAATTGTTGTATTGTTCTTAACGCTAAAAAGGGTGCTGCGGCCGTGCCGTATGTCACCGTCGTTAAGTTATACTCTTGTATGTGGTCCTTTGTGTCCTTTCTCCACAAAATTTTTTGATATTTTTGGTCTTCTTCTGCCATTCTGATTTGTCTAAACATTTTTTCCAGATCCGCTGAGTATGCTACCTTATTGGATCTCCATCGTAATAGTATATTTGTCAAGTCTTGTTGTAATTTCGGCCTTGTGTGCATAATATCATTCAGGCTTACTGCCGATGAGCTTTTGCTTGATGCATCAAACACGGCTCTTATTTTCGTTGTAGTACTGTCCTCTTTTCTCACTGGATGATGAGGTAAGTAGTACCCATCTCCCTGGTTTTCTGCTATTACCATATGACCTTGGTTTTCATAATCTTCCATGAATTGTCTGTAATTCGCTTCTAACTGTTTGTCTTTTGCAAACTTCCTTTCTAGTTGCATCAATCTGGCGAATGCTTGCTGTTTAGATTCTCCTAACTTTGCGACGTCTTCCCTAAATGGAATTTTTACTTCGTATCTCCCTTCTTCATTCCTTTTTACAGTCTGTCGATACAGTTCTTCACATTCTTGTTCTTCCACTGAGAAACTTGTATCCTGATTTACTTCTTCTAATTCCCAGAAGTTCTTTATTTGTACGTCCATTTCTTGTCTTGATATCATACAGCTTACTTCTGCTTTTATATTCTCCCTTTCTCGTGCTATTCCCGAAACTATCCATCCTAGTTTGGTGTTTTGACTCAGGAGTCCATTACTTATTCTGTGCATCCCTTCTGTCAATATGTAACTGTATTCTTTTACTCCTAGTAGTAAGTCTATCTTCCCTACCTTGTAATATCTTGGATCTGCCAGTATTGCATTTTTCTCGTTATAGTCCGGTAGAATTATATCCTTTTCCGGTAAATTCCTTGTTATCTTCGGTAGTACTAGTGCTTCTATTTCCATCTCGAAGTCACTTTCGTAATGAGTTTCGATTAAAAGTTTCATACTCCAGTTGGCTGTTTTTTCTCCTGACGAGCCTATCCCGGATATGGTCGCCTGTATGGGCTTCCTTCTAGTTCCTAGCGTCGTCGCAGCTTGTTCCGTTATAAATGCGCATTGTGACCCTTGGTCGATTAGTGCTCTCATTATGTGTGAATTTCCTTTCGCATCTCTTATGCGTACCACAGCTGTCGCTAGTAATGCTTCACCTTCCTTATGGCTTGCACAGTTTACTGAATTCTGCCCTCTTTGCTGGTCGTTGCTATTCCTAGGCCCATTGGTATCTTGTGTATTTTCTCGCCTTCCGTTATTTTGTTCTCTGGCGTTGTATGGATTATTATTTCCTCCTCTGTACCTATCAGCATGGTACCCGTTTCTTCTATTGTTTGAATCTCTTCCATTTCTTTCTTGTGTTTGTTCTCGTTTCGTTTCATTGGAGTTTCTTTTGTTGCTTGTGTTTCCTTTTTCATAATGCAACATATGGTGGTGGTCTCCGCCACAGTGTCTGCACCTATATTGTGAATAACATTGTTTTTCTTTTTTATGTGCTAGGCAGTTTGTACACAATCCTTTTTCTTTTATCATCCTGTTCCGGTCTCTTACATTGAGTTCCTGAAATTCTCTGCAGTTCGGTACTCCGTGATCTCCGTTGCATATCACGCAATGTGTTCTTGGTTTCCTAAGAGATCCTCCTTGCTTCTCTTGTCTTTTTTCTGACTCCAGCAGTTCCAGTGTCTGAAATCTTCGCTGTAGGAATGTTTGTGTCGATTTGTACGTCGGTATCTCTCTACTGTCTCCAATGTGGTTTTCGTACAGCCTCCTAGTTTCATTGTCCCATTTCGTTATGATAATTCGGGCTATCAATGGGCTCCACGCTTCCGTGTCTGTTCCTAACCCTCCTATGGCTTCCAGACTTTCGTGGAAGGTGTCATGTAGTGATTTCAATGCTCTAGCAGAAGATTCCTTTACTTCCTGCGCTAGTAGCATCCTGTCTATTAATTTAAACAATATCATCCTTGGGTTCTCATACCTATCTTTTAGCATGTTCCAGGCCACTTCGTAGTTGGCCTCGGATATGTTTAAGTGTTGTATCATTCTGTTGGCTTCCCCTCTTACTTGAGTTTTTAGGTACTGCATTTTTTCTGCGTTTGATAACTGGTCGTTTTCATGTATTACTTTAGTAAACAGATCGTGGAAAGTTCTCCACGTTTCATATCTGCCTTCATACACAGGGATTTTTACCTGCGGCAATGTCACACCGTCCCTCCTCTGTGTGCTTTCTGGCCGTTGCATTCCTGGCCTTATTTTCTTTAAAACTTCCCTGACTTTCCTCTTTAGATGATTTATTCTCTCTACTTCTCCAATATCTGTAGCGTCCAGTTCCTCATTTACTGCTGCTTCAATCATTAGTGTATTCACCTTTTCCATGTATTCTCTTAACTCTGACTGCAATTCTTCATCCTCCTGCAAGTCTTGTTCATTTTCTGGCCGTAATAATTCCTCGATTCTTTGTTTTCTTATCTGTATCTCCTTTACTTTCGGTGCTTTTCCTCTTTTCAGCACCCTTCCATATTCTTCCAACAGGGTTTTCCCCTCAATGTATGTCTTAAATACCTGATCATAGTATTTTGTTTCAAAATATTTTTCTTTCGTTATACCCCCTTCTAGCAGCTTTTCGTGGTTATTTAAAAATTTTGCCCAATATTCTTCTAATTTTTCCTGTCTATCCCGGATGTATTGTTGATTTTTCCGAGATTGGGAATCCTTTTTTGTATTTGAAACGAGTTTCACTATTTCTGTTCCTATTTCCGCTTGCTTAACGTATAGACTCTCCATGATTATTTTAAAATTTTTACATTCAGCGGTAAATATATTAGACAATACTAAATGTACGTTATGTATTATATAAGTATACCTGTATTATAACACTTTCTTTTCTATCGGAATGTGCAATTTAGCGAAATATGAGTTTGACCTTGCCTGCTGTGCTATTCTTTGCATTGAGGTAGGTCAAGATGTAATCCACACACTCTTATAATGATATATATACATATATATATTGTTATCAAAATAAATGAAATTATTTGCTACGTAATTATTTTAATTTTTCGAAATAAAATATTTAATTGTAATTAAAAGCAAGCTATATGTATGAACGTTTCTTTTTTCAAATTGTCATACAAAATTACTGTTTAGTTAATTATAGTTGTGAATGACGTTTATTTTTGTTTTATCAATTCTCTGTATTATTTAAATGGTATGCATTCTAAAGTACATTATTATACGATTGATAGAGTGGAGATTGTTGTTCTAAATTGTTAAATTGTAATAAAAAAAACTTGTTAAATTGTAAGATTGTAAAAGTTGGAAGATTTTGTAATTATTCAAAAACTTACGGTTTTTTGTGTTCTTAGACGTTGAGGATCCCTCGCTTCTGGTGGGTTCTGCAATCGGTCCTGTCCTTTGGCTGCTCTGCGGCTCTAGTATGGCTCTCGGCTTTGGTACTGCTCTCGGCTCTAATATGGCTCTCGGCTTTGGTACTGCTGTCGGCTCTAGTCTGGCTCTCGGCTTTGGTACTGCTCTCGGCTCTGGTACCGCTCTCGGCTCTAGTATGGCTCTCGGCTTTGGTACCGCTCTTGGCTCTAGTATGGCTCTCGGCTTTGGTACCGCTCTCGGCTCTAGTATGGCTCTCGGCTTTGGTACTGCTCTCGGCTCTAGTATGGCTCTCGGCTTTGGTACTGCTCTCGGCTCTGGTACTGCTCTCGGCTCTAGTATGGCTCTTGGCTTTGGTACTGCTCTCGGCTCTAGTCTGGCTCTCGGCTTTGGTACTGCTCTCGGCTCTGGTACCGCTCTCGGCTCTAGTATGGCTCTCGGCTTTGGTACAGCTCTCGGCTCTAGTACCGCTCTCGGCTCTAGTATGGCTCTCGGCTTTGGTACCGCTCTCGTTCTCCCGGGTCTAGTGGTCTCTCTCTGCTACTGAGGGTGTTGCTGGCGTGGACTGTATAGGCTCTCTCAAACTTCCTTGAAGTATTCTGTTTCTCGATAGGACCATGAACAAATTCCCTTCGTTGGCTCAGTGAAGATGTTCGTTCTGTTGTAATGGAAACACCAAATAATAGTAGCAGAGTTTATTGTTGAGACGTACACTATGGGTGTAGACCCGGGATTACTTTGAGTAGAGACTGATGAAGTTGATCGTTGAAGACTATATGTTCGTTGAGTGAATATTGATTGAATGCTTCTCTAGTCAAGAGATATTAGTTTTATATAAATTCTATTTGGGTCAATATTTTTCGCGTACCTAGCGTGATATGTGTATTTAATTTATGTAAATTGTTTAACTTTGTCAGTACTTTTGACTGATGTCCAAATTATTATTTATAATTGACCAAATGTGTATGTAATCTAATTAACTACGTGTGTGTATTTAATAACAAATAGATTCATTCGGTCTACTGGGTGATAAAATTATACTGTCCAATTTCGGATATGAATTATGAAGATTTGATATTGGACAAACTTTTAGTTCAGAAGTCACATGTAGGATTTTTTGTACTGCTGACAGGGGGTACTAGAATTTTATTGGCTTGGGTGGTGGGGGCCCTTCATAAATTTATGCTGCGGGTTATCTACACCTCAATTTCTCTTTTAGGGACCCAGGAGAAGGGCGTGGCCCTGATATTAAGATGTTTCGTTCCCAGAAATAATACATAGTAGCGGTTGCCCAAAAATAAAGGAAATATGTAATAGGTACCAGTTCCCAGAAATAAAGGAAATATAATATAATATGTAATAGCAGTTCTCCAGATGGATCCATCCTTTTAAAAAAACCCAGCAGTTTCACAAACAACAGTTCCAGAGACAACAAATGAAAACTACCAACTGAAGCCTCACGAAGAAGATCTTGAGCTGGAAATAACCCAGGACAGCACCGGAAGAAGCCCGCAGACCACAAGCTAAGTTTTTTTTTAATAGAATTTTGTACTTGCCTGTCAACAAGGACAGATTATTTTGTATACAGTAACTTCAATGAATACTAAAATGTAGATCCTTATTGTTACTAATAAAATGAAAGAATAAAGCATTTATACCGAAGTTCATTTCTTTTACTGATAGTGTACCGTATGCATAGGGAATGCAGAGGAGTGGAATAAAAGGACCCACAAAAGTCTCATGCTCGCCGCGTTGATGTTGGCGATGTTATCTTGAATTTGTTTCTTGGTCAGTGTTGGCATTATGAAATAAGTTCAATATTTCATCATCAACATGAACACGTCTCCTATTCAGCCAAGTACGGCAATAAATAATGCTTATTATCTACCACACCATTATATTTACAAGAAGTCCAGTACTACTCCATTGCGCGTTGTGTTTGATGCTTCCGCCCATGCCCCTAACTTTCCGTCTTTAAACGATACGTTATATTCAGGTCCAAAATTACAAAATGATCTTGTAAATTTATTGCTTAAATTCAGGTTTCATAAATATGTCTTTACTGCAGATATTAAATCCATGTTTCCTCAGATTCTTATCGCTCCTGAGCAACAAAGATTTCAAAGAATACTTTGGCGTTTTTCGGAACAGGAATCTATTGCTGAATACGAACTTACTCAGGTTACTTTCGGTGTGTCTAGCTCACCATATCTTGCAATTCGTACTCTACAGCACCTAGCACTCGACGAACCGGACTTACCTGTGGCCTCATCTATACTCCTAAAAGATACTTACGTAGATGATGTGGTGACAGGAAAGGATTCTTTAGAAAATAGTGTTCTTGCTATAAAAGAATTAATATCTTTATTGAACCGTGGTGGATTTGAGTTACGAAAATGGGCAAGTAATGCCCCTCAGCTTTTCTCCCTCGTTAATATTCCTTTGGATCATATCCTGCAACAGTCTTTTTCATTTGACTTAGATCAATCTTCGTTGAAGATATTAGGACTTGGATGGAATCCATCATCTGATGATTTCTTTTACAAAATTTTACCTCTTCAAGCTTTCTGTACAAAGCGAAATCTCTTAGCCCAAATAGCTCGCATGTTCGATCCTTACGGTATTCTTAATCCTGTCACTTTCATAGTGAAGACTATTATTCAGCGTCTTTGGCTACTTGATTTAGATTGGGATGCAACTCCACCTTTGGAAATTACTTCAAGGTGGGAACAATTTAAAATTGAACTGCCTATACTGTCTAAGTTTACTATACCTCGTCATATTTCTTTAAATGGAATTATTTCCTGTGAGCTTCATGGCTTTTGCGACGCTTCTTTACGTGGATCTTCTGCTGTTACATACCTTCGTGTGTGTTATGATACAGGAGTCATTAAAACTTATTTTCTTTTAGCCCGAACAAAGGTATCTCCTACCAGGGTACAAACTATTCCTCGTCTCGAACTCAATGCAGTAGTAATTCTTAGTAAATTATTATCTTATATACTGCAGACTCTCACTATACCCTTTAGTAGAATTTACGCATGGTCAAATTCGACTGTTGTTCTTCATTGGATTAATTCACAGCCATATAAATGGAAAACCTTCGTCAGTAACATAGTTTCTTATATTCAAGACAGGATTGCTTCAAAACACTGGCGATATATTCCTTCTTCATTAAATAGTGCGGATCACGGATTCCGTGGACTTTTCCCTGAGGATTTCTTAAATACCCCTGCTTGGTGGGTAGGTCCGGAGTTTCTTCGCACTACTGAAGATAACTGGTCATTCTTCTTGACCGATTCTATCGAACATAACTTAGAATTGAAACAGAAAAGTTGTCTTTTGTCTTTTCCATCTGATGAATTTGTCGATAATCTCTGTAATCGATTTTCTTCCTTTTCAAAATTAAAACGTGTCTTTTCCTATGTTCTTAGATTTGTTGGTAACCTAAAATCAGTCAAGCAATGAACAGTTGGAAGGCTTTCTATTCAGGAACAAAGTAACGCCACTAATCAACTAATTAGATTAGTGCAACAAAGATATTTGAAGGAGGAAATAGAACAGGTTAAGGGTAATTCTATAAAATTCAAATATTTGAAAAAATTAAATCCCTTCTTTGATTCACATAATTTCCTTCGAGTGGGCGGAAGACTTAGCTAGTCAGAATTAGCGCATGTCAAGCGCTTTCCTCTTCTTTTACCTTCCTCCAAAGGTAATTTTATCAAATTACTTATTTCGGAAATTCATATTGTACATCTACATGCAGGCATTCAAGGTACGCACTTCGCCTTGTCACAAAACTTTTGGATAATTTCATCCAAACATGTTATTCGTAGTGTTCTTTCAAAATGTCTTTCCTGTTGGAGACTAAAACCTCAAAATTATCAGCCACCTATGGGGGCTCTTCCCGACCTACGGATATCCAAGGCCAAACCATTTTCTTGCGTTGGCGTCGACTTTGGCGGTCCTTTTCTGATACGAGCCAATAAGCTTAAAAATGCTAAACGAACGAAAGCCTATATTTGCCTATTTGTATGCTTTGCCACTAAGGCTTTGCACTTAGAATTGGTATCTGAACTTAGTACCGAGGCATTTTTAGCCTTATTCAGACATTTTATAGCCCGTCGAGGACGTTGCTCTGTTGTCTATTCTGATTGCGAAACAAATTTTGTAGGAGCAAAATCCTATTTAGAAGACATTAAGTCACATTTTAATAAAAACGACGTCATTACGTGGCATTTAAATCCTCCGGCAGCGTCCCATTTTGGTGGATTGTTTGAAGCAGGTATAAAAAGCGTAAAAACACATGTGTCTAGAGTCATAGGCGAACAGGTTTTAACCTATGAAGAATTCAATACATTACTCATACAAATAGAGGCTGTCTTAAATAGTCGTCCCTTATGTCCTGTCAGTAATGATCCAAATGATTTTTCAGTGTTAACACCTGGTCATTTTCTTACACTAGAGCCTTTAAAGATAATTCCTGATCGGGATTACAGTGATGTTCATTTAAATAGACTAAGTTGTTGACAATTGCTGCAACGATTACATGCAGACTTTTGGCAAAGATGGAGCAGATAATATTTACATACTCTTCATCAACGCACGAAGTGACATAAAAATGAGGGTAATCCTAATATAGGTACACTCGTACTAATACGTAATGAGACCAAGCCTCCCTTACAATGGCAAATGGGCCGAATTAAAACTTTAATTTTCGGTCAAGATGGTATTGCTCGCGTAGCTATCGTACAAACCGCGAAAGGTGAACTTAGACGACCTTTGGTTAAGCTATGCCCTTTGCCTTATATTGACTAAAAATGCAAATATGCATGTTGGTGGGTGGGAATGTTATATCCCTCCACACATATTCTTAGTTTTTATGAATAATTTTTTATTATTTTATTTTTATATTTAATTCTTTAATTAACGTGTGTGTATGTCTTGTCAATCGTGAATTAATACGGACCTGTACAGTCTGCCCCCTAAAGTCTTAAGGGAACAACGCTACAAGACGACACGCTACGCACCTCAATCTCAGTTGAGTCTTGTATAAATCAGCGCGATAAACGCTTCAGTATTTTTTTGTGTAACCTGACCACGCGGCTGAGGAGATTCTGTCCCCGAGTCATCCCCAGTGCACTGTGGGAGAAGAAGAAGTCTTAGAAAAACATCACAGGTACCGTAATTTGATTGCATACACACACAGTATTTATATTAATTGATAAATTTACATATAACTTATTTTCATATTAAAATTATACCAGCACCTATATAAACTTTTATGAGTGAGTGTTTCTCTTATAGAATTTACAGCACATTCACAACTAATAGTCAAAAAATGAATAGCACGAGGTAGATGGCCAAGAAGCCGAAATCTTAATGACGAACACAAATATAATCGACTAATCAGACAATTAAGATCAGCGCTACATGATGCACGCAATGCCATATTTGAACACTACATTAGTACATTGTCTAAAGAAGATCATTCAGTATGGATAGCAACAAAAACACTTAAAGAGACCTGAACAACACAACCCACCAATTAAGAAAGATGACATTAATTGAGGAAGATTAGACCAGGAAAAAATGTCAACATTTTCAGAATACCAGATAATAATAATCAAACAATAGAACACTGAAAACTTTTGTTTTTAACTTTACGCCCGTGAATGACTTACCATTTTTTAAATAACACTTAATATAGCACTTTTTAATTGTATTTTTTTCATCTTTCAAGATAATTCTTATAGGGATATATTTATTTATAACATACGGTCTTATGGTCTTATTACGGCTTTAAGATTAGACGACCTAAATGTATCTTGTCATCATTCAATCTTCGCTTATCTACTGCTGGACATAGATCTCCTTCATAATTTTCCATCTATTTCGATCTTGTGCCTCTTGCATCCAATTCCTATGACAACGATTTAGATCGTCAGTCCAACGTGTTGGTGGACGACTTCTGCTTCGGTAGGCATCATCCCTTGGTCTCCATTCCAGTATCCGCTTTGTCCATCTATTATCTGTCATTCGAGCCACGTGACCTGCCCAGTTCCATTTCAGTGTTGCTACTCTCTCTACTGCATCAGCCACTCCTGTTCATTGTCGTAGCTGGCGATTTGGGATCTTGTTTCGTAGTGAAACGCCCAACATAGCACGCTCCATCGCCCTTTGACACACACGGATCTTTTGAACTGTTCTCCTTGTCCTGGTCAACGTTTCCGCACCGTAAGTTAACACTGGCAAAACACACTGATTAAACGTTTTTCTTTTAAGGCATATTGGTATATCAGACGATTTGAAAATATGGTTCAGCTTGCCGAAGGCTGCCCAAGTCAGTATTATACGACGGAGAAGCTCAACGATTTGGTTATCTTTTCCTATGCGAATCTCATGACCTAGGTATTTATAGGCCATTACCTGGTCTATGGATCTTGTTCCTACGCATATATCTTCGCTGACTACAAGATTTGTCATCATCTGTGTTTTAGATATATTTATTTTCAATTCCCCTTCTAGCGAGGAAAGGTAGAGCTGATTTAAAAGTTCTTTGGCCTCATCTATCCTATCAGCTATTAGTACAATATCATGTGCAAACCTTAGATGGCTAAGCTTTTCTCCGTTTATGTTTATGCCCTTGTCGGTCAGTTTTGCCCTTTTACATATATATTCCAAAAGTGTAGTAAACGGTTTCGGCGATATGGTGTCCCCCTGGCGTACTCCACGTTGTATTGGGAATTTCTGGGTTTGACGATCACCCACTCTAACACTGGCTGTTGCGTTTTGGTATATGTGTTTAATTATATTTATCTGTATATGTATATTGTACCGCACTGCTAATTGAGAATTATGTTTATATTGCGATAAGAGGTCCGGATATACGAGACACCAGTGACTCATACAGCACTGATAAAAATCCGACAGGAACCTGCATTTGTATAAAAAAAATAGATTAATTTGTTTTGTGTATTAATTTAGAACAAGAGTTGCAGTAAAAGATTTTTCTAAATATAGAATGTGAACCATATTTCCAATGCTTTGTGAAAGAGAATCAGTTTATAATATTCCGGACGACATAAAAACACCTTATTTTAGAATATTGGTCGATGAATTGAAATCATTGTTCAAGAAACGAGTTATTCACGTGCAGATATTTTACTATAAAAACATGTAAAACCAAAATCTCAATTCAAAAAGTTGCAACCAGTTACTCACGATGAAACTTAACCCCATTATTGATTTTACAAGTGATAAAATGGGTCGACAAAAGACCAGTTTTAATCCTTGCAACATTTAAACATAATAGTTGTATCTTGGTTTAATCAAATGAGAAGAAAAATTATATACAAGTACTAAAACCACAAACTATTCTCCATTATAACTTGGTGAAAAAGAGTGTTGATTTTAGTGATCAAGTGGCTTCTTACCAAAGCCCAATACGCAAAATTCTGAAGTGGTACCGGAAAGTGTCAGTGGAATTAATATTTAATACCGCATTTAATACCGCAGTAGTCAATGCCTAGTTGCTAAATAATTGAAAACGTAAAAAAAGCGACAACTTATCCTTGAGTTCAGACTGGAGTTCGCGAAGGCATTTACAAATAAAGAAATGTTGTAACCCTCACGACCAGTTACACCCAAAAATACCATCTCAGGCAAAGCGATGTAGATAATACAAAGAGAAGAAAGTGTACAAGATAGTAGGGAGGAAATAGCGTAGGAGCAGAGGAGCACGGAGCACCTGCCCTAATTTGCATACACCTGTCCCTAATTTGCATACACCTGCCCTAATTTGAATACAGCTGTCCCTAATTTGCATACACCTGCCCTAATTTGCATACAGCTGTCCCTAATTTGAATGTGCTCCCTAATTTGCATACACCTGTCCCTAATTTGCATATACCTGTCCCTAATTTGAATGTGCTCCCTAATTTGCATACAGCTATCCCTAATTTGCCCTACCAGGGATCATGCTCCCTAATTTGCATAAGCTTGTCATCCTAAATATAACCTGGTGTTAAAAGTTAGCCAACTCAAAGTAAAACAATTCCAATTGAATCAAGTTTCAAAATAATAAAACCAACTTATGGTACCCTAATGACACTAGTTTATAAATATCCAGGATTACTAAATGATAAAGTCCCTTAAAGATATAAGACATAAGGTTTCAAGAAACCCACCCAAAAATTATTAATTTTTACTGGTAGTAAAACAGAAAAATATTTTTTTTACTATAGTTAAAGCATCAAAAATAATACTCAAATAACCCAAGCCCATGGAATTAATTTATAGATAACCAGGATAACATTCATATCCTTAATGTTCATGTAGGCAGGCAACTATTTTGTTATAAGATTTGAACCACTTAAAAATTATATTAAATATATATTCATAAAATCATTTATTTATTTATTTCATAAATTTCAAATACTTGCAACAAAGAAATGTTGACACAGCTGTAAGAGCACATGTTAATTTTTATACATTTAATCATAGGGGTTTCAAGGTACCTTTATTTCCAATTATTATTTTGTAGTGGTACAGGTGAAAACTTTGTAGTTTGCAATAATTAAAAGACGGTAACACACCTTTCAATTAGAAAAAGTTATAGAGGTACAGATGGATTAGATTCTACAGCTTGCAATAATTGAAAGACAGTGGCCTTTTATTTTCAATTAGTATTTTGTAGTTTTATATGGGCGCATGTGTGCATAAAATTGAATGCAATGAACAGCTGAGTTTCAGAATAATGTTTCATTTAAAAGTTGGCAAATTACCTTATGAATATTTTGTAGTTTTATACTAGTTATATGGGTACAAATGGTTTGTGCAGATAAGCTTTGCAGCCCGCAACCTTTTCTTTCAATTAGTATTTTGTAGTTTTATATGAGTACATATGTAGCTGATTGAAAGAGGCCTGAAATTAACTTAATAAACTGCTAGTAGCACTAAACAGGTGAGGTTCTTCAAGATTTAATTAATGTGGGTAGCAGGCATTGAGACACAAAGAAAATGATTATGTTACCTTAAGTAATAGGTAGGGAGTGGGTTTGGCTGGGGATAAATTTGGAACATTTATTTCTCATTGGTTATACCTTGAGAGAGGGGTATAGGACTGTGAGAGGGATTAGGATACTATAAAACCAATACTTGCTCCATTATATGATTATTATTTTTTAGTGACAAACCCAAACAATTCAAGTTTAAAAAGTTATTAGTTTTCTGTGAAAAAACCAAAACAGCTCAAAATGAAAGTATCCAAGTTTAGTGTTCCTATTAATGGAAAAAAATCTGCAAAAATCATTTCGCATTTGCAGAAATCTCCTTATTTGGAGGATAGTGTTAACTTAAGCATAGAGTTTGTTGAAGGCGATATGGAAAACCATTGTCCGTTAGGATTTAAAGAATTCCAGCAGAAGGTTTCCTGTTCATCCACACCAGGCCAATCAATAATGGATTCAAGATATGATAATATATCTGAAGATAGTGCTTCCGAAGATGAAGAAGTTTTAAAAGTGTCAATGAGTGAATTAAACGGGTCAATAGAGGAAGGAAGTGCGCTTAATGCGACAACGGAGTACGATGGTATTGATAAAACGGTAGTAACTTCCGATCATGATTTTAAAAAACTCAAAAAAAACATAATTTTTAAGTGCAAATGAAAAATTTTTAAGTGACTATAAAAACCAAAGGGATATTATTTTAAAAAAACTATTCAGCTACGACAGGAAAACAAAGAGGGCTCAGCAAAGTTTACAAATTTTGAACCAAAAAATTGCTACATCTAACAAATTACTAACGAGTATTCATTCATTGTGCCAGTGAAAATTTAAAAACCAATACTTAGGATTTCAAGACTTGTTCAAATTTAATAGTGAAATTTATTTTGTAAGTGATAATCAAAAATCAATGTAATTTAATTATTATAGAGTTTAATATTTATCTAATGACAATATAAGCTACATATCTTCCTTGATGTATTAACTGTTATAATTCCATATAAAAGACAAACAGAGTTTTAAGGGTACTATGTGTTTTTATAAAAAAACACATAGTAGCCCTAAAAGTCTTTTTGTCCTTTATATGAAGTTATAGCTGTTAGTACATCAAAAAAAGGTAAAATATTGCTTTGTTTTCAAAAGAATACAAAACTTTTTTAAAATTGAAGTGTTTTAGTTTGTCACTAAAAAATATAAATATACACAATATTCTGCCTTTTTTCTTAGTACCTAGGTTAACAATTATCTGTTTGATGGACTCAATTGATAAAACATGAAAAATACATATCTTCCTTGCTGTACTAACTGTTACAATCTTATATAAAAGACAAAAAGTCTTTTTGTCTTTTATATGAAGCTATAACTGTTAGTACATCAACAAAGGTAAAATATTGCTTTGTTTTCAAAAGAATACAAACCTTTTTAAACTTGAACTGTTTTGGTTTGTTACTAAAAAATAAAAAAAATATACACAATATTCTGCCTTTTATTTTCTTAGTACCTAGGTTAACAATAATTATCTGTTTGATGGACTCAATTGATAAAACATGAAAAATAC